>NC_084473.1:60997500-61322500 GCF_027409185.1 Cynocephalus volans
AAATTTCAATTTATAGGGTAAGACAATAGGGAGCCTCTGACAGTGTTTGAGAATTGAAAAATCATGATGAAAAGAGTGTTTTAAATTTAATTGAACAAACACTTAGTAAGGAAAAGGCCAAACAGCTATTAAGTCCCTATTACAAGAAACAAGAAAGGTACTATGATAAGCCCAGGAGGGAGAAAATAAGTCCGGGCCTTCAAGGAATTTATAGTTGCTAGATCTTGTTCTTAATATGGGGGGAGTATTTTGAGGTATTAACCAATGTGGTTTTCCTGCATTTCCTATACCCCAGTCCATTTCCTTGGGGTACAGATATAGCACAGCAGAGATTTAGAAAGAAAAGAGACAGTTCTTGACTCCCAGTTTTCAAAGTGAATTTGAAGAACTCACAGCAGAGACAATAGTTTAGAGAAAAGGCATGGGTTTTCATAAACTACAACGCAACGTAAACCATAGATTTAGGAGCAGAACCAGCTACATAATTTGTGAGGCCCAGGGGGGGGAAAAAGTGCTGTTAAAGCACTAGAATATGTATAAAAGTTTTCCCTTTCTTCCACAGTCAGTCTCTCAACTTGTCATGTGTGGTTTTTTCATTTATTTAATGTCATTCTAAGTAAAACAAAAATTGATAATTTAAATTATTTGCCTGAATTTTATTGTTCATTTTTATATTGTGCAATACCAGTTTTAAATGCAAATATAAGTACATTTTCCTTATATTTGGAATCCCTGAAATTCATATTTCATAGTTTGTATGCGCAAATATACAGGTATTCTTACCAGAACAGTGGAAACGCTGCACAACTAACTCAACTATTTTATTTCATTTTTTGGTATGTGTGCATTCTACCAACACCCTACCTTCAACTCACTGATGAGTAAGAAGAGACTGAAAGAAAAAGAACTATGGGTTGCCCTATATTTCCCCTTCCTTCTGTGTCTTCATTCACAAGCAGAAAAGAATATGATTATTAGTTCACTTCTGTTGCTTATAACAGAATATCTGAAACTGGGTAATTTATAAAGGAATAAAATTTATTTCTTACAGTTTTGGAAGCTGGGAAGTCAAAGTTCAGGGAACACATCTGGTGAGGGTATTCTTCTGGGTGGTGACTCTCTACAGCATCTCAGGGTATCACATTCCAAGAGAAAATGGCATGAGCAAGAGAAAGCTAAACTCACTTTCCCTCCTTATATAGCTGTCAGAACCATGTCCATGACAACTCATTATTTCATGAATGAATTAATCCATTCACCAGGGCACAGTCCTCACAATCCAATCACCTCTCAAAGGCCCCTCCTTTCAAATAGCATAATTGGATTTCCCATCCTCATAGCACTGTTATAGTGAGAGTCAAGCTTCAGCGAGTTTGGGGGTAACATTCAATCCACAGCAGACAGGATTACTTGGTTGTTCATGTTTTTTAGAATGCCATTGCCTTTTTTCTGCATTCAAACCAAGTTCTGGTTTGAATGGAAAATGCAGCCTCTCCAGGCTGTCTAGCACCCCCCTTTCTCAGTCAAAGATGAAACACACACATCTTACTGAGCTGTCAAGCATCGTGGGACACTGGAGTTCTGTTCTCATGGGGCAGCAAGGAACAACAGATGTACATCTGATGCATATTCCCTCTGCTCATGCTCCATTGTCCCAGCCAACTTCACCTACAAACCATAGGTTCAAAAATAAAATTAAATGTTATAACACCAAGGTCAAGGTCAAGATCCCCATACTGGCCAGCCACTCAAAAATAAAATAAAATAAAATAGACTTTCAAAACAGCACAGCAGATCATTAACCAAACCTGAGCCCTTCTGAGTACGAAGGCCTTTACAACTGCACAGGTGGCACATCTGTGACGCTGGCCCTGTTTGGAAGAACGGATGAAAGGCCAGGTTACCCTGCTGCAGACAAGATCATGATGCTTCAGACTGAGGGTGGAAGAGAAAGCCAAGGGCTCTAGATACAAATGAGTCTTTGAGAAAAGGGCTCTGAGTTCTGTTCTTGTGCCCTATACTCCCATCTCCCCATCAGGTTGCACCCCAGAAATCCTTGGGAGGTGGGAATATAAAAGCAGGGAAGACCTGTACCTCACTTCCAAGGGCTTTTTATATAATCCACTGAAAATTTGGAAAATATAGAAAATCACAAAGAAAAAATTTAATCTGTAATCCTCCTGTACAATGAGTCCCTGTTAAAATTTTGGTTTATAAGTGATTTAAAATATACATGTACAAAATTTGAAAATGTAACAACATATGGTAAACATTTCTCATATCACTGCATATGCTTCTAGAAAATGAGTTTAATTCAACTTTGCTTTTTAAGGTGAATATTTGGTGGTGGTTTGCACAATGAACTCTGGAGGGAAGAATCTGTCAACAGAGAGTCTGGTCAGGAGAAAAATGCAAGAATCCAAGAGGGGTACTATGGAGGTTTGCAATGGAAAGAGGAAGGAAGGAACTGGATGGGGCTCAAAAAGATAACATTGCATGAAAAAAGCAAGTCACCAAAGATTCCAATTATATACAATTCAAAAGCAGACAAAACTAAACATTGTGTTATTCAGTAATACATACACAGGCATTAAAATTATAAAGACAAAATTCAGAAAGGTAGTTCCTGAGGGTGGTGGAGAGGATAAATGTGTTTACGAATGGGCACACAGTAGTTTCCTTAAAAGTAACCTTCTATTTCTTAAGCTGGGTAGTAGACATGAATGTCGATTTATGATTATTTTTAAAAAATACACCTTCGTTTTATGCATACTCTTTTGTATGCATATCATAATGTAGGCCTATATATCTTAGGCCAATTCCAAAAGAAGGTTTTCCCCAACCTCACTCTTTTGTATCCTGACATTTTGCCAGACAAGCTGTACAAACTGGGGCTCTTCCCCAGAAAACCAACTTCTTTACTACACACAGCATTTAATCTTGTTGCTCTTAAGTAGCTGACTGTAGTATATTTGCCTAAATGTTATTTCTGAGCCCTAGAGCAGCAGCAGTGCAGGCATACACTAGAACACAGATACACAGACAAACTTAAATACACACAGCAAGTCTAACCGTGTGTGGCTAGGAGCTAGAACAGCTCTCTGCTCTGAAAGTGCCTCCCCTTGTAGTATGAGCAGCGGGTATATAGCATGCTTTTCCAGCTTCTGGGGCAGTCACCCCAAACTTAATATAAGATGTTGAAGGGGAGAAGTAGTTGCCAAGTATCTCTCAGGGTCCTCTACAGGGTATGGCAGTATCCTCAAGGACAGACAATTATATTGTGACCTCTCCTTTCCTATATCCCAACTGGGTAAACAAGCTACATGAGATACTTTCAGCAGACCCACAAACATTTTTTACTCTAATATTACACACATAATATCTTTTATTCTAACACTACATGCATATTATATATTCATATATAATATATATGTAATCTATGTCTATGCCTGTATATATCACTGACACCTAAAAGCCATGATTATTGCTTAGAGCAAAGCTAAGCTGAAGTATAGAGCAAAGCTAAGCTGAAGTATAGAGCAAAGTTAACATGAATTAATATTTTTAAAAGCTCTGGGATTGGCTGGTTAGCTCAGTTGGTTAGAGCACAGCCTTGTAACACCGAGGTCAAGGGTTTGGTCCCCCATATCTGCCAGCCACCGAACAAACAAAACAACTCTCTGTAAATCACGGTATAGCTGGTACATAGAGAAAGTAAAAAATCATGAAAGTGGCTGACTTTGGTGGTACCAGTAGGTGAGAAACATTGCGTAGCGACTTGGTGGTTCTTAAGAAAGTGGAATAAGGGCCATGGGTAGCCCCACCCTATGACCCTAAACACAACTTGTGACCCAAGAGACTATTGTAAAACTCTCCTCATTTGAATAATAATTCTATTTTGAGCTATTTTTATCTTCCAGACTCTGGTAAAGTGCTCTATGTAGTTAGCTCATATACATGTATAGCTGAAATAGTTCCTTTTGTTCAAAAATATCCCTCTTCCTCCTTGTCTTCATCATTATCTTCACCACAGGGCTTCAGTGCTGAGGCCACTGGAGGAAACCACCCCAGCAACATCAATCCTGCACCAGTTCCTGCTGTTGACCTGAAGAGTAACAACACAAACTTACAGAAATATACATAAGAAACACCTACAGTGGACCTGAAGACAAATCATTGGGCTTATACATGGCCTAATGCCGCACATCATCCCTCATCCATCTCAATGCTTGTGTTTTTTCACCTTTGTAACGGAGGCAGAAGCACTCTGCACACAACCTCACTGGAATGTTTTGCAATCAAACCACTTGATCTCAGTATAGAAAGCCATTGCAAGAAATATGAATTCTGATAAACAGGCCTTTGGTTTTTTGGGGGTTTTTTTTTTCTTCTTTTAAAGATGTCCGGTAAGGGGATCTTAACCCCTGACTTGGTGTTGTCAGCACCATGCTCTCCCAAGTGAGCCAACCGGCCATCCCTATATAGGGATCCGAACCTGTGGCCTTGGTGTTATCAGCACCACACTCTCCCAAGTGAGCCACTGGCCGGCCCTAGCAGGCCTTTGTTTTAAGTTACCATGTGGTACAAAGTAAAATGGATGACTTATAAATCTCTTTAAATAATTATTTTATAATAGATACTCAATAGACATTTAACCATGCCATTACTCTGTTCATAACATGCCACAAAAATAGAGAAAAAAATATGAACAACAGAGTGCTCCCTTTAAAAATGCTGATAGCACAGTCTAGCAACCTTTAGGCAAAGCATTTCTATGATGATTCATAGATCAGGTCGAGCTAGGTTAAAAGAGTGCTGAGGATGAGAACTTTGCTTTTTTTTTTTTTAATTATTGGTTTTCCAGTAAACTTCTCTAAAATAACAATAATCCCAAACACAGAACTTCTACAAATATTGAGTATCTACTATGTACCCTCAGGCCCTCACAGTTAAGCAAAAGAAGAAAAATCAAAGATTTCCCTCCAAAGATTAACTCACCTATAAATTAAAGAGAGATTTACCATATGTGGGTAAGTTTAGAAAGAAATTTAAAGGTGTTTTCAGTTTAAGAAATGTTTAATAGATGATGCATGCTAATGGAAAAAAATTCAAAGATACAAAAGGATAAATAACAGAAAGTAAGCTTCTCTCTCATCCTGGCCTCCTAGTTTACCTCCCAGGAGGCAAACATTGTTACCGGTTTCATATACATATTTGAACATACATACAAATTAATATATTCATGTGTAGTTATTTTTCTAACATAAATGATAGTAGTTTATACTGTTTCTGCACCTTTCTTTTTTCACTTAACAGTATACTTGGAGATACTTCCTTATTAGTATAAAAATAAGTTGCTTTAATCTTCAAGTCTACTTAATAATAGTTCATTATATAGATGTACCATAATTGTAGGACATTTGTATTGTTTCTAACCTTTTGCTAGTACAAGCATTGCAACAACCAGTGACTTCACATGTGTGTACTGCATCTGTACCACAAATTTCTAGAAGTGGAATTGCTGGGTCCAAGAGTATGTGCATTTTAAAATGTGCTGGCTATTGACAAATAGTCTCTCACCGAGGTCCTACCATCAAATGGATATTTTAAATGCACTGTAGCAATGCTATTGTGGTCATTCTTTAAGTACGGATACAGTGCTAGGGCACAGTACTCGCCAAAGCAAAACAGTGTTGTAATACCGTTATTACAGACATCCTCACCCCCTCCACCCCCAACCCCCCACTTCATAGACTAAGGTGTTCCAGGACCGACCGGCACATTGTATATTACTGTGCTTGCATTTTGCGGTCATAGAATTACCCGCATGGTAACGAAGCTGTGGTTAGCTAGGCTTTCAAAAACAAACCTATACCTATGCATGTATATCCAATCCTTTTTCTTAATGAATCTAATGGGTAGTGGATTTTGGAGTTTCTGGAGTTTAGAAAGTGAAACTGAATAGAAACTAAGATGAAAGATAATCATCAAGCTTCCTCTTTAGCATTGACTGCAGCACAAACAACCAAATTATGAGAAATAAATTATAGTGTTTTATAATTCCCTGTTTTAATTACTGTAAATGTTAATGTGACTAGGTAAGAATTATTTTTAATCACCTATAATTACATGGATCATGTACATCTAAAAGCATAATGTCGGTATCCAAAAGCCACAATTAAAAAAACAACAACCCTAAGACAAACTTTGTTTTTGTTTGACATGTGCAATATTTTCCCTTTATATGCTCCCTCCCAAATAAATTCTACGTTTAGAACTGTTGGGTTTTAACAGACACGGAAAGTCAACTAGAAACATCTTTTCCCTGAATTCAATGGGTTTATTATCTCATCCAGCTTGAGCAAATTCTTGACGAATATTTTATGAATTCACAAGAGATGACTTTATTTGACATATTTAGGAGGGATATAAAATAAAGTCGTGTAAGTTTTAAAGCTTTAGAAAACTGGGGAATTCCCTGTGGCAGAGAGAGATCACTAGACCTGCAATTAATACTTGGAATTATAAAGCGATGTACAAAATAGAATTTTTCCCGATCATTGTGTATTAGATCTTCCATTGTAGGTAGGATTTTTCGCTCACGATGGAGAGGAGGGGAGCAAGGGCGAGCTAAGTCTGCGGTCGGAGGAGTGTCTATAAATAGAAGGTGAAGTGTTCTAATACCGAGAGGGTGCGTCATAGCGTCCCTCCCCCGAGCCGAAAGCGCCCAGGCGGCCCGCGGGAGCCACTGCGCGGCACTGGGACGCCCGCCCGGGCTTCCTGCTCCCGGCCGGGCCCGCGCCTAGCTGTCTCCCAGGAGCGGGAGGTCGGAGGGCAGGGGCAGGGGACTGGGCCCCCGGCACAAGCCGAGCCTCGGACGGCGTCAGACCCTCTCTGAGGCGCAACATCTGCCGCGCAGGGACGGGGCGCAAAGGACCCAGGCGCCCCTGCTCGGGTGGCAGCCGATCACCGCCTCCCGCATCCTCCGGCTGCTTCCCCCACCCGATCCCACCCCTCCTCCCTGCTGGCGAAGGGAGAACAATAACCCGGAGCACGCCTGGAAGCGGAGACACCCGGGCCGGCAGACAATGCGAGGGAGTTGCGAGGGGGCGGCCCCAGCGCAGCGCGCGTCCCCGCCTGGCTCCCCGCCGCGCCCGCCCGAGGGCTCCGCCTGGGGCTGAGCGGCCGCGGGAGCACAGCCCGAGGCCACGTGGAGGATAACCTAGGTCCGCTGAAATCTAAAATCTCAAGGCGTCTGTTCAAGGCCGGGGAGAGTTTCTTCTAGTCTAGAAAGAACATCAGACAGCGTGTGTATTTGAGTCCTTTTCTATTTCGGATCTGAACCTCTAAAGTCACTTTCGGAATTTCCATAGGCCTGTTTTTGGTAAACAGATTGTTCTGGGATTCCCCCACCCTGTCTGCTGTCTAACTCTGCCTGTTCTTCCAGCTTGACCCTGTCTAGGTCTTTTCACCACGTAAAATTTGGTTT
Organism: Cynocephalus volans; assembly: GCF_027409185.1. NCBI lineage: Eukaryota > Metazoa > Chordata > Mammalia > Dermoptera > Cynocephalidae > Cynocephalus > Cynocephalus volans. The sequence goes on from NC_084473.1 coordinate 61,004,990, forward strand.
CTTTTGCACCTTTTTTTTTTTTTTTTTTTTTGTCCTGCAATTCTTTCTCCCTTCTGGTTGGTTCCTCCTTTGGGTTCCCTGCCCTTTTCCATATGCTGGTTGTATTTCGATCTCTCTCATAATTTCTTCCCTCCGATTCCTTCTTTCCTTTGTTTTTCTGTCATAGATAACCGCATCTGCATGATTTTTGCTTCTTACTGCCATAAGTTCTTTCTCCTGAGGACTCAAACGTTCCTGGAAAAAAAACAAGAGGATTTCATGGTGTTTCATCTCAGAGAAATGTGCTGTAGGTCCACTTTTAGGGAGTCAGCAACGTTTTGTACTTACATACGTGTATATAGGTCAAGCCATTTTAGCTGAAGAAATCACAAACCTCTGTAATGTCTTGGGTGCTTGGGAGATTGCTTACAATAAAAAAAAGCACGCAGGAAAAAAATTTTTTCAAATTAGGCCTCTAAATAGGGATTTTACAACCTCCACTTAATTTAAAACAAAATTTTGATCCTACAATATTTAAAGTCAGGGAACTGGCATCTTTCACTCACGAAGTGCCATCTCCTTCGTCATCTTTTTGCATTTGTTCCCATCTATGGAATGTCTAGCCATTTTGCTCTTTCCTCTGAGTGTAATCTAGAGTACAAAGTACAACCCTTTATCAACCACACAAATAAGAAATCGCTCCTGGACTTGGGACCTGAGGAAAAAAACAGGCAAAAGAATGGTTACAATTTTAACAAAAAGCTCACCTTTTGTGGCTAAAATATTTGGAGGTGAGAATGAATGTGAGTGGCTGGGGTGAGGTAGGAGTGGGCATTGTGCAATTACAAATTTCTAGGAAGCAATTTGCTTTGCCAGGGCTGACCCTCAGGTTGGGTAGGGCCTGGACATAGCACAAATTACATTTCTCAGAAGGTGATACCAGATAGAAACTTACGAAGTGCAAACATTTGGGGGCCCAAAGGTCAGGTCTCCAGCCACTAGGGTTAAGATTCTAAAATAATAATTTCAATAAATGACAACTTATTGAAATATATTTTATGCTAGGCACTCTGCTATGAGCTTTTAGTATCTCATTTAATCTTTATAATCAGACTGTGAGGAAGCTATTATTACTCTTATTTTATACACAAGAAAACCAAGGCACAGAGTAATGAGTAACTGAAAGCTTATTTGCCCAAGGTCACAAGGCTAGTGAGCAGTACACCAGGACTAAAACCCTTGTCTACCTCCAAAGCCTACACTATGAACCACTCTGAACAATGGGAGGAGATAAAGGCTGTCCCCAACAATGAGGACCTGGGAACTCATCCTAAGGCAGGGGAGGGTTGAAATATCCTTCCCTTTTAGACCACTTAGGGGCCCGGGTCTGTGTTTAAGGGGGTCTGCACAAATCTGCATGGGGGTTGATATGGGTTGAATGTCTGTCCCCTCCAAAGGTCACATGGGAACTTGATTCCCAGTGTGGCAGTGTTGAAAGGGAGGGGCTTTTGATCGTGAGGTCTATGCTCTCATGAATGGATTAATCCATTCATGTAGAAATGGGTTAATGGTTTAATAGGTTATCATGGGTGGGGACTGGTGGTGGCATAAGGAGAGCAAGTGAGCATGTTAATAGATGCTCTTGCCCAGGCTTCATTATGTGATACCTTGCATTGCCACAGGACTCTGCAAGAGTCTTCACCGAGAAGAAGACCCTCACCAGATGGGCCCCCTGCACCTTGGACTTTTTGGCCTCCAAAACTGTAAGTTAAATAAATTCCACTTTCTTATAAATTTCCCAGTTTCAGTTATTCTGATATAAGTGACAGAAAACAGTGTAATATGAGGCAGTATGACAATCACTTTTGTCCCTTTGGAACTTGATTTGGTTTCTTCCAAGGAGAACCTGTCAACCTGAAAGAGCAAGGCTTCTTTGAGAGGACCCTACCTAAACTGTCCTAAACTATGCCACCAGGTCTGGGGAGCAAAGCTTCTGTCCATGTGGAGCAAAAGAGTTGACTCTTTACAGCAGCAGGAGGGCAGATCCATTACCAGGAACAGCCACAGCAGTGATGAGGCAGGCCCAGAGCAAGACACTGCAGCTCAGTCAGGAGTGGTAAGAGACCAGGGTGGGAAGCAGTAGGGTGGTAGTGGGAGGGGCCTTTATCAGAGATGGGTTGGCAACACACCAGAGATGAACGAACACTTAGGTCAACAGGCATCCAAGGAATCCCAGACCCTACTAGGGCTTAGTGCAGGCAGCCACAGCTGGAGGTGTTTACACAGGAGGGAGCAATAGAATTGCAGTATTTAAGAGCAAGAACTCTGGAGGCAGACTGCCTTGGTTCAAATCCTGCCTTCATCCCTTCCCAACTGTAAGGCTTTGGACAAGTTAATTAAGCTCTTTGTGCCTCAGTTTTCTTAGCTGCAAAATGGGGATGATAATGCTACGAATACATTCCTCATAGGGCTACTGTGAGGGTTAAATGAGTGAATGTCACAAAGGACTAAGAACAGTCTTGGGGACACTGTAAGTCCTCTTTCGGCATAAGGTGTAATGATAATCATCCAATCTGACACAGGGTGAGTTCCCTGAGACTGACAAGGGAGGAGGGCAACAAGATGGGGGGATTCCTACTTCAGGAGTACATTCCTACAGTAAGAAAATAAAGCAAAACCAGACAACAAAGACTGGTAGAATTAGAACTCCAGCAAAAGACTGGGTAGAAGTTTAAGGATGGCATAGGACCCTTAATTCCTCCCCACCCCACTCCACCCTAGCCCCCTGTCATTCCTGTGGCTAAAGAGCTTGAAAGGAGGATTCTGCAGAATGACCAGTAGTGTGAGGGAGTGAGCCAAGAATCAGACTAGGTGCCAGAAGGGTTTAGTTTAAGTACAAGTTGTATCCTTGAGTCAGTCACTTCTTTTAGCTTTTGTATTTCCACATCTATAAAATGAGTTAGGGTGAACTTTTTTCTGGGTGGGGGGGAGGGATCTTCCCATTATCTCCTCCCTTCTATTGAGAACTGTTTCTCTCTAGGGCTCCAACTATTGGGACCATCGTTTTCTTACATGACTCCACCTCCCTGGACACAGTTGACCAGTCCAGGAGTGGGCACCTGACCCAAGGTGAGCCAATCAGAGCCCTTCTTGGGATTTCTTTTTCTGAAACTAGCCCTGGGGAAAGAGTCAGCACCTCTGTGGTGGTGAGTTTACATAGAGTGGGGCTCAGGACCATTTGGCAGCCCTGTTTGCACCATGTGAAGTCTAAGAAGTAAAGAGCAGAGACAAGAGACACATCATTCTAGTGGCATTTGGACCAGGTGTTTATAAGACCCATGTATCCTTTCCTGAAGCTAAGTGAGACACTCAGATGTCCTTCCAATCAGTCCCCCCTTTTTGCCTAAACTGGTTCAAGTTTCTTTTCTGTTACTTGCAACCCCCAGATTCCTGATTAATACAGACTAGTTTATTTCTAAGATCTCCTTAACTCTATGCTTTTAAACAGGAAACAAATGAATGGTGTTCAAATAGGGCTGTGTCTATGAACTGTGGATAGCTGTGTGGAATAATCAAATATTAAAAAAAAAAAATTAACTCTCTTAAAAGAGTAGAATAGGTTCAGGACCCTATGGCCTTTTATTATACCTGAACGAAAGAAAAAATAGGCAAGAGTTGGTGTTTTGGTGAACTGTACGGAAATCTACCAGTAAATTATAAAAATTGAGTTCAAAATTGTTGATGCCATGACCTGGTTTTGAAATTGAATCCATTTTTTCCTGTGCCCAGTATAACATGAGAGAGAGAATAGTAACTTTGGCTTCATGAAGACCAATAATTTGGAAAGGCTGGGTCACAGTGTGAGTATTTTGGCCTAAATTCCCTACTTTGACTGGCTACGGTACCTAATTAGCAATGAGTAAGTGAAATCTTTTCTTCCTTTTGGTTTAGATAGATAATGTAAATAGCTAGGCCTGCCACTTCTGGTTTCTACTTTAATCCATCCATCTGTGTATTATTTAAAATAACTTACATTTTAGTATTCAATAAATAAAATAACTTTTTGTTTAGGCTTCTTGAGCATTTATGGATTTCAATATATAAAATTTTGCACTTTTGCCCATGGTAAAAATAATTCAGGAATATATGGTAACAATAAAACTTTCTATTTCTAATGACCATTTTGCAATATTAAATTTGAAATTAATGCACATTTGTATTTATATCTGTAATTGTGCTCTTGGCAATTAATAGTAGTGGGGGGTGCTTACATAGTGTTCATTAAAATTTACAGAAAATGATGAGATCTTATTTTTTGCTATTATTGTCATTTTAAACTCCTCCCCCACAAAAAAAACTTTAAACCAGAGCTTATACATGTAGTAGTAACATTAGCTATTTTGAGTTTTGCAGTCTCCTATCCCATTTTTCTTAGTGAACAACTCCCCAAATGTAAAATTGTAGGTAAGTGAGAAGAGGTGGGAAGAGGGGAGGAGACTGAAGTGTATGTAAACCAATACTGACATACTAATAAATTTGAATAACAAAAAAATCGGTGATGTAGGATAGACCTGGGATATCAGTGGAACCTACTGACTGGCCTGACTCCCTGGATCCTCATGTGGAGATGCACAGGAATCCAGCTAACATGATCTTTAGGTAAAAGTCGGCACCCACATATCTGAACTGCTCTTGCTTTCTTTCCACTTAACCTTTGTATAATCCTTCCTGTCAGGGAGCTCCTAACCTGCAGCCCACTGACCTCAGTGATTGGTATGCAGTCTAACCTGCATACCTTAAAAGCCTGTGCTCCTCTCCTGTGTCCCTTGCCCTTCCCCACTTTGAACTCCTGCTCAGGGACCTTGCTCTGCTCTCATATCCATCATGTCTTGGCCACAGAATGTCTTGCCTCGGTTGATTATTTCTTTCCTTATGTCTTGGTACCACCTCAGTCTATTTGACAGCCATCGGAGAACTGGTTTCCTAGGTGACAGTCAGTGGGTGGGGTCCATGCAGGGGGCTCTTCTGGACTCTTGGCTGATCTTGGCTTTTAATCTTCTTTCACCCTGATTATTGTGTGTGGTCACCAGTGTCGATCTGTCGTGCCTGTTCTCGGTACAGTTCCTGCTTTGGCCAAGAACAGTTTGGCTCACATTCAGTTCCCTTTATCCACTCTTTCCTACTCACACAGCTAGATACCCAATTCTACTTAGAGATAGAAATAAACTCAATAGAAGAAGCCAAAACACTGTACTCATCTACAGAAAATTACATACACTCACTTCATAGATAGCTGTGTATTTAATAGAGGAAACAGAACACCTGCATATGTCAGTAGTGGCTCTCTTGTTTTGTTCAAGGTGAGCATGGGAAGACTGACAGTCAATAGACTAGTACAGTGATGTCCAAGTGGCAGGCTGCAAATCCTAAACAGGTGGGCAAACAAGTTTAGTATTATCTGTAAAACGTATATTTGCTGCAAGGTACCATACAATCACAACAACAATGTTATTCGGGGGGTATTGCTACTTGGTATAAAGCTGCATACAACTTGCTGCCCATATGTTAAATACTAAAGAAGTTACACCTAATATTAGAATACGGAAATACATATGTAGATGTGTGGTCAGAAAAGTAAGCTGATGATACCACCGTAGGAACTGTAGATACTTTTATAGTTACTGTGAGACATTGCTTTGTAATCACTGCTCCCTTATTTAGTCTTGTTTTGAATGTTTTAATCTCTTCAAATTCACAAACAAATTTTCAGGAATTTGAACAAGTGTCATGAGCACAACTCTTGCCCCCCACTCACAAATTTTAGAACTTTCATTAATCATATGGTATGGACCACAACCATGTAAAATCAAGAGAAAGTGTTAAGATTGAGAAAGAGGAGCAAGAGAAAATGGAGTGACTCTGGCAAGGGTTAGGCAGACATTGCTACAGATTTATATGCTGCAATGAAAATGGACATGGAGATGAAGTCCCAGACCCAGTAGGATCCTTAACCTATGAGGCAAATGAGGACCATGTCTGAGAAATTACTTCTTCATTCATTCATCTTTAATTCAATCAGTAAATGTTACTTGGCACCTATGATATGTCACACGTTGTATCCTGTGAGGTGGAGATACAGCAATAGGAGATATAGTGTCTGCCCTCATTGAGTTGTTACCTAGCTGGAGAGATGGATGCAAACCAAGTAAACAGAGAAAATAATAAGGGATCACGTGCTATGAAGGACAACAGGGGGCTGAAATAGAGGATGGTGTGTTTAGGAGGTGTTATCGCCTGAATGCTTGTGTACCCCTAAAATTTATATATTGAAGCCCCAATCCCCAGTGTGATGATATTTGGAGATAGGGCCTTTGGGAGGTAATTAGATTGTGATGGGATTAGCATCCTTATAAGAGACCAGAGAGCTCTCTTTCTCCAAGCAGGCACCAAAAAAGAGGTCATGTAAGCATGTACCTATCAGCCAGGAAGTGAGGACTCACCAGAAACCAACCATGCTTGTACCCTGATCTTGGACTTCCAACCTCCAGAATTGTGAGAAAATAAATGTCTAGTGTTTAAGCTACCAGTCTATGGTATTTTGTTAAGGCAGCTCAAGCTGACTAATACAGGAGGGGAGACTCATGTAGAGACGGTGATCTGGGAAGGCTTCTTTGAGGATAATAAGACCTAATTTTTGGGCCAGCCCGTGGCTCACTCGGTAGAGTGCGGTGCTGATAACACCAAGGCCACGGGTTCGGATCCTAAATAGGGATGGCCGGTTTGCTCACTGGCTGAGCGTGGTGCTGACAACACCAAGCCAAGGGTTGAGATCCCCTTACCGGTCATCTTCTTTAAAAAAAATAAAATAAAAAAAAAAATAAGACCTAATTTTTTTTCCTAGTCAGCTCTTAGCAGCCAGCAAAACAGCCCTGGAGTTGCATGGAGACTTCAGTAAGAGAAGCTATGTGCAGGGTCCTATATCAGGATAGTCATTTATGTTTTCAAATGAATGAAGAATAGTATGGAATCCACTAGTGCAGTATAGAATAACTTAATGAAGAGAGCTCAAAGTCTCTCAGGGATGAGAGAAGGAAAGTCTATTTCTTAAGAGAACCAGGTGTGGGTGATGTCAAAGAAGTAGAAGAGGATTTCAAAGATTGTCATCAAGGGCCGAGCCCGCGGCGCACTTGGGAGAGTGCGGCGCTGGGAGCGCGGCGACACTCCGCCGCGGGTTCGGATCCTATATAGGAATGGCCGGTGCACTCACTGGCTGAGTACCGGTCATGAAAAAGACAAAAAAAAAAAAAAAAAAAAAAATCAAAGATTGTCATCAAGGTAGAAGATGTTGTAGGAAATATAGGGGAACAAAAATTCAGCTGATATTTACTGAGCATGTACTACATGCCAGATGCTGTTGGACAGCAGACACCAATGAGGAAGCCTGCACTGGCCACCCAGCCTGCTGATGGATGAACAGCATACATTACCTTATCACAATTTACATGTTAATACCTGTATTTGGTTTCCTTTGTAGTCTCATGAATTTTATTTTATACATTTAAAAATATTATTCCAAAAAGGAATCCAAGAAAAGGGAGTCTCCAGGCTTCACCAGATTGCCAAAGAGTCCCCTGGCACAAAAATGGTTTATCATCTTTGCCTTAAAGAGCAGCAATGGCCCCAGGTCTAATTCTATATTGTGTGGAAAGTAGCAATCAGTGGGATACTTAATGAAACAATGGGAAGCTTAGAAAAGAGAAAGGCAACATCCCTTTTTTACCTCACAAAGCCATAGAACTGATGTGAGGATACAAGCCACCAAGATTGACATTAAGAGCATCCAGGTGATTTCTTTTCTTCAGCCTTCCTATTTACCAAGCAACTGACTGGCTTTCATATGGGTCGCATCAGGGAGAGAAACTGAATGACCAAAAAACAAGATACTATGGTCAGCTTGTAAGGGATAGATATTTCTTATTTAATATTGAAATCGAATGCCACCAAATGCCAGTGAGGATGTGGAGCGATAGGCGCTCTCACTCATTGCTGATGGGAATGCAAAATGGTACAGCCACTTTGGAAGACAGTTTGGCAGTTTCCTACAAAACTAAATACACTTTTACCATGCCATTCAGCAATTGTGCTATTTAGAATTTATGCAAATGAATTGAGAACTTATGTCTTTACAAAAACCTGTACTTGAATGTTTATATCAGCTTTATTCACAATTGCCAAAATTCACAAGCAACCAAGATGCCCTTCAGTAGGTAAATGGATAAATAAACTGTGGTACATCCAGACAATGGAATATTATTTGGCACTAAAAAGAAATGGGTTATCAAGTCATGAAATGACAAGGAGGAAACAAATGTATATTACTAAGTGAAAGAAGCCAATCTAAAAAGGCTACATATTGTATGATTCCAACTATATGACATTCTGGAAAAAGCAAAACAGTGGAGACCAGTGGTTACCGGGCTTTAGTGGGGAAGGAAGTATGAATAAGTATAGCAGTTAGGGCAGTGAAAATGTTCTGTACTACACTATAATGGTGGATACATGTCATTATATATTATACTTTTTTTAAACCCATAGAATGTACAACACCAAGAGTGAACCCTAATGTAAGCTATGGACTTTGGGTAATAATGTGTCAATGTAGGCTCATTGATTATAACAAATGTAGCACTGTGGTGCAGGATGTTGAAGGGGAGGCTGTTCATGTGGGGGGGCAGGGGTAGATGGGAAATCCTGTAGCTTCTGCTTAATTTTGCCATAAAACTAAAAGTGCTTTCAAAAATAAAGTTTCTATAAAAAGAATTCAAGTTGCAAAGTTACATCGGTCTCTGTGAGTTGGGCTAATGTGAGTCCAGTGCTAACATATGGAGCCCACTCTGGTGAGCCAGAGGTGGGTCAGCCGTCTTTCTAGACTGAGACAAAAGGACCTAGGCTGTGTTGCCAGTCTCAAATGCCGTTCTTCTTTTTTTCATCAAGGAACAAGATGGTGTTGAAGATGAAGCCTGCAGCGGCAGACCATCCACATCAATTTGTGAGAAAAAACTAATCTTGTTTGTGCCCTAATGGAAGAGGACTGATGACAATTAAGAGCAGAAACAATAGGGCCGAGCCCGTGGCACACTCGGGAGAGTGCGGCGCTGGGAGCGCGGCGACGCTCCTGCCGCGGGTTCGGATCCTATATAGGAATGGCCGGTGCACTCACTGGCTGAGTGCCGGTCACGAAAAAGACAAAAAAAAAAAAGAGAGAGAGAGAGAGCAGAAACAATAGCCAACACCATAGACATCTCAATTGGTTCAGCTTACACAATTCTAACAGAAAAATTACAATTAAACACATTTTCCACTCAATAGATGCCAAAACTGTTGCACCCAGATCAGCTGCTGACAAGAGCAGGACTTTCAATGGAAATTTTAATCAAATGGGATCAAGATCCTTAAGAATTTCTTCGAAGAACTGTAACAGGAGATGAATCATGGTTTTACCAGAAGAATCCTGAAAACAAAGCACAATCAAAGCCATGGTTACCAAAAGGTAGAAGTTGTCCAAAGCAAAAGTGGACTAGTCAAGAGCAAAGGTCATGAGAACAGTTTTCTGGGATGCTCAAGGCATTTTCCTTGTTGACTGTCTGGACAACCAAAGAACAATAACATCTGCTTATTATGAGAGTGTGTGGAGAAAGTTAGCCAAAGCTTTAGCAGAAAAATACCTGAGAAATCTTCACCAGAGAGTCCTTCCCCACCACAGCAATGCTCCTGCTCATTCCTCTCACCAAACAAGGGCAATTATTTTGTTAGAGTTTTGATGGGAAATCATGAGGCATCCACCTTATAGTCCTGATTTGGCTCCTTTTGACTTCTTTTTGTTTCCTAAACTTTCTTTTTTTCTTTTCTTTTTTGGGATGGCTGGCCAGTGTAGGGAACCAAACCTTCACCTTGGTGTTACAAGGCCACATGCTAACCAACTGAGCTAACTGGCCAGCCTCTGTTTCCTAATCTTAAAAAAATCTTCAAAGGGTACCCATTTTTCTTCTGTTAATAATATAAAAAAAAGACTTCATTGACATGGTTAAACTTCCAGGACCCTGAGTTCTTTAGGGATGGACTAAATGGCTGGTATCATCACTTACAAAAGTGTCTTGAACTTGACAGAGCTTATGTTGAAAAAAAAGTTTCCATCTTTTACTTTTATCTTTTAATTCCATTTTTGCACAAACTTTTTGAAGTCCCCTTATATATCCCTTTGGTCCTGTTTCTCTGGAGAACCCTGACTAATACACTTCTAGAGCCTCCTAACTAGTCTTTCTGTATCAGCCCTTGCGCTCCTATAGTATAGAACTAATGAGTATATAGTCTGTTCTCAATGCTGTAGCCAAAGTGTGCTGACTAAAAAATTACAATCATCTTCCTCCTCCATTTAAAACCTTCCAGTGATTTCTCATTTCTTTCCTGGTAAGCCACAGTCCTTACAATGATCTATGAGGCCCTACTTTCTCTGGCCCTACCTTTGCCCCTTCCTCTCTGGGCTCAGTCCCCACTCTCTTCTCCTTGGCTTCCTCTGCTCCAGCTGCACAGAGCACCCTGGCATGTCCCGTACCAGGTTCACTGCACTTGCTGTTCCCCCAGCCTGGAATCTCTCCTTCAATGATTACATCTTCATGGAGGTCTTCCTGGGCCATCTTGTTTAGAAGTGCAGAAACCTCCCTCAATTCCCATCCTCCCTCCCCTCTTTACATTTCTCTGCACACTATTGCTGTTTAACATGTTATATATTTTGGTTATTTTCTCTGTGCATCAGACTATAAACTCCCTGAATGTAGGGATTTTTGTCTGCTTTGGTTGCTGCTCTATCCCAGAACCTAGAACAGGCCTTACCCAGCACACAGTTGAACAGATGCTCAATAAACAGTTGTTAATTGATTTTTTCATGACTATTTGCTGAATAAGAACATAAGCCCCTTGGACATACAGATTGCCTCATGTCCCTTAAAACCCCTAGCAGGTATCAGATGTGTGGCAGATGACCGAGTAGACCTTGGGGTGTGGGCTGTCTTTCCAAGGTCTTGGACAAGACCCTTCAGAGTTCCTTTTCAATTCTATTTACTCACAGCTTGCTGACTTGATTACACCCTAAGAGGAATACAGTCTGGGTAGATGACAAGCTGGTGTCCTGTAAAGAATAAGCACATAGTGCTGACTGGTTAGCTCAGTTGGTTAGAATGTGGTATTATAACACCAAGGTCAAGGGTTCAGATTCCCATATCAGCCAGCTGCCAAAAAAGAAAGAAAGAAAGAAAGAAAGAAAGAAAGAAAGAATATGCACCTCAAACAGTTCAGCAAGGATACCACTCCTGGGTAGCTATGCAGGCAGCACTGAAGAGTAAAGTCACTTCAGGGCCAAGATCATGCTAGATTTCCGCCTTCATGAAATGAAGTAGATAAAACATACCTTGCAAGGTTGTTGCAAGGATCAGGCATGATGAATGCAGAGTACCTATGGCAATGCTTGTGAATAATATGTGCTCATTAAATGATGACTGTTAGTTGATATGGTGGGGTCAGCCCCTGGCCTCACATCCAGTGCAGCCACAGCATTGTTGATAATGGATGTGTGACCCATTATAAAGCCTAAGGCTGCTTGGCAGCCTTACCTGATGTAGGTTCGGAGGCCACAGCTATTTGTTAAGGCTGCAAGATCATGCCAAGACTCACTCAGGCATTTCACGCAGCTCATTTCCTTCCTTGTCCAGCAGCACCAATGACTTTAGACATTAAACATTGGAAGAATGCATCTGTGTCATACTTTCAAGCTGATTAGGACCGTGTCCAAAAATAACGTCAAAGGAATTCCCCATTCCCAGATAATAGCCACTGCTGTGAGCTGTGATAATACCACAATTAAAACAAGACTGCTGTCACCTTTTCTGGCAGAGTGAATTCCCCTATTTATATGTGTAGAAAAAAATGGTCTGACGAGAGCACTTGATGAAGCCCATGAAAGTCCATACTTTGACACTGCCTCGCTTTTACTATGAAAGTCTTACTTTTCTTTTCCTCTCTTTTTCAAAAATTCCCCTCCAGTTATTACTTCCTCTCAGCTCCTCCCTATTATTCACCTTCCTGTTTGCCTTTTATTTTTGCTTCTCTCTCATCTTTGCCTGGTGCTTTGGTGAATCACTTTATTTCTTCATTTTATTTCTACCCCACAGTCCTTCCAAGTGGGATCTTGAATTCCTAAGCTCCTTTTTTTCTCCTGTGTAGCTCTTCTGGCCTTCAAAATACAGTTCATGCCACCCTAGCTCAGAAAGATCCTAACCTCCCTTTTCCACCAAGTCTGTTCCGTTGAGAAGCAGCTTTGGTTCCTTCTATTTAATGGCCAAGGGACTGTCAGACAAGGAAAAAGTCATGCTTCATGGATCCTTGTTCCCTTACAGCCTGAAAGAGTTAACATGCAAGCAGTGCTTTTCAAATACTAAAGAGAGGCTGAAATATTAGGGAAAATAAAGTGCTTTGTTTGTTACTGCCTCCTTGAGAACAGCAGTGAGACCAAGAGAGCTCAGGGGCCTTGGTGGGCGTGGATAACCCAGGCAGGGAGCCCCAGAGAGCCCACCAGCCCCGGGGCCGTAGCTGCGTCCTCTCTGGGGCATGTTAGGGGGATGGGATCCTGCCACTCCTTCTTCTGTTATGCCCCCCTTGAGTGCCGAACTGCCTCACCTTTGCTCCAAGCCCTTGGCCAACACAACACACCAGAGAGAGCTGGACCTTGGCCCACTGCTTCTCAGTTGCCAACCAGCCAGGAGAACACCTGCTTTTCATTCTCTTCAGGGAGGTGTGAATTTTTCCCTTGGGGCTATAACCTGTGCCTGTCCTGTAACGCTGCTCCTTTTCATTTTCCAACATCTTCTAGGCTAACTATGGAAGGTGTCCAGATGAGCCCCAAAATTTGCTCTTTAGGTCCAGCATCACCTCTGAGTTGCTACCCAGCCAGGGAGGGAGAGCCCATGGTAGACCATTTACCTCTATGGTTTTGTTTTCTTTTGTCTACATTTGGTTGGCATAAACACTTCTGAAAAATGGGCTGCAGCTGATGTCTTTTAGTTTAGTTCCCTTTAACAAGGGTTTATAAAATGACTCTTACTATGCAGAGCACATGTTCCAAGTATACAGTTACTTGATGGATTGAAACTGTGCTGAGGGATGTAGAACACATGTTTTAAAATATTCCTAAAATATATAATTACCCCATGGACCAATCAGGTACATAATATACATTTTAATATACCATTTAATTGCTGTTTACCTAGGAGACAGGAACCTTTCTGGTCTCATGGGTTAAACTACAGATTTTTAGAAACTGTCTAAACACATGTTTACTTGGTTCATTCTGGTCTCTTGGGTGAAGAATCCTTTTCCAAAAAAGTGGTTTTATAAAAAACAAGACAATTAAATGCTCTGAGATGGTGGCTACTCATGAAAAGACAAAGGCTTTATCTTTCATGATTCAGGATTAAAAATCCCGAAGCTAGGCAGAACCCTAGAGCCCCCAAAATAGTCCACACCAGTAATTCCACATCACTGAAACTCACCCCCTCCCAACACCTGAATATTTTTTCATCATAACCCTTTCTGATAAAAATGTTTAAATTGCATCATACTGGCTTTTTAAAAAAAGAATATTAAGGAGATATGGCTGGATATCTCTACCTCTAGAACCCAAGTCCAAGGGAAAACTCATTTTCTCCCTCCCTGAAAAACCTGCGTCTCCTCCCACATTCCCCATCTCAAGAAATGGCCCCAATACCCACCCAGTATTCACGTCAGAAACCAAATTGTCTTACTTTACTCTGTCCTGTCTCCCTCTTACACCTTCATCCAATGAGAAACTATTTGGGGGTGTTATTTAACTTCTCTGTGCCTCAGTTTCCTCCTCTGTAAAATGAGGATTACAATAGTACAGACCTCGTAAGATTGCCATTATAAGTTTTAAATGACATGCGCCCAGGACAGTGCCTAGCACATAATATTATACACGTGTATTCTTCTTTTTCCTTCTCTCCTCCATATTAAATATCTCTAGACTATGTCCACTTCTCCCCATCGCCACTGCCAATGGCCTAATTCAAGCTGCTGATTATCGCTCACCTGTTCCCCTGACTGGTTTCCAAGCATTCACTCTCTGACCCCACCCAGCCCCAGTCCAATCCATTCTTTGCAAGGAAGCCAGAGCTGTCTCCCACATTCAAATCTGAGCATGTCACTCCTACACCTAAAATCTTTCCATGGCTCCCCCACTGTCCTTAGAATAAAGTTCAACTGATGTTGGCCCCTGCCTCCCATTCCAGCCCTGTCTGTGTTCTAGAAGATTGTGGTTACAGAAGACTGACTTCAGCAGGAGTGACATGAAACTGTACACAGCAGGCATCATGTAGCCTGGTCCCTTCTTCCTGGCAACAAGGGGACCCTCTCAACACGGTGGTTTTAAGAGATCAGGAAAATCATGCTGCCTCCCCTAAATCCTTCTCCTACCAAAGCCTGAGATTCCACATTTAGTTTTCTTGGCCTCTTAAAACAATAGTTCCCCTGGGAGGGGCAATACTTTAAGCTTCTTTCCTCCTTATCTTTGGTGGACAGGTGGCTTCTAATTAGATTATAGAAAAATTTGGTTCATGGCCTAAGACAGAGCTGGGCACGAGCTAACAAGGTTTTACCAAAGCATCTTGTCTAAAGTGACAAATCACAATTACCAGGAGAAACCTGTCTTCTGACAATCGGGAAGTGGACTTGTTTCCTCTTAGGAGTGAGCAAATCAGAGAGAGTCCTAGGACACTGGCTGGCATCTGTGGGGGTGCCTGGAAACTCACCTGGAGGGCTTGTTTGACACATTGCAGGGCCCCACCCCGGAGACTTGGATTCAGCAGGCCCCATGTGGAGTGTGAGAATCCTCATCTGTTCAAGTTCCCTGAAGCTGCTGGTCCTGGGGCTCTGCTTTGAGAACCACTGCTCTAGGGGACTGTCACAGGCCACCCACAGTCCTGGGCAGAGGGAGTGGACTCTTCTTTGCTTCTGCCATCTCTGAAGTCCAGGAATGGGAAATGTAATGTAACGCAGAAATTTTTATTCACCACAATTCTTAGGGAGAGTTTGGTGTTTTGGAGAAATATTTTGATAAATCCTTGGAGTGGAGGGTGACCCCAAGAACACGTTCCTGCTACCAAAAGTGGATACTAAATGGCTTACCTGCCACGATGAGAGAGACTCCTTTTGGCCTGAGAGAGAGGGGAAAAGGAAGGTGAACGAAGAGTAGTCAGATAAGAAAAGGCTGAGGGCTTCAGCATGGGACCTGCGCCATGGCACTTGCACCTTCAGAGAAGTTGACTAAACTCAGGAGGCGCATAGGGTGAGAGGCCTCTGTGGAACTGGGCTTTTCGTCTCTGGTTTGATAAAGTGAGGTTGAATCAGAGGAAGGAGCCCCAGGAACCCTAGGAGAAGAGAACCATGAAGATATCAGTCTCAGGGGCTTGTGGCAATCCCGGCCCAGGCTTTGGGTTACCTAGGTGTGGAAATGAGTGTTTAAGAAAGTGTGCACATCAGTTGGTTAGAAATATGGTGTTGTAACACCAAGGTCAAGGGTTCGGATCCCCATACTGGCCAGCGGCCAAAAAAAAGGAAAAAGAAAGAAAGTGCATACAGGCCTCCGAGGGGCAGCGGGTTACTGCGGGCCATGGGAGGAGCAGAGGTCCTGGCAGCCCTCTGCCGGCGCAACTGGGACCAGCAGGGTGGGCAGCCCCACTGACCACGCCTGGAGGCGCTCACCCCGCATCCCACAGCGCCGGGTCCACAGGCCCGCAAGGAGCCACCTGGAACCTGTGCCTGGGCTTCCTTCTGAGTCCCGGCGTCTCTTTTGGTCAGTGGTGAGGATAGACCCCTTTCCTTTGTCTTTTCTGCCCTCAGGCTGGTGGGGCCTGAGGAATTTCCTGTTGCAACTAGGTCAGCGAGCGAGACTGCAGCCAGACAGCCAGCAGCGAGGGTGTGGCCCAGGAGCAGGGGTCCCCTGCAGGAGCCGCACCTTGAGAGATGAGGCGGCTGAGGCCTTTCCTCCCTGAGGCCTTTCGTCCTGGCACCTCAGAGCCAGTCATCTGGTTCTGCCCCAGGCAGAGCCTTGAGCCTCCAAAGGTCTAGGGTCGGACCCACCAGTTTCGGATTCTCTGAAGAGAACTTGTCCTATCCCACTAGCAATCGCCAGCGTCTGTGTCTGACGCTGGTCAGCAGGGGCCCTTTACCTTCACATCAGAGTCCTTGTTCTCCATGAAGGAGGCTGAAGACTGTGGGCCCAGGGCCCCACGTTATCAGCTGTTTTCACCTGCATATGCACAGGAGAAGGTTTTAATGGTAGGAAAGGAGGCAAGAGGGAAAGTGGAAGAACAGAAGCCCCTAGAAGGTGAGCACCTGAGGAATGGGAACAGAAGGAAGGGGGATGCCGCCTCTTGATGGCACCTGTTTCCATGGTTACAGCTCAGAAGGGAAGCAGAGGACTCACTGGTACCAGGCCCTGCTGCCTGCCCTAGGCCAACCGGGAGACCCAGGACAAAAAGTTAACTCTGGCCACTGACAATTACAAAGGCTTTCTATTTGCTGTAGCAGCAGAAGGCAGCAGCACTCACTTGGAGCCCCAGGGAAGAGTCGAAAACTACCATTCATGGCTAAATTTTCAGGCAGAAGATGCCAGGCAAGGCCTATTGATCTGAGCAGGAGCAAAAGATGCTGGGCCAAACCACTAGGGCTTATGAGCACAAATCTGGAGGCAGAGAAATTAGGTGAGGAGTTGGGACCAGGGCGGGTGCGACTGTTCGAATGGAATTGAGGGTTCTTTCCCAACATGAGCCAGCTGGGGCAGTGGAGACCAAGTACTCTACAAGACAGCCAGCAGCCCAGTAACCAGGGAGACGACGCTAGTTTCCAGGGTAGTCTAGGAGGCAGTGATGCAAACATTGAACTCACCTGGTGAAGCAGCTGATGAGGTCCCCAGTGGAAGAGCTGCATGACAAGGTCTTACAAGAATATCTGTGGCAGAAACATAATAAATGGCAAAGGAAGCTAGCAAAAATTGAGGTCCAGGTAACAGTGATCTGGGTTCAAGTCCTAGCTCTGCCATTTACTAGCTTTGTGACCTTGTGCAAGTCACTGAAGCACTCCAAGACAGCTTTGCCATCTCTAAGAGGGGAAAATAATAGTACCTATCTAATAAGGTGGTTGGAAGACTGACATGAAATTAAAAAAAAAAAAAACATGTAAAGTGCTTAGCATCTTGCCTGGCATGTCATGAGTACTAAATTTATTATTATTATTGGCTGGCAAGCAACAATGTCTACAGTATATTATTAAATGAATAAATAAAATGCATATATGGCATAATCTCATGTATACAAGAAGGAACCCCAGTATTTCCCTCTGTGTGTTTGTGCTTATAAACACATAAAGGAAAACTGGGAAGGATCAGACGTAACAGTGGTTAATTCTAGGGTGGAATTGGGGAAGTGGGTGAAAGGGAATTTCTCCATTTCACTAACAAGCATCCGGACTGTTTGATATTTGGGGAGGTGAAGGGATGTGGTGAAGAGGGCAAGGGATGTGTCTCAAGGGGCTGTGACCTGCAGGCAGGGCTTTATCAAGGCCTCAGTTATTTGTTGGTCCAAGAACCTCATGTGTGTCCCTGGGTAACACTCACTGAGCTTTCTCACTGTGAGTGATACTGTTTACAAGGCACAGGCTACCTGGTTGCCTGCTCCCTTTGCTTAGTGGTCCTCCTTTCTCCATGGAAGGGCCACCTCGCTCTGTCTGCCCCAACCAGGGCATATTTCTGCCCAGGCTCTGTACCAATCTAGAACCCAACTGGGAAAATCTGAAGAGCTGGAGACTGTCTTTGTTACTCAGCATTGGGTGAGGCTCACTGTGTTTCATGATTCTGATTGGGTGTTGGGAGGCCACTCTCTACTTCTTCCTCTTAGTAATTGAGTATCCATAGTAGACTGAATAATGATCGCTCTCCCCAAATATCAGGTCCTAATCCCTGGAACCTGTAAAAATTATCTTATTTGGAAAAAAAGATTTTTGCAGACATAATTAAGTTAAAAATCTTGAGATAAGGAGATTATCCTGGATATCTGGATTGGCCCTGCCTTGGGTTCACTGTCCCCCAAAACTTAATTCCCACTGTAACTGTTGAGGGTGGAAAATCCTATTATGATGATTGAAAGGTGGGGCCTTAAAGAGGTGGTTAGATTGTAGGACCATGCCGTAGTGAATGGATTAATAATGGTGGCCAGCAGCATGTTTCTGAGGGCTTTAAAAGAAGAATATATAACAGGTTAGTCTCTCTCTCTGCTCTGCCATTTTCTGCCATGTGAGACCCCTAGGTCACTGTCACGACCACCAAGACCTTCACCAGATGTGTTCCCTGCACTGTGAACTTCCCAGCCTCCAAAACTGTAAGCAATAAATTTCATTTTCTTACACATTACCCAGTTCTGTGTATTTTGTTATAAGCAACAGAAATGAACTACTACAGGCCCTAAAAATGTAATCACGTGTATCCTTATAAGAGGGAGGGAGAGGAAGATTTCTTATGGACAGAAGAGGAGGAGACATTGTTACCACAGAGGCAGAGACTGGAGTGATGCAGCCACAAACTAAGGAATACTGGCAGCCACCAAAAGCTGTAAGAGGCAAGGAAGGAATTCTCCCCTAGAGCCTCTGGAGGGAGTACAACCCTCACAACTTCTTGATTTTGACCCAGTGATACTGATTTTGGACTTCCAGCCTCCAGATCTATCAGAGGATACAGTTCTGTTGTTTTAAGTCACCAAGTTTTTGGTAATTTATTACAGCAGTCACAGGAAGCTAATATAACTCTCCTCCTTGAATTTTAGCTGGACGCATGCCCACATAGGTAGAAACTACATTTCCCAGCTTCCCTTACAACTAGGAGCAGCCACATGACTAGGATTGGCCTATGATTAGAAGTGATGTGTGTAACTTATGCTTCCTGAATTTCAAAATACAGTGTCTTTGTTCAGTCAGGCTGCTATAACAAAAGACCATAAATAAGTTATAAACAACAGAAATTTATTTTTCACAGTTCTGTCAGCTGGAAAATTCAAGATCAAGTCACCAGCAGATTCTGTGTCTGGTGTGTCCTCACATGATAGAAGGGGCGAGGAGTCTGTCTCAGGCCTCTTTCATAAGGGCATAATCCCATTCATGAGGGGTCTACCCCCATGTTCTAATCTCCTCCCTAAGTCCCTGTCCGCTAATACCATTATCTTAGGGGTTAGAACTTCAACATATGAATTTGGTTGGGCGTGATGGGGGGAAGACAAACATTCAGACCATAGCATACACTTTCTTGCCCTCCATGGCTGGAAGTCCAATGTGGTGCTGGTAAGACAGCCGTGACCAAAAGGAAGGGACAACTGGAGCAACACTCTTAGATGCACAGATGTACACTATATGCAGAGAATAGGTTTCTGGGTCCCTGGAGAGCCTCATGGAGCTTGGGATGTCCTCCCTGTTTTGCAGTTGCATGAAAGAGGAATTCTATATTATTTAAGCCATCTTATACTGAATCTCTTTGTTACAACAACCAGCTTACACCTTAGCTAAAACATTGTGCTTCTGTCTTGTTCTGATGATCTGGGTCTCTACCCTCCTGTAAATCCTCCCTACTGTGCCAGGGTCCTGGATCCTGCTGACCTGTGACTATCTTCCTGGATTTCTGAATATCACCAACTTCAGAATTATTGATTGCCATGCTTTGCCTATCTGTTGTGACACCTCCACTGCTCTGTGTGGAACTACCTTATGCTGACTGCTGGCACTGCCAAAGTTTGCCTGCCACCATGCCCTCCAGATGCCAAGCTCTACCTTCACTTCAGTCTCCCACTCTAGGCAGAAAACCTGCTTTGAGGCCCTGACTCCTCCGTGTCCATCCTGTCCTGTAGCAGTGAACTAGGCCAGGCTGGCTATGTCCCGTGGGGAAAGGGTTGCCTGGCTCCTCACGGAAAACATACCATGTAAGTATAAAATGTCCCCGGCACTTTCCCTAGCTAACCCCAAGGCTGACTACAGCATCCGCTTACAGTGTCAAAGCAGCCCCTGACTACGTAGGCACTGGTACTGGAGACACATTCCGTTGTTTCATGGCTTGCACTTATGTTTGTTTTCCTTCCCACAGCTTTACGGCAGACAGTGTTTCATCAGATATGATGTTTGCCGGAGGATGTGTACTGCTTCAGGAACACAGATTTCACATTTGGATTGTGCACAAGTCTAACTTCAGGTAAAAAGAATCACCTGGGCTCATGGTGAGAAATGCTTTTGATTAACACTGAGGTATAGAAGGAAATTCATTCGGTATCCTGGATTAGGCAGCTACTATTTATTTATGCAAAACAATAAGACAAAGTCATCAAAGCCCCCATTCCTGGTAATTGTCTCAGAAATTGCATTTCCTGGCCTCACAATTAGTTTTATACAAAGCAAGACAGTATTTGGGTTAATAACCTTGAGTTTTTATGACTCAATCAATATTTTGGTTGCTGCAGGCTGCTTTGCTATTGTGAATTTTGAGTACAGTGCTTGTGGGGTGTATAAATATTTAGCAAGCCATTGAAGCAACAATTAATGAAATCATTTCTTCTGTTCTTTAATTTAAACGATACCATTGGCAGTGTACTTGTAGGAGCTGTTTATTTTAGCTGCCCTCAGACTGGGAAACCAAATTGCTGTTGTGCTGTATGGTCTATTACTTTGCCACCTAGCAGATCCATACTGAGAGTATCTCTTTTAGATTATTCTCCTTCAAATAGCTCTTGAGTAACCTATCACTTGCCTCAGATGGTTTTGACATGATTTTAACTTTAAAACCACATCTATCTGTTTTAAGATTTGCAGTATTTTGCCTGCATGCATGTGTGTGTGCCTGTGTGTGTTAATTTCACAGATGTACTAAGAGTCACAGCCAGAACTGATACTAAGCCCTTCCTTTCAGAATGTGATGAATTTAAAGAAGAAAAACCTGCATAATTAGAGATCAAAGCTGTAGCTATCAAATACCAAAACATCCATGTAAATTGAAGTCTCCTTTTAACTGTTGTTTTCTCTAAATCAAGGTTTCCCAGAATAGGTTCCTCAGAATACATATTCCTGGGATGCTAAAAGGATTCTACTTCATTTCTGTTTGGAAAGACAAAAAAGAAAAAAAAAGGTTGTGTGATTCAGCTATTAATATCTTCACTAGCCAAGAGATATCTAGAGTGAAAGACTGTATATAGTCCAGTATTTTTCAAGCTGAATTATTAAAGAGTTTTAACTCTTTAACAGTGTTCTAGAAGGACAAGTGTTTGGATCCCCATACCAGCCAGCCGGCTGCCAAAAAACAAACAAACAAACAAAAACCTACAGACCAAAACAAAGACAAAAAAAGCAAAAACAAAAGCAAAAATAAATAAATAAACTCAATTCTAGAAAGAACTGTCAACTATTGCAAATTTTCCTAATATGTGATTGCTTGGTACTGGCACTTGGTTATAAAACTGAATCAATATAATAAGCAAAGAGTTCCAATGGTCTTTATCAAAACAAGGGACTCTGATTTTTTAGATAATCAGGGACATTGACTACAGATTGGGTATTAAGTTATATTAAGAAAATATTTTAATCTTGATAGGTGTGATAATGACTCTTTCTGTAAGAAAATCCCCCTGTTTTGGAGATGAATACTAAAGTATTTAAGTGTAGAAAAACATGCTTTCTAGAATTTCCTTAAAAATATTTAGCAAAGGGCCGAGCCCGTGGCGCACTTGGTAGAGTGCTGCGCTGGGAGCGCGGCAACGCTCCCGCCGCGGGTTCGGATCCTATATAGGACTGAGTGCACTCACTGGCTGAGTGCCGGTCACGAAAAAACGACAAAAAAAAAAAAAAATATTTAGCAAAAAAAGAAAGGAAAAAAATGTGCATAAATGAAGCAAGAAGAACAGAATAGTGATGGTTGTTGAAGCTGGCTGATGAGCGTCAATTTTATGTTCTCTACTTTTGTTTATGTTCAATTTTTATAAAAAAATTTTTTTAAAAAACGTTATGTGGTCAAATAAGTTTGAGAAACCCTGGCTATAATAAAATAAAATATATTTCTTTACCATATGTCTTCTCAGGACCTCTATGTGTTAGTTTGTATGTAAATTAAAAAATTTTTTCTTTGCTGAGCATATCAAAAGATTGATATTCTTCTGACCAATATGCTAACATGCTTTAGGAAATACTGGTCTAAATTCTACCCCATGACCAGCTTGGACTAAATTGCCTGCACTGACCATGCTATTGTACTGCGGGATCCAAGCAAGTGGCCTGTACTTTTCTTCCCATCTCTCCATATATTTCAGTTGCAGGCAACAGAGCCCTGTGAGTAAGCTTCATCTTTAGGGAGGTCAGCACTTGCTAGCTCTCTAATCGCAGGCAATTCATTTAATCTCTCTGCCCCGCAGTTCCTTCATCTGTAAACTGGGATAATAATAATATGCACCTCACAGGAATGCCATATAGAATTAATTAGATAATTCCTACAAAGCATTTCACACACTGCCCGGAACATGGTAAGTTCCCAATAAATCTGAGCTTTTACTGTTATAATTCATTCTTTAAGGCCAGCTTAGATAGTATCCTCTTTGTGAAGCCTTCTGAGTTTCCTTCACTCAGAATTAATTCTCTTTTGTTCAGCATTCTGACAGAACTGTATCTCTAAAGTATAATTGTAAATTGTAAATGTCTTGAGGATAGGGACCATGTCTTACTCATCTCTGCATTACTCCAGTATTCTATCACAGACGTCAAGCTCCAGAGGATGAAAAAGGGGCTCATCTCAGCAGATTCAGTTTCCTTTAATCCTTGAAAGACCCATATAACGATACCACTTATATACCATTGCTCAGCCACATCTAGCTGCAAGAGAGGCTAGGAAATGTAGTCTTAATTCCACACCTCTCCTTAGTTGAGGCAATGCTCTGTCTGTCTATCTTCTTTCTCTTTATCTATGTATCTACCTATCTACCTGAGATGAAGCCAAAGGGTCAAGACTAGCCCTGAAAAGAGCCCATTGCCCACTGTCTGGTGAGATTCTTACTGCTTTTAATGTAGTGATTTCAGGAAAAGAAAACAACAACTTCCTGATGCTATAAATATTATTGGGCCTTTGTCATACTAGAAAACATCTTTTGTATTGACACACTTGAACACTATTCAGAAAAAAATCTTCAAATCAAGAAAGAAATAACATAAGTGCCTCTGTAGCAGTAACGTCTCCATTGTGGCACTGCAAGCTCACACACTGAGCATTTTGACAGGAAAACATGCAGATATTTACTTTTGGCAACAGCCAGATTTCACAGTTATTACTTCCCAGGTCTAAGCTATATAGTCATACATCTTCCAAAAGAACATGCAGGCAGCAATACAAAACCCGGGCTTTAATCAAATTATACCTGTTTCTTTAGCACAAGCAAAGCCCTCTGCCAATACATAAGCATCATTTCATTTGATTTTCCTGATGTGGTATAAGAGCAAGAAATTGGGTTAATCCAGTAGAGAGGACATATAAATAACAGAGACCTGATCTGAATAAGCTTTTGGCAGGCAAAGCTTTATAGAGTATCTTTTCTTTCCTGGTTAAGGTAGAAAGGAGTTGATACAATTAAGAACATACAGCTCTTCAATTCCCAGGGTCATGGCTAACTAATTTATGAAGAATAACAAAAAAATCTACAGAGGACCTAAAACCATCATATTGACTGTCAGATTGCACTTTCTCCTTTGATGATATTTTACCCAATTGGCTAACAAGTATAAACAATGATTACTTATGTATTTTTCCCTTGTCCCACTTTCCCTTATCTCTTAGGACATTTCTTCTTATTGAAATTAATCAATAAATACTAATTGAGACAACATTTAATTAACACTAATTAAAACATTTGCTGTGCAATGTAAGAAAGATAAACTATGTGAGGGCACGCTGTCCTCACTAAGTTTAGTTTACAATCCATTTGGCTTTATTTGTAATTTTTATTTGTTTTCAACCCAAATGGTGTCATATGATATAACTACTGTGCACCTTTTTCTTTTTTCCCTTAGCAATGTATCTTGGAGAAGGTTGCATTTTAGTATAGGAATATAGAATATATAAGAATATGGATATTCCATATATAGGAGTATGAAAATTCCATATATAGGAATATGGAATTCAAAAGAATAAAACTGCCTCAGTGTTTTTTAACAGCTGCAAAATATTCCATTGTATGGAGATACCATAATTCACTTAACCAGTCCCTAAATGATGCACCTTAAATCTTTCACTGTCACTAATAATGCTGCAATGAATAACTTTGTACATTCACTATTTCCCACCTGGGCAAGCACATCTACAGGATAAATACTTAAAAGTTGAACTGCTGGGTTGAAAGAGCTTGTAGTCTTGTGATTTGGTATCTATTGCAATCAAATAGCTATTGCCAAATTGTCCTCCATGAAGGAAAACAATTTACATGCTCTATAAACACTCATATATTCACTCCTGTATATTTGGCACTTCACTGTTGAGTGCTCTCAGCAAGAGAGTAGATTACCAAATTTTGTGAAGTTTGCCAGTTGGAAAGATAAAAAAAAAAATGCGACTTTGTATTTTTAATTGGCATTTCTTTTATTATGAATGAAGCTGAGCACTCTTTATACATTGAAGGAGATATTTAGGTCTATTTCTGTATCCTCCATTCTGTTTCATTGATCTGTCTGTTATCTGTCTTCTTCAGAGTTGAGAAGGATTATTCTTAATTTAAAAAGAAGGCAAAAGGTACAACGGAGCTGTACCACTCACTCGCTGGCTACCTGGTTTTGAGTACATCTCTTAATCTCTTTGATCTTAGCTCCTCCATCTATCAATAGTGTTGGATCTCGTGGGCTCATTTACTCAGTGTATGTTTGTTAGTGTGAACTTCACTGCTGGGTGCTGGGGATGCAAAGCAGAGCAGAAGCAGAGCTGTCTCTTGAGTCTGCAGTTAGTGTGGGAGGGGACAGGCACTGTTCAAATCTGACTTAGATCCTTGAGAGTCCCTAGCAAAGGTAATTTAGGGGTTTGGGGGAGGGAGAGGTCTGCAAAGGTTTCCAAGGGAAGTGAAAGCAGTAACCTGGAAACTGACATCTGGTAGGAAAGGAGTTCGCCAGGGGAAGCTGGGGGTGGTGTAGAGGAAGGGTTTTCCAGATAAACTTTCTGGCATGTCAGAATGTGGCATGAAGAACTCTAGCGTAGCTGGATATAGAGAGGAAGATGGTAAGAGATGAAAGACGATAACAAAGTAGACAGTAATCAATCCATGTAGAGCTCTGGATAGATATTTTGGTCTTTATAAGTGTTTGGCTTGCTGGGGACCTCTAGGAAGTAAAGTCTGAGTTAAAGACCAAAGCGGTGACACTTTCTCCAGAGGTGAAAGCCAAGGAGAGTGAAGGTGAGGAAAAAGGGAGGTGAAGCATGGAGAGATGTGAAGCAGTGTGATGCTACCTGCTGTCACTCTGGTTACTGCACCTCAATGAGCTGCATCTGCAGAAACACAGCTGGGGGTGGGGTGCCAGGTGTGTTTGTTCAGCACATGGGACATCTCCAGAGAGTTGACAAGGAAAACCATACCTCAGAGCAATTCTTAGCAGGAAGAATGGAAGGAATAATTTATCTGTCGGATATTCTCCCAGCTTGCGTTGCCCAGTGTTTGTGTTTCTCTCTACAGATGCTAACTCCCATGTGCTTCCAGGGTGCCTCACCCAGCCCCTCAGTGTTCTCACCCAGGGTGTGGCATTTCATCTAAACTTGAAAGTGGATGTGTGGGTGGGACGCCAACCAAGAGAGGAAGAAGGACATTGTCAAAGGAATGTGAGAAGGCGCACAGGGTTTGTGTCCAACATGCCACTGAAGGATTCCATGCAAGACAGTGGCATGACCTGCCCGGGACATTGTAGAGAGGATTGAGAACAGACGTGGGGCGACCAGCTGCGAGACTATTGCCGTGGTCCAGAAGAGAGCAGACAGTGTCTAAGGTTGGGGATGGGGAGGGTAGATGTGGAGATGGAGAGAGCAAATGGACATGAGAAATTTCAGGAGGTAAAATGACCAGGGCTGAGGGATAGGTTGAATTTGAGAAATAGGAAAAGGTATCGAGGATGTTTGGATTTCTGACCTGAGTGCAGCAGCCGACAGTGGAGTCACCTGCTAAAGTAGAAATCTGAGGTAGAGAACCAAATATGGGAGGAAAGATCCTGACTTGGGTTTGGACTTCTGCCTGTGAAAAACCTAATTAGAAGTTGTGAGTAGGCAACTGGATTATATGAGTTGGATTACTGTGGCAGTAGATGCAGGTAGTATGGATTAAATATAGAGTGAGAAAAGGAAGCTTAAATAACCTAAACATTTGATGGCTCTGAAGAGAAGGAGGGGCCTGCAAGGAAGACAAAGAAAGATCAGGCAAAGAGGCAGGAGGAAAGCCAGAAGAGCTGTGGGTCCTTGAAGCCCAGGGAGGAGGGTTTCAGGAGGGAAAGGCCCAGAGAGGCTGGGGGAGGTGAGCACTGAGTCCTTTTCAGCAACGTTGTGGTCATTAGTCATTTTAGGCAAAGTGATGGGGCTGAAGAGTGAAGGGAGCCGATGGAAAGGAAGAGAATAGAGGACCCACCGGAGAAGTTTCACTGGGAAGGGGAGAAGATAGAATAACAGCAGAAGGGGCTGTGTGTTGAGAGGAGTATTTTTGTCTTGTCGTAAAAGAGACATAGGCATGTTTAAATGCAAATGGAAGGATTTGGGTGGCAGGGAAGCATTGAGCACACAGCGGAGAGGAGACATTTTACAGTGTGAGGCTCCGGAGAGAGCAGGAGGGGCTGGGATCCAGAATACAGGTGCAGGGCCTGACCTCGGGGCGGGAAGCCTCCGCCAAGGGATGGGAGGAAAGGAAGCGGGGATGGTGCCAGGGAAGGTGGGGCTGTAGCAGGAAGTCCGGGAGGAAGGTCACCTGCAGAAACGTGAAGTGGGGGTAGGGAGGTGTTTAAAGAGAGTGGAGAGGGTTTGAAATAGAAGAAACTCTTAACTATGACCTGGAGAGAACTTCAGCCCATGGACAACTTGGAGGAGAGAGAACTGGGTGGAGAAAAAGAAAAGAAATACAGGAGCAAGAAAGGAGGGGGTCACACACCACCCCCAAATCCTGACTCGCTGGCTTACCCTTCAGCCAGTCTTGGCTCTGGCTTTCCCTCTCATTCATGGACAAGGAAGCAGATGAGGTGGCTCTGACACAGCCACCGCAGCTTTTGACTTCCAGATAACTAAGAGGGTGTCATTTTTATGACTCACAAATACTAGCTTCACACAAGAACCATTCCATTTTTAAAAAAAAATCTTTTATTGTGGCATGATGGTGATACTTCCAAACATTGATGCTGGAAAATAAAATATTGTGAGCATCCACTAAAATTTTAACACAGAAGTATGTTAAAAAGTCTTTTGTTCCGTAGGCTTTTCTTTTCAGCTAGAACAGGACCTAACTGTTTAACTTGTGGTTAAAGATTATTTGTGCGGGGCACCTTGGTAGGTGAAATGTAGTGGATTTGGCATTTTGCCCATGGAACACTGGGCAGGAGCTCCAGTTACAAATTGCAGCTGTATAAAATAACAGGAAATATGGGGCTTTGAAAGATTCCACTGGAAAGATTAATTATTTGGAAAAGAGTTATGCATCAGCTTCATGTGTTTTTAGAGAAAAGGTGGCCCACACCATTTTTAATAGTGCAAAAGAAAGTTCTGCTACCAAGCTAAAGAGGGGAAGAGAGAATCTCTTGTTTGGTCTTTTTTTTCTGGAAGGGTTCACATTTAATTTTAAAACCATCTTTATTCTCTTTGTTAGAAGACAAGGGGTTAGAAATGAAAGCCAGATGGAATCCCGGAAAGATTTGAGGCTTATAAAAAAAAAAAAAATACACCTAATCCTCTGAGATGACCTCCCAGGGTTGTCCCATTTCCACCCCCCACTTCTTCCTACCATCCCCCACCCTTCTCCTCAACATTTAACAATTTCCTACACATCAATTCACCGTGGACATTTATTTTCCTGTAGGCATAAGAATGTTATTCAAATAAACTCAAAACTTCTGGTGGACATTGACTCTGGATGTAGCATCTATATTATGTTCAAGAGGATAAACCAACATTTATTGCATGGTTGGGACAACCCCAAGTGATCAGATAAGCTGACAGTCAGACTTGAGTACAGTTTTCTGAGAACAATGTGTTTCTGCACATTCAAAGTAAAATAATTCAATATCCCCAGTGTGCTCTGATTATGAACTGTCAAGTAACTGTAGAGGAGCTGGCGTTTGGGGCAGGGGGAGGCATTTTCTTGAGTCCCTGAGACATCCGTCTATGAACGTACATAGAGAAGAAGCAATGTTTCCATGTAGGTTCATCACTTTGATTAAACTTGAACATCATTCATCTTAAGTCGGTCCTGGAGAGATTTATTTGGCATGAAGGTTTACCTGAACCATGGAGGAAGGAAATTTTCTCTCACCATTTCTACATCTCTCATAGTTGAGCCTGACCATCAAATATGGTAAATATTTGTGATCCAACATGATTGGGAAATAGAATGTTCAGGTTAACCAGTTATTTAGCTTGACGGCAACCATTTGAAGACAATGTAGAGAAATATTCTTCACATCCAATTTTGGCTGCTGTGGAACTCAGACTTTCTGAGATGAGCAGGGCTTCCAGACACCCGAATCTTTCAGTGCCTCAGGTTTTGGGCCATCACTAGGAACAACAGTTGTCCTTGTAGAAAGTAGATGTGTAGTAAAGCAGATATTTCCGTTACTAGAAGGCCAGAAAAACATAGCTTTTACTGTAGTTCTGTTAAATTTCAAATTGAATTTTTAAGTCTACAGAAGTGTGGTTTTGAAGATATGATGATGGAAGTACACGGTTTCCTTCATTTCTGAGATCTAACAGCGCAGAGTTCGTGTCTGTCCCAGATGTGAAAGGAGAGGATAAGCCTGGTCTATTGATCCATCGCCTGCATTTCCTGCACTCTGCTCACCCCCCCACCCATCATCTTCTGCACACTTCGATGCATGGAAAAGGAACCAGAACACCCAATTGAGAATTTAAAAAGGGTGTCTTTATTGGCCAGCCAGCAACTGTTTCTCCAAGAAAGTCTCGAAAGAGAGCAGCCCTGACTTGAAGTTTAGAGGGTTTTTTAAAAGGCACGTTTTTACATTAGTCACACAGCTAAAATTATCAAATAGTCACACACTTATAGGTATCATATAGTCACACACATACACACATACCCTCCTGGCATGAGGAGGGGATTGGGGAGGCCTAGCGCAAGCTGATAACAAGCTGAAACAAGCCAGTTAATTGCTCAGGGGCAGCTTGGGTGGGGAACAGCAAATAAAATTCAAACTTCTCTAAGTGCAGGCTGATATTTAGCTTTTAATTTCTATCAAGGGGGCTGAAGAGCTGAGGGGGATTTTCAAACAACAACATTTTCTAAGCAATTCAAACACCATTTAAACTTAATCAATCTACCTTATCACACAGCAAGCAGTTTCACAGAAGCGAATTTCGTATGTTATGAAAGTGAGGAAGGATCACCTTATCTCAGTGCTAAGGGCTAAGGATGAGAAGAAACATGGTCCCTGGCTCCAGAGGACATTCATTTTAGCTGGAGAGACATGAAGCACATGACAATCCAGGGAGGTGGATGCTTAGAGCAGAGCGTGCAGCTATGGGTGGGTTTTCCTGGCCTGGGCCTGGAAGGAAAGACCCCTACAGAGGGAGAGGCTAGAAAGAGCATCGTCAGCTACCAAGGCCATTACCCTGATTCATCAAGCTGGGCCCCTGGGCTGACATCTGGAAATGGCTTTGTTTTTCTCACACCTGCTAGGCTGGGTCCCCACATGTGGATGAAATCAGAAGGGGAGATCCCATGGCATTTGCAGTCTCACTCAGGAATTAATTGAGTCTCCTACTTGCCTAACCTCAACCAAACCCTTACTCTCTCATTCAGTTTAAAGCTATTCTCCCTTTACCAGGCTCGCAAATCCTATATTTCTTACCTTTTTTCTTCCCTATTCTTCTGTTCCTCCTCCAGACTCTGGCTTATCTGGAATGGGGTTTGGGGAGTTAAGACAGGTAAAGGGCAAAACCCACCTGCCTGCCCGGGGCCACTGTAAAGAGCCATTGTCAAGTGGCACAGGTGATTCCTTATGCTTTGTTGAGTTTTTTTGAAACTCAGGGTTGGGAGGCAATGGGCAGGAACTAATCATTCCTTAGCAAGGGCTGTACCCCTGCAGCCCACCACTCAAACCCTATCTCAGCTCCTACTTCTGTTGAGAGAACATCCCCACACACATACCCCACCCTTTCCCCAACCCCTGTGGTTATCTGCCCTGGCAAGCAGATCTCTTGCCTTTAAAAGAAAATTGGAAACAACTCAAGCCAATCTTTTCCCACTATGAGCATTCTGCCTCCATTCTGCCTGAAAAGACCTTCCAAGACCTTCGGTGGGTCATAGGCTCCTTCATCTGCAGCACTCCCTTTGCTCAGCTGTCAGGAGCAGGGGCAGACAGCACCCTTCCCTTGAACTTTCCCAGTCTTCCCAACTGCAGGAATCCCAAGTCAAACACTCTGGGTTCACCTCTTGGGTCACTTCCCTTGTCGATGGAAAGGAAAGTGCTCAAGACTCCAAGACAGCTCTTTCCATAGTATCTTCAGTACTAACATTTAGAGTGAATCACTTGAAGATTGTTTTGGTTTGTTTGTTTTGTTTTCTATCTAACACGTCTTACCCAAAAGGTCCAGCACTTTCTTTAAAAAGGAAGTGTTCTTGTCACCTATTTTATCAATTTAGAGGCCTCAGCTGTGCCTCTAAATAGGTACATATTTCTTCTCTAAATATAAGACAAGAAAAGTCTTATATTACCTATCTGTTTTTCTTTTCTTTTCTTTTTTTCTTTTTGGCAGCTGGCCAGTTCAGGAATCCAAACCCTTGACCTTGGTGTTATCAGTACCACATTCTCCCAAGAGGTCTAACTGGCCAGCCCTCTGTTATTCTTAATAAAAGTAATAACTAAAAGTTTTATAGAGCTTTTCCAGGGCACCTCCAGACAGTGGCCCAGGTGGTACCACCTGGAGTTGTGCAGTGCAGTTTTCACAGCTGAGCTGGCAGCATTGTGCTTTATGGTTTTGTTTGAACAGAAACAGGACCTTTCACATATATAGCAGTAATTATCCTAACACCCATTACTACCATTTGTTTGACATATAGGATGTAGCAGTGTATATTATAGAGTATACATGATATTTGATTTTACAATGAGATTATAGCATCTGCAAGGTGTGGCTATTATCTCCTGCTTTCCAATGAAAAGACTAAGGCTCAACTTCTTGCCCAGCAATAAGCAGCCAGGATTTTAAACCAGTCCTGTCTATCTCTCCAAGCCATGATCCTTTTCCTTTTTCCCTTTTGGATCCTACCATTCATTTCACAGGTGAGCAAACTCCAGGTCAGAGAGGTTGCAGGGCTTGCTCTGAGGCATGCAGGGTCTCCCACTTTATTTTATAGAACTTTTAGGAACTTGATGTATATGCAAGAATGTATACTTAAAAGGGAAATGGGAAAGATGTAATAATATTGAACACACATACCAAAAAGACATAGCTCACTCTTTTTGACATCTGTACTTGTCAGGATTCTCCAGAGAAACAAAACCAATAGGATACATATAAATATACATATATATGTGTATATTTACATACACACATAAAGAAAATATATATATCGTATTGATTTATATCCTTTATGTATATATGAATACATATGTACATATATATATGAATATATATGTACATATATATATGAATATATATGTACATATATATATGAATATATATGTACATATATATATGAATATATATGTACATATATATATGAATATATATGTACATATATATATGAATATATATATATAAAGAGATTTATTATGAGGAATTAGGTCATGTGATTGTAGAGAATGAGAAGTCCTGTGATCTGCTGTCTGCAAGCTGGAGACCCAGGAAAGCCAGTAGTGTAATTCAGTCCAAATCAGAAGGCCTGAGAGCCAGGAGAGCCAACGGTATAGGTCTCAGTCTGAGAACAGGAGAAGATCAAAGTCCCAGCTCAATCAGTCAGGCACAAACAAGGGAGTATGAATTCTCCCTTCCTCCACCTTTTGTTCTATTTAGATCCTCAGTGCATGATACCCACCCACACTGGGCAGGGCAGTCTGCTTTACTGAGTTCACAGATTCAAATGCTCATCTGGAAACACCCTCACAGACACAGACAGAAATAACATTTAGCCAAATATCTGGGCACCCCTAATCTAGTCAAGTTGACACATAAAATTAAACATCACAGCCTTTTCCTGTTCCTTTCCCTCATGTATAGTTCTCTGGGCGTCTTGGGGGAAAGTAGTGTGGAGCCGCAGGCAGATCCTGAGAGAGGAGAGACTTGAGTGTGTTACCCACAGGCAGGGGCTTTTGTTCTCTTAGCCTAGATTAGTAGGAAGGAAAGAGGTTAAATGGGAGGTGGGCCAATGCAAATCAGGCAAGTGAAATTGAAATTCTGTAGCTTAATAGTTGTGTGTTTTCAAAAGTGAATATTTACTGATTTCTTTTTGATTAAAGAAAATACATACTCATGTAGAAAATTCATGTGATACTACAAAGTATAGAGAAAAAAGTAAAATTCTGTTACCCAAAGAGACTAACGGGGTTTGTTTGTTTATGATTTTAAAGCTGACAGAGGAAAATTGCATGTGTATCTACTCCCTGCAGCCATCCTATTGGGGCTGAGGTTTCAGACATTTTTAATCCTTCTCAGGAAGTAAGCAAGATGACAGAGAAGATGTGTTATGTAACAGGGAGAGTGACCTGCAAAACACAAATCCAGTGATATTCTTAGTACCACACGTTTTCCTTAGTCTTCAGTTAAAATTCAGTGTCTCTTCTCTTAGTTCAGAACTAAAAATGATTTATGGACTTGAAAAACAATCCCTTTATTATATTGGCAGCTCAATAAATGCTCTGAGTTTAAGTGAAATGAAATAGATAGACAAGGACGCACAGATCCACTGTTAGATTTTATGAAATCTGGTCTTAATGAGGAATTAAGGCAAATGCATGGGCGGGTCAGACAGACCTGGCTCTCCCCATCCTACTTGTATGACTTTGGGCAAAGGTTCCACATCTGCCCACACAGAAGTTGGCACCAAATAGAAGGCAGTCTTAAATTTTCCAGTGGGCAAATTCTCCAATAATATTTTGGTCAACTTGGGTACATAAAACTTTTGGTGACATAGATGAAATTGTGATATGCTTATGGAATTTATGAACTTAGTTATACCTACCTGCTTAATAGCATTTATACAATATGATCAATTAATTTATAAATATAGCATTTTTTCCTCTTGTATTTCATAAAACAAATCTGTTCAAACTTCCAGTATCTCTTGGTCATCAGTATCCTCATTATCATTAGAGCCATTCGGAAGGCATTCTCACTTCTGTCTGGATTGCTGGAGATGTTCTTGGACTCTGTATAGAATGCTGTCACTGGAAATTTTATCCCAGACCACAAAGTGCCCATTTGCATAGCATTAGTCTGTTCTTGTTTTCACTGGTCTCTCCAACATAACCACTCATTGAACTGCTTTTTAAAGCAATCATAAAATGCTTGTTTAGGGCACCTCTCAGCATTGCAAATGTGGAGTCACACCCCAGGAATAACTAACAAATCTGTGTGAGATTTCCTCACCTCCTTTTGTACAGGGTCAATGATCTCCTTAAGCATCCAAAACTAGCATTAATTGAGGTGATTTTTGGCAAATATCTTCCTCAAAGTGTACTATGGGTTTAAATATAAAGTAATTTAGAAAGCACTGCTGTGAGATGGGAAAAATTAGAAGGACACAAAGACAAAGCAACTCTTTTCTTTTTTCTTTTTCTTTTTGTTTTTTGGCAGGTGGCCAGAAAGGCAATCCAAGTGGGGATCCAAACCCTTGACCTTGCAGTTATAACACCACGCTCTAACCAACTGAGCTAACTGGCCAGCCCTACCCCATGTTTTCTGAGAAATAGTTTTGAGGAAGGAAGCCTTGACTTATTTGCAGACACATATAATTGTTAACATCTTTAGACTTTACTGGTATAAACGGTGGATAGTAACTATTATTTTTATTTATTTATTTTTTTTAAAAGATGACCGGTAAGGGGATCTTAACCCTTGACTTGGTGTTGTCAGCACCACACTCAGCCAGTGAGCAAACCGGCCATCCATATATGGGATCCGAACCCGGGGCCTTGGTGTTATCAGCACCGCACTCTCCCGAGTGAGCCATGGGCCAGCCCGATAGTAACTATTATAATTAACTGTGGGCTTCCTGAGGGCAGGGCCCATCTAATTTATTCACCTGTGTCCTCTGTACCCCAGTGACTGACACATAACAAGTGCTCAATATATATTTGTTGGATGAGTGAATGAATCCAAAAGTATTACTTTGTTTGCAAGGCACATGTCCACCACTTCTGTCTGCAAGACTGTATTGACATCAGGCTCTTCTCACGGGCTCTGGCACAGGAAGTGCAGAACTTAGCCCAAACCCAATGATTCCTTCTCAGGCTAATGTGTCACACCCATGATCACACTCCAGTGCTTGGGATAGTGCTTCACATGTGGTTATTAAATGAATTACAGAGAAATTGCTTAAACCTATTCAATTTCAGAAGCCACCTAAATTCAAATGTGCTCTACAAGATGCTGGTCTTGGATGCCACTTCCTCCATTTGCTCTCGGTATAGCTCTTGTCACTTCTGGTCCCAGGGCTTGCACTATGTCAAGGCACTTAGGGCAGAGGAATGCTGGGACTGGGAGCCACACCAGAGAGAGGGAAGGGGCCCACACTTTTTATGAGACAACATCTGAGAATAAGGTCTAGAAACCAGAAGTTTGAGTCAAAAAGCCAAAAGAGTATAGCAGTTGGGTGGCAGGTCCATGGACGGGTCAGAACCCAGGTAAAAATCATGAGAAAACTTTAATAACCAGGTAAGACATGGTCAGAAAACCAAAACTGTATTTACTTAAATGGGTATCATTATGCTACCCCATGTATTAAGGGGACTTCATCATCAGTCCTTATTTATATGTGAGTGTTTGTATGTATGTGAGAGAGACGTGTGTATAATCAAAGATAAGGGAGTTTCCGGCCCTTAAGAGGCTGAAAACTGGAGATCAGGGAGAAGGAGAAAACAGACATTTGCTGAGCACAGTCATGCCAGGCACAAGAGTGCTCCGGCTCCACTGCCAAACTGCCTAGATTTGAAACCCAGCTCTCCTGCCTATGCAGCTGGCTGACCTTAGCCAAGTTCCTAACACCTCTATTCTAGTATCCTGCTTTAAAATGTGGATGATGCTAGCACGTACCTCATGGGGTTGTTCTAAGCACTGCAGAGAGCCACGGAAGACTTGCTGTCCCTCCTCTCAAATAGTGTAGTCTGTTTCCCCTCCCCTTGAACCTGGGCTGTCTTTGTTGCTGGTTTTGACAACATGGTAGGCAGAATAATGTCACCCCCTCCCCCATCAAAGATGTTCATGTCCTACTGTCCAGAACCTGTGAATATATTATGTTACATGGCAAAAGGCAATTAAGGTTGCAGATGGAATGAAGATTGCTAATCTGCTAACCCTGCGGTGGGGAGAGTACCCTGGATTATCCAGGTGGCTCAAATGTATCCATAGGGCTCTTTAGCAGTGAAAGAGGGAGGCAGGAGAGGCAGAGGCAGAGGCAGAGTCCAGTGATACAGGGTGAGAAAGACTTGACCAGCCATTTCTATTTTTGACAATGAAAGGGAGCCACAGGCTAGATAATACAGCAGCTGCTAGAAAATAGAAAAGGCAAGAAAAGGGATGCTCCTGTAGATCTCCCAGAAAGGAACACGTCCTGCCAACACCTTGCTTTTTAGCCCATTGAGACCTGTTTTGGACTTCTGACTTTAGAACTGTAAGATAATACATTTGTGTTGTTTTAAGCACTAAATTTCTGGTAATTTATTTCAAATGCAACTGGAAACTTATACAGACCAATAGAATGGGGCAGAGTTATGCTTTGTAACATCTAAGGCTGGGTATCAAGAGATCAACAGCTTCTAACTGCATCCCTCTTGGAAGTCAGCTATCATGTAAGAAATCCAACTATGGTGAGTCTCCATGCTGTGAAGAAGCCCAAGCTAGCCACATGGAGGAGCACCAAATTGCTAGACATGTGAACAAAGGCTTCCTGGTCTTTGCAGCTCAGCCTAGCCACCAGCTAAATGCAGCTGAGTAAATGACGCCAGCTGATGCACACACAGTGACCCGCCCAGCTGAGCCTGCCCAGATTTCTGACCCCTGGAACTGTGAGCAAGTAAGATGGTGGTTGTTTTAAGCCACTACGTTTTAGGATTGTTTTTATGGTGTGATAGATATCCTGTAAAGCACTTAGAATAGTGCTTGCCGTATAGTAACTATTCAATAAATGTTGATTATTATACTAGTTTAGTATACATACATAAACTTTTCAGTAACCCTCCTAAAGGAGTGTTACCCCATCTGTGAACTTGGGATTATTATCTCACAAATATTCACTCTTCTCCCCCTTTCACTGTGAGCAGAGAATGTGTCCCATTGATGTTGGACTTGGTCTTCAGACTTGACTTGGCCAATGAGATGGTAGCAGATGTGACACACACAGAAGCTTTAAATGTGCTTATGCACTGGGGCGTCCCCACTTGGGTTTTTGCTGCTGCCATAAGAAGATGCCCTGGGAGGCCGTAGGTTTGAGAAGAATGAGAGACATGTGGAGCAGAGCCACCCCACTACCCTGCCACTGCACAGATCTGTGAGCATGTAATTATTGTTCATCGTTCTTTTTTACTGGCAGCTAGCCCTGGACCTCGGTGTTATCAGTACCATGCTCTAACTAACTGAGCTGACCAGTCAGCCCGATGCTCAGTGTTCTACGCCACTGAGGTGTGGGGTGGTTTTAATTCAGCAGTAGCTCACTGATACACAGTCTTTAGGTGAGAAAATTGAGGTTCAGAGAGCCTTGTTTAAAAACAAGACAAAATCCATGGAAATGTTTATAATAAATAGAGAGTAGAATTATGGTTACTAGAGGCTGGGAAGGGGAGGGTGAAATAGGGAGAGACATGTTAATGGACACACAATTTATAGCTAGATAGGGAAGATAAGCTCTACTTGTGTACAGTAGTGTATAGATGCCTACATCTATAATATATAATAATTTATTGTATGCTCTCACATGACTAGAAGAGAGGAGATCAAATGTTCTCATCACAAAGAAATGATAAATTTTTGTGATGATAAATATGCTAATTACCCTGATTTTATCATCACACATTATATAGATGAATTGAAATATAGCTCTGTACACAATAAATATGTACAATCAATACATATTAATTAATAAATAAATAAATTTGGCTTGCCAGTTAGCTCAGTAGGTTAGAGTGTGGTGTTATAACACCAAGGTCAAGGGTTTGGAACCCCATGTTGGTTGGCTGCCTAAATAAAGAAATAAATTCCTTTAAAGAAAAAAAAAAAAACCACAAGACAAAATCCATGGAAATATTTATAATAAAGGAAGCTTTTTTTTTTAAAGAGTCAGCTGAGAGTGAGAGTCCCTATATTAGTTTCCTAAGGCTGCCATAACAAATTATCACAAACCAGTGGCTCAGAACACCAGAAATGTATTCTCTCACTGTTCTAGAAGCTAGAAGTCAAAGCTGAGGTGCTGGCAGGCCCATGCTCCCTCTGAAGGCTCTGGGGGAGAATCCTTTCTTGCCTCAATCCAGCTGTTGATGGTTCCCGGCAATCCTTAGCATCCTTTGGCTTGTAGATTCATCACTCCAATCTCTGCCTTTATAGTCACATGGCCTTCTTCCTTGTGTGTGTCTGTGTGTCTAATTTTACCTCTTCTTTCTCTTCTAAGGACAGCAGTCACTGGATTTAGGGACCATTCTAACTTGGTATAACCTCATCTTAACTGATTACAAAGATCCTATTTCCAACTAAGATCACATTCTGAGGTTCTGAGTGGACTGCATTTGGGGGTGTATTAGTCTGTTTTATGTTGCTGTAACAGAAATACCTGAGACTGGGTAATTTGTAAAGAACAGAAGTTTATTTGGCTTACGATTCTGGAACAGCTGTGTCTGGCACTGGCCTCAAGCTGTTTCTACTCAGGGCAAAAGGCATCAGGCAGCTGGCAGGTACAAGCAGATCACATGGTGAGAGGAAGCAAGAGAGAAAGGGGAGGTGCCAGGGTCCTATAAAGAACCAGCTCTTGTGGGAACTAATAGAGTGAGAACTCACTCATTAATCCCCCCACCTAGGGAAAGCATTAATCCATTCATGAGGGATCTGCCCCTGTTGGGAAAATAGGATAATTTAGTCAGACCCCCTCACCTTAAGGACGGTTGGGGGTTGTACAGCGCATTCTTTGTAAGCAAATTGTGTGTGTGCAGGGGTGGAGTTAGTGTGCCTGCCTGGTGCTGGGACTTCACTGGCATCTGCCTTGGGCATCCATTCCATGTGTCCATGCTCTCCAACCTACAGCTTCCAAGGACCTTTTTGGCCAGTTACCTAGCTCATAGAACTGTGTGTGAGGGGTCTGGTGTCCTAGCCTGGTGTGTGAGGGGTCTGGGGACCCAGCCTGGCATGTGAAGGGTTTGTGACCCAGTCTGTGAATGGGCTTGAGGGGTCTGTGAGCTCCAGACCTAGCCCTAGCTCGACAATTGGTCCAGTTAGTAGGATTACAGGCAGATAAAAGAGCTGGATAGCCCCCATGGCTAAAACAGCTTCCAGCACTGCCACATTGGGAATCAGATTTCCACATGAGTTTTGGAGGGGACAACACATCCAAACTCTATCATTTCACCCCTGGCCCCCCAAAACTCATGTCACTCTCACATGCAAAATACAATTATTCCATCTCAACAGTCCCAAAAGTCTTAGCTTGTACCAGCACAACTTAAAAGTCCAAAGTCTCATCTGAGACCAAAGGCTGAACTCTTTCAGGCTGTGAACCTGTAAAAACAAAACCAAATTTATCTACTTCCAAGATACAATGGTGGAACAGACATTGTGTACATGTTCCCATTCCAAAAAGGAGGAATAAGACAGAAGAAAGGTGTAACAGGTCCCAAACAAGTCCAAAACCCAGCAGGGCAGACATTAAATCTCAAACCTGGTGAATCGGCTACCTTGATTTCATGTTCAATGTACTCTGCATGGTGGTGTGGGGGTTGGGTCCCCAAGTTCTCTGGCAGCTCCGCTCCTATGGCTTTCCTGGTCTCAGGCCACACTTCACCTCTCCCAGGCTGGCATTGTATGCTGGTAGCTCCACAGGCCTGGGGTCTCCATGGCGGACCCACTCTCATGGCTCCACTAGACATGGCACTGTTGGGATTTCTCTGCTGCAACTCTGACCACACGTTTCCACTCAGCATTGTTCTAGCGAAGGTTGTCTGTGGTGCCTCTGCCCCTATGACAGATCTCTTCCTGGGCCCCCAGAATTTTCCATACATCCTCTGAAATTGGAGTGGAGGCTCCCAAGCCTTCCAAGTTCTGTCATTCTGTGAGCCTGCAGACCTAACACCACGTAGACTCTGCCAAGACTTCTGGCTTGTATTTTCCAAAGCTGTGGGTCCAGCCACATCTGGGGCCAATTTAGCCACAACTGGAGCCACCAAAGCAACTGGGGTGTTGGTACTGGAAGCAGCTTCTCGAGGTGGCCCTGGGCAGCGAGCCCATGGAGGGTGCCTCTGGCCTGTTCCCCAAAACCATTCTGTTTCCCTGGGCCTTTGGGTCTGAAATGGAAGGGTTGGCCCCAGAGGCTTCTGCAATGCCTTCAGGGCCTTTTTCTCCTCTTCTTAATAATCCCTTTCCTTTGTACTAATCTTCTTAGCTAATGGTTGCTGAGTTGCACCATTGCATGCTCTCTGCTTTTCTACCACATAGCCAGGCTGCAAATTCTCTAAATTTTTGCACTCTGCTTCCCATTTAAATTCTGGCTTTATGTCATGCCTTTGCTACCGTAACTCAGCACAGGCTGTTAAAAGTAGCCATGTAGCTTTCTTAATGCTTTGCTGCTTAGAAATTTTTTCCGCCAAGTACTCTGGTTCACAACTCTTAAGTTTCATCTTCCACAAAGTACTAGAGCATGGACAAAGTGCAGCCAAGTTCCTTGCCAGTTCACAGCAAGGGTGATCATTGCCCCAGTTTCCAATAAACTCCTTCTTATTTCTATCTGAGACCTCCTTAGAATGGTCTTTACAGTCCATATTTTTATCAGCATTCTGCTTGCCACCATGTAACCAGTCTCTAAGACAGTCCAAATATTCACTTGTCTTGTTGGCTTCTTCTGAGTCCTCCAAACTCCTCCAACCTTTGCCCATTACCCAATTCCAAAGCTGCATCCACATTTTCAGGTATCTGTATGGCAACACCCCACTTCTCTGGTACCAATTTTCTGTATTAGTCCATTTTTTGTGTTGCTATAACAGAAATACCTGAGACTGGGTAATTTTTTTTTTTTTTTTTTTTTTTGAGACTGGGTAATTTATAAAGAACAGAGGTTTACATGGCTTACGATTCTGGGACAGCTGCTTCTGGCACGGGCCTCAGGCTGCTGCTACTCATGGCGGAAAGTGGCAGGTACAAGCAGATCACATGGTGAGAGAAAGCAAGAGAGAGGAAGCAAGAGAGAGAGAGGAGGTGCCAAGGTCCTATAAACAACCAGCTCTCATGGGAACTAATAGAGTGAGAACTCACTCATTAATCCCCCCTCCCCCAGGGAGAGCATTAATCCATTCATGAGGGATCTGCCCCCATGACTCAGTTTCCAACACGGCCACACTAGGGATCAAATTTCCACATAAGGTTTGGAGGGGAGAACACATCCAAACTCCATCAGCAGGAGAGGCACTATTCAACCCAGTACAGCCCCTTTGTCTAATACTAGAAATCTAGAAATATAATTAGCCAGACTACATAATATATAGCTTTAGGGGAAAATTCAGAGGAGGAACAGTTTAAATCTTGCAGGGAACAGGTTTGAAAGACTTCAGGTAAAAGGTAAGACTTAACTTCCATGTAGGCATTTGATATGGTTTGAATGTGTGTCCCCTCCAAAATTCATGTTGAGATCTAATCCCCATTGTGGTGATATTAAGAGGTGGGGCCTTTATGGAAGTGATTAAGTTATGAGGGCTCCACCCTCATGAATGAATTAATGCCCTTATGAAAGAGGCTTCGCAATTCTGAGCTAAATAAATAAATAAATAAATAAATAAAGCCAGAGTTGTAACACTACCTGACTTCAAATTATACTACAAAGCTATAGTAACCAAAACAACATGGTACTGGCATAAAAATTGACACTTGGACCAATGGGACAGAATAGAAAACCCAGAAATCAACCCACATACTTTACAGCCAACTGATATTTGACAAAGGCAACAAGAACATACATTGGGAGAAATACTACCTCTTCAATAGGGGTGCTGGGAAAACTGGACATCCATATGTAGAAGAATGAAACTAGATCCATACCTCTCATCATATACCTAAATAAATCCAAAATATATTAAAGACTTAAATATAAGACCTGAAACTATGACAATCCTTAAAGAAAATGTAGGGGAAATTCTTCAGAAGTAGGACTAGGCAAAGACAATTAACAGAGTTTAAAGACAACCTACAGAATGGGAGAAAATATTTTCTTTCTTTCTTTCTTTGTTTTTTTTTTGTTGTTGTTGAAATCATTTATTTATTTATTTATTTATTTTTTCCTTAATTTTATTTTGTCGATATACAATGTGGTTGATTATTGTTGCCGATTACAAAAACCCCCCTCCCTCCTCCCTCCCCCCCTCCCACCCAACAATGTCCTTTCTGTTTGCTTGTCGTAATAACTTCAAGGAATTGTAGTTGTTGTGTCTTCTTCCCCCCTCCCCCTGGCTTTTTGGTGTGTGTGTGTGAATTGATTTCTTTATTTTTAGCTCCCACCAATAAGTGAGAACAAGTGGTATTTCTCTTTCTGTGCCTGACTTGTTTCACTTAATATAATTCTCTCAAGGTCCATCCATGTTGTTGCAAATGGCAGTATTTCATTCGTTTTTATAGCTGAGTAGTATTCCATTGTGTAGATTACCACATTTTCCATATCCAGTCATCCGATGATGGACATTTGGGCTGTTTCCAACTCTTGGCTATTGTAAATAGTGCTGTGATGAACATTGGGGAACAGGTATACCTTCGACTTGATGATTTCCATTCCTCTGGGTATATTCCCAGTAGTGGGATAGCTGGGTCATATGGCAGATCTATCTGCAATTGTTTGAGGAACCTCCATACTATTTTCCATAGAGGCTGCACCATTTTGCAGTCCCACCAACGATGTATGAGAGTTCCTTTTTCTCCTCAACCTCGCCAGCATTTATCGTTCACAGTCTTTTGTATTTTAGCCATCCTAACTGGGGTGAGATGGTATCTCAGTGTGGTTTTGATTTGCATTTCCCGGATGCTGAGTGATGTTGAGCATTTTTTCATATGTCTGTTGGCCATTTGTATATCTTCCTTAGAGAAATGCCTGCCTAGCTCTTTTGCCCATTTTTTAATTGGGTTGCTTGTTTTTTCTTGTAAAGTTGTTTGGGTTCCTTATATATTCTGGATATTAATCCTTTGTGAGATGTATATTTTGCAAATATTTTCTCCCACTCTGTTGGTTGTCTTTTAATTCTGTTAATTGTTTCTTTTGCTGTGCAGAAGCTCTTTAGTTTGATATAATCCCATTAGTCTATTTTTCCTTTGGTTTCCTGTGCTTTTGGGGTCGTATTCATGAAGTCTGTGTCCAGTCCTATTTCCTGAAGTGTCTCTCCTATGTTTTCTTTAAGAAGTTTTATTGTTTCAGGGTGTATGTTTAATTCTTTAATCTATTCTGAGTTGACTTTAGTGTATGGTGAAAGGTATGGGTCTAGTTTCATTCTTCTGCATATTGATATCCAGTTATCCCAGCAACATTTGCTGATGAGGCGGTCTCTTCCCCAGTGTATAGGGTTGGTGCCTTTGTCAAAGATCAGTTGGCTGTAGGTGTGTGGGTTGATTTCTGGATTCTCTATTCTATTCCATTGATCAGTGTGTCTGTTTTTATGCCAGTACCATGCTGTTTTGGTTATTACAGCTTTGTAGTATAGTTTAAAGTCAGGTAGCGTTATGCCTCCAGCTTTATATTTTTTGCTCAGCATTGCTTTGGCTATGCGTGGTCTTTTGTTATTGTATATAAATGTATGGATAGTTCTTTCCATTTCTGAGAAAAATGTCTTTGGAATTTTGATGGGGATTGCATTAAATTTGTATATCACTTTGGGTAGTATGGACATTTACGGTATGTTGATTCTTCCAATCCAAGAGCATGGGATATCTTTCCATCTTCTTGTATCCTCTCTGATTTCT
This sequence comes from Cynocephalus volans, assembly GCF_027409185.1. Lineage (NCBI taxonomy): Eukaryota > Metazoa > Chordata > Mammalia > Dermoptera > Cynocephalidae > Cynocephalus > Cynocephalus volans. The sequence goes on from NC_084473.1 coordinate 61,048,671, forward strand.
CTCAGCAGCGGTTTGTAGTTCTCATTATAGAGATTTTTCACCTCCTTGGTTAACTCAATTCCTAAGTATTTTATTTTTTTGTTGGCTATTGTAAATGGGCAGGCTTCCTTGATTTCTCTTTCTGCATGTTCACTATTGGGGAATAGAAATGCTACTGATTTTTGTGTGTTGATTTTGTATCTTGCTACTGTGCTGAAATCATTTATCAACTCCAAGAGTTTTTTTGTAGAGGCTTTAGGCTGTTCGATATATAGGATCATGGGACAGTTTGACTTCATCTTTTCCAATCTGGATGCCCTTTATTTCCTTCTCTTCTCTGATTGCTCTGGCTAGTACTTCCAACACTATGTTGAATAGGAGTGGTGAGAGTGGGCATCCTTGTCTGGTTCCTGTTCTTAAAGGAAAAGCTTTCAGCTTTTCCCCATTCAGGATGATATTGGCAGTGGGTTTATAATATATGGCTTTAATTATGTTGAGATACTTTCCCTCTATACCTAACTTATAGAGGGTCATTGTCATGAATGAGTGTTGAATGTTATCAAATGCTTTTTTAGCATCTATAGAGATGATCATATGGTCTTTGTGTTTGATTTTATTGATATGGTGTATCACATTTATTGATTTCCGTTTGTTGAACTAACCTTGCATCCCTGGGATGAATCCCACTTGATCGTGGTGAATAATTTTACGTATGTGTAGTTGTATTCTGTTTGCTAGTATTTTAGTGAGGATTTTTGCATCTATATTCATCAAGGATATCGGCCTGTAGTTTTCTTTTTTGGTTATATCTTTACCTGGTTTTGGTATCAGGATGATGTTTGCTTCATAGAATGAGTTTAGGAGATTTGCATGTGTTTCAATCTTTTGGAATAGTTTGTAAAGAATCGGTGTCAATTCCTCTTTGAATGTTTGGTAAAATTCTGCTGTGAATCCATCTGGTCCTGGGCTTTTCTTTGTTGGGAGCTTTCTGATAACAGTTTCAATCTCCTTTATTGTTATTGGTCTGTTCAGATTTTCTACATCTTCATGGCTCAGTTGTGGGAGCTTGTGTGTGTCCAGAAATTTATCCATTTCCTCCAGATTTTCAAACTTCTTGGCGTATAGTTGTTTATAGTAGTCTTGAATGATTCCTTGTATTTCAGATGAATCAGTTGTAATATTGCCTTTTTCATTTCTCATTTTTGTTATTTGTATCTTCTCTCTTCTTTTTTTTGTTAGCCATGCTATCAGTTTGTCAATTTTATTTATCTTTTCAAAAAACCAACTTTTTGATTCATTGATCTTTTGTACTGTTTTTTGGGTTTCAATTTCATTAAGTTCTGCTCTGATCTTAATGATTTCTTTCCGTCTGCTAACTTTAGGTTTGGATTGTTCTTGTTTTTCTAGTTCTTTAAGGTGAAGTGTTAGGTTGTTCACTTGCCATCTTTCCATTCTTCTGAGGTGAGCATTTAATGCAATAAATTTCCCCCTTAATACTGCTTTTGCAGTATCCCACAAGTTTTGGTATGATGTATCATTATTTTCATTTGTTTCAATAAATGTTTTGATTTCCTGCTTGATTTCTTCTTGGACCCATATGTCATTAAGTAGAATGGTGTTTAATTTCCATGTGTTTGTATAGTTTCCAGAGTTTCGTTTGTTATTAATTTCTAGTTTTAATCCATTGTGGCCTGAGAAAATACATGGGATAATTCCAATTTTTTTGAATTTATTGAGACTTGATTTGTAACCTAATATGTGATCTATCCTGGAGAATGATCCATGTGCTGATGAGAAGAATAAATATTCTGAGGTTGTTGGATGGAATGTTCTGTAGATATCTGCCAAGTCCAATTGGTCTAGAGTATTGTTTAGATCTTGTGTTTCTCTGCTGATTCTTTGCCTAGATGATCTGTCCAATATTGACAGTGGGGTGTTCAGGTCCCCTGCTATTATAGTTTTAGTGTCTATTTCCTTCTTTAGGTCTAATAGAGTTTGTTTTATAAATCTGACTGCTCCAACATTGGGTGCGTACATATTTATGATTGTTATGTCTTCTTGATGGATCAGTCCTTTTATCATTATGTAGTGTCCCTCATTGTCTCTTTTTATGGTTTTTAGTTTAAAGTCTACTTTGTCAGATATAAGAATAGCTACTCCAGCTCGTTTTTCTTTTCTGTTTGCATGGTAAATCTTTTTCCATCCTTTCACTCTTATTCTATGTGAGTCTTTATGGGTGAGGTGGGTCTCTTGAAGGCAGCATATAGCTGGGTCCTCCTTTTTAATCAAGTCAGCCAGTCTGTGTCTTTTGATTGGGGAATTTAAGCCTTTTACATTAAGAGTTGTTATTGAAAGGTGTTGATTTATTGCTAGCATTTTATTGGTTGTTTGGTTTTCTTAGGTTTCTTTTGTTCCTTGCTTTCTGATTTACTGTTTGCTTTCTTTGTTTAGTGGTTCCTTAGGTTGTAGATAGCCTTTTTGTTTGTTTGTTTTCTCTTCATGAATGCCATTTTTATTATACTAGTGGGTTTTGATTTTTCTTGGGTTTTTATGGCAGTGGTAGTTATTTTTCAGGAACCAAACCCAGTACTCCCTTGAGAATTTCTTGTAAGGGTGGTCGTGTGGTAGTGAACTCCCGCAGTTTTTGTTTGTCTGAGAAATATACTATTTGCCCTTCATTTCGGAAGGATAGCCTTGCAGGGTAGAGTATTCTTGGCTGTCAATCTCTGTCTTTTAGTATTTTGAATATATCATCCCATTCCTTTCTGGCTTTTAGTGTTTGTGATGAAAAGTCTGATGTTAGCCTGATTGGGGCTCCCTTATAGGTGATTTGACGCTTCTCTCTTGCAGCTTTTAAGATTCTCTCTTTTTCTTTGAGTTTTGCCAATTTGACTATAACATGTCTTGGAGAAGACCTTTTTGGGTTAAATACGTTTGGAGATCGTTGAGCTTCCTGGATCTGAAGAGCTGTGATTTTTCCTATACCTGGGAAGTTTTCTGCCACTATTTTGTTGAATATGTTTTCAATGCAATCTCCTTTCTCCTACCCTTCTGGGATACTCATGACTCGGATATTTGAGCACTTAAGGTTGTCTGATATCTCTCTCAGATTTTCTTCAATGTATTTGATTCTTTTTTCTTTTTTCTTTTGTCTGCTTGTGTTATTTCAAACAGCCCATCTTCAAGTTCCGAGGTTCTCTCTTCAACTTCCGCAATCCTGCTGGTTAAACTCTCCATTGTGTTTTTTATTTTGCCAAATAACTTCTTCAGTTCAGCAAGTTCTGCTACATTTTTTTTTCAGGGCATTGATTTCCTTGTACATTTCCTCTTTCAGGTCCTGTATACTTTTCCTCATTTCATCATGAAGTCTAGCTGAGTTTTCTTGTATCTCATTCAGTTTCCTTAGAATTATCACTCGAAATTCCTTGTCAGTCATTTCAAGGGCTTCTTGTTCTATAGGATCTAGAGCTTGAGATTTATTATCTCTTGGTGGTGTACTTTCTTGATTTTTCGTATTTCTGGTATCTTTTCTTTGATGTTTATTCATTGTGGCAGGGGGTTTCACAGTCCACAGATCAGATGAAATGAGCAGAGTATCTTCTGTTCCACTGGGCAGTCTGATGAACACAGCAGGCAGACTGGCTCTCTTAGGGCAAGTTGGTGGGAGCAGTTGGCTGGTAAAGGTCCTTCAGTCAGGTCAGGTCCCGAGGAGGAGTTGGGTGGGAGGGTGTGCAAATGCACTCCTTGGGGTCCTGGGGCTTTGGCTTGAAGAGATATTGTTGGGGCGCCTGGGTCTGGAGGGCCCTGATGTTCGGGTGAGGAGGCAGTACTGCTGCTGCCACTGCTGCCACCGCTGCTCCGGTGCTGGGTCCGGTTCCTGCTGCAGCCGCTGAGCCTTTCACAGCAATATCCTCATGGGCCAGTGGCGGAGGGTCTTTGTCCCCCTTCCTGGGAGAAGCGGCGCCCTTCTCGGGAGCGGGGCTCAGGCAATCGTGACTATGGCAGAGAATCTAGTCATCAGGCTGCCTTGGATCCCCAGGCAATGTTTCAGGCTCCTTGAGGCCTGGCTTTAGGACTGTTCTTGTGATAGTCTGTTGTCTTTGAGGCAACTCAGAATTCTTTACAGCCAAAAGAACCTGCAGATCGCTGCTCACTGGAGTCAGTGGCTGCTTACTAGGTGCAAATTGGAGACGTCCACACCATTAATCATTGAAATATTGATTTGTGCTGTACTCCTTCCTGGGATTTTTTTCCTATCCCATTCTGAGAATAAACCCAGACCCTAAGTGCTGCTTTGCCTTAGAGGAGAGTTGTATCACTGAGCCCGAGACAAATCTGCTTCTTTGGCTCTTGTTTTCTGGAAGCTGAGTTCTCTGAGCGGGGTTTCCTTTAAAGATGTTTCAGGGCTAAATCCAATGTTTGTGCAGGTGTCGCATAATCAAGCTTCTGGAGTTTTGACTGCAAAATCTCGAAGAATGAAGTGTTGTGTACTTGATCCCATCGGATGAACACGACGGACAACCTAGACACCGGGTCTTATTCAGAGACACACACTGGGCTCATCGTCTTCCCTGGTGTGAGAGGCTGGAGTGGCCAGTCGCTGCACATCATGCTCCAGGATAACTGTCCGTGCTTCCAACAACTCTGCTTTCTTCTTCAGCTCTCGATCAGTCTCTCCAGTTCTTGTATTCCGGAACACAGTAGTATTTGTTCCCCAGCTGGTCTGTGCCCACGTGCTCCATCACTTCCTTTGACAGCGCTCTCCACAAGCTTGTGGGAAAAACTCCTTGTAAAGGTTATTTCCAGGTGTCAACTTGATTAGATTAAGGAATGCTGAGAAACCTGGTAAAGCTGTCTTTCTATGAGTGTCCATGAAGGTGTTTCCAGAAGGAGAGCCTCACGTTACAAGATCCACCCTCAATATGAGCAGGAAACATCTAATCTTCTGGGGTCCTTCAATAAAACTTTCCAGATTACTGATGTCTGATTTTCCATCCTGGAGCCCAGAAAGGCTTGTCACAGTCTACCCTCAGTTTCTAAGGCTGGGAAGTCCAAAGTCCTCTGATGGTGGTGACAGTGACCCAGGGGTCCTCACATTGCAAGATGGTGGAAGCGGAGAGAGCAGCTGAGAAAATATTTTCAAATTACGCATGTGACAAAGGATTAATATCCAAAATACACAAGAAATTCAAACAACTTAACAGTAAAAAAACAAGTAACCTAATTAAAAAATGGGCAAAGGAGCTAAATAAGCATTTCTTTCTTTCTTTCTTTCTTTTTTTTTAAAGATGACCAGTAAGGGTATCCCAACCCTTGACTTTGTGTTGTCAGCACCATGCTTTCCCAAGTGAGGTAACCAGCCATCCCTATATAGGGATCCGAACCGGCGGCCCTGGTGCTATCACCACCACATTCCCCCAAATGAGCCATGGGCCAGACCCTAAATAGGCATTTCTTGAAGGAAGATACACAAATGGGCAACAGACACAAGAAAAAATGCTTCTTTTTTTTTTTAAAAAAGATGACCGGTAAGGGGATCTTAACCCTTGACTTGGTGTTGTCAGCACCACGCTCACCCAGTGAACTAACCAGCCATCCCTATATGGGATCCGAACCCGTGGCCTTGGTGTTATCAGCACCACACTCTCCCAAGTGAGCCACGGGCCAGCCCAGAAAAAATGCTTCTTGACATCAACTAAGCATCAGGGAAATGCAAATCAAAACCACATTAACATATCCTCTCACCCCAGTTAGAGTGGCTATTATTAAAAAGACAGAGAGAGAGAGAGAGAGAGAGACAGAGACAGAGAGAGACAGAGAGAGAAAGAGTAAAGATAGAGAATAACAAATGCTGGCCCAGATGTGGAGAAAGGAGAACCCTCCTACACTGTTTGTGGGACTGTATATTAGTGCAGCTATTATGGAAAACAGTATGGGGGTCCTCCAAACAACTACAGGTAGAACTGCCATATGATCCAGCAATCCCAGTGCTGGGTATATACCTAAAGGAACGGAAATCATCATGTTGAAGGGATACCTGCACTCCCATGTTTATCACAGCTCTATGTATAATAGCCAAGAGTTGGAAACAACCTAAATATCCATTAACAGATGATTGGATAAGGAAAATGTGGTGTATATACAAAATGGAATACTACTCTGCCATAAAAAGAACGAAATTCTGCTATTTGCAGCAGCATGGATGAACTTAGAGAAAATTATGTTAAGTGAAATAAACCAATTGTAGAGAGAGAAATACCACATGTCCTCACTCATATGTGGGAGCTAAAAAAAAAACAGATAAATAAATAAATGAAGATACAACAATCATAATAATTCATTGAATTTTCAAAAGGAGAGAATGGAACTGAGGCCATCAGAGGTGGGAAAGGTGGTGAGGGGGTCAGCGAGAAATTAGTAAAGGGCCACAAAATATGATTACATTGTGTAATGTTGAATATACTAATTATCCTGATTTGAGCATCATATATTGCACACAAGTATTGATATTCAATGCTGTATGCCACAGGAATGTACAATCAATTATGTTTCAATAAAATAAATAAAATAAAAGAGGCTTCAGAGGGAGTTTTCCCCTTTTGCTCTTCTGCAGAAAGAAGGCCCTCACCTGACACAAAATGCCAGTGCTTGATCTTGGACTTCCCACCCTCCAGAACTGTAAATAATAAATTTCTGTTCTTCATAAATTACCCATTCTTGTGTATTTTATTATAGCAGTGCAAATGGACTCAGACAACATTTCCTAAGTGTCTGAGAGTTTTGAAGCCATGAAAGAACACTATTGAATGCTATTGTTCTAGGTCAGCCAAGTTAGTAGAGTGGGCAAATCAAAGGAGGAAAAATGGACAAGTGACAGAGCTAAGCTTGTCACCAGTAATAGGAACTGGGGACACTGTGTCCAGGCCACCTCACATAAGTAGAACTAATATTTACAGAGTGTTTAGCATGGCTATATATTGATTCCTTTAACTTATAAGGAATTTGTAGATTACAAGGTGATTACTGTTATTATCTCCTCTGTGTCCCAGAGAAGGTGTACTTGCCAGTTCCATGAGATGATCCAGTGATCCTTACCTCCTGGTGTTTATGCCTTTGTGTACTTACTTCCCTCTTCTGTTGAATTAGGGCTATCCCTGTGCTGTAGATTGGATGCCCCTCCAACCTCATTGAAGCTTAAATCCCCACCGTTACCATTGATGGTGGGAAATCCTGCTATGGTAATTGAAAGGTGGGGCCTTGAAAAGGTGATTAGATTGCAGGACCATGCCATAGTGAATGGATTAATAACGGTGGTCATGGGCATGTTTCTGAAGGCTTTAAAAAGAGGATGAATGAGGAGATTGGTCTCTTATTCTCTTTGCTCTGCCATTTTCTGCCATGTGAGACTCCGGGTCACTGTCAACACCTTCACCAGCTGTGTTCCCTGGACTTTGGACTTCCTGGACTCTGAAGCTGTGAGCAATACATTTCACTCATTTTCTTATAGATTTCCCAGTCCCATTTATTCTGTTATAAGCAACAGAAACGGACTAAGACAGAAACTTGGTACCAGGGAAGTGGGGTCTTGCTTATAACAAATACTTGAAAATGTAGAAGTGGCTTTGGAACTGGGTGTTGAGGAGAGGCTGGAGGAATTTGGAGGAACAGTCTAGAAAAAGCCTAGATGCTGGTGAAAGTTTAGAGAACAAGAAAACCAGGGAAAGTTTGGAATGTTTTAGAGACTGGTTAAATGGTGGTAACCAGAATGCTTATGGAAATAGGGACTGTAAAGATCATTCTAAGGAGTTCTCAGACAGAAATAAGAAGTTTATTGGAAACTGGGGCAAAGATCATCCTTGCTATGAACTGGCAAGGAACTTGGCTGCATTCTGTTCCTGCCCCAAAATTTTATGGAATGTAGAATTTCAAAGCACTGACCCAGGGTGTTTGGCAGAAGAAATTTCTAAGCAGCAAAGTTTTAAGGAAACTGCAGGGCTACTTGCAACAGCCTACTCTGAGTAATGGTGGCAAAGACATGACATAAAGCCAGAATTTAAAAGGGAAGCAGAGTATAAAGATTTGGAAAATTTGCAGCCGGCCATGTGGTAGAGAAGCAGAGAGCATTTTCAGTAGAAAAATTCAATGGTGCTAAGAAGATTAGTACAAAAAAAAAAGGGATTATCAAGAGAAGGGAGAAAAGGCCCTGAAGGCATAGCAGAAGCCTCTCGGGCCAAACCTTCCATTACAGGCCAAGATGCCAGGAGACAGAATGGTCTTGGGGAATAGGCCTGAGGCACCTGCCGTGAACTGGCTGCCCAAGGCCACCTCAGGAAGCTACTTCCAGCACCAGCACCCCAGATGTTTCAGCTGCTCCAGCCATGGCTAAATTGGCCCCAGGTGTGACTGGACACGCAACTTTGGAAAATACAAGCTCGAAGCCTTAGCGGCATCCATGTGGTGTTAGGTCTGCAGGCTAACAGAATGCCAGAGCTGTGGAGGGTTGGGAACCTCCACCATGATTCCAAAGGATGTATGGAAAAGCCTGGGGATCCAGGAAGAGATCTATCACAGGGGCAGAGTCACCACATAGAGCCTTCACTAGAGCAATGCCAAGTAGAAATGTGGGGTTGGAGCTGCAGCAGAGAAACCCCAACAGTGCCATGTCTAGTGGAGCCATGAGAGCGAGATCACCATGGAGACCCCAGACTTGTGGAGCTACGAGAGTGGAACGCCAGCCTGCGAGAGCTGAAGTGTGGCCTGCCACCAGGAAAGCCATAGAAGTGCAGTTGCCCAAGGACTTGGGGGCTCAACCTGCACACCAGCATACAAAGGATGTTGAACATGAAGTCAAGGTATATAGTTTGCCAGCCTTGAGATTTAATGCCTGCCCTGCTGGGTTTCAGACTTGCTCAGGACATTTTACCCTTTTCTTTTGGCATATTTCTCTTTTTGAATGGGAACATGTACCCTATGCTTGTCCCACCATTGTATCTTGGAAGTAAATAACTTGTTTTGATTTCACACATGGGACTTTGAACTTAGGACTTTCTATTTGAAACAAGTTAAGACTTTGGGGATGAAATGAATGTATTTGTATATGAAAAAAGCATGAATTTGCGGGTGTCAGGGGCAGAATGCTGTAGATTGAATGCCCCCCCAACTTCATTGAAGCTTAAATCCCCACTGTAACTGTTGAGGGTGGGAAATCCTATCATGAAAATTGAAAGATAATATCTTGAAGAGGTGATTAGATTGCAAGACCATGCCGTAGTGAATGGACTAATAATGGTGGCCTTGGGTGTGTTTCTGAAGGCTTTAAAAAGAGTGAACAAGGAGGTTAGTCTCTCCCTCTGCTCCACCATTTTCTTCCATGTGAGATCCCTGGGTCACTGTTGCCACCACCAACATCTTCACCAGCTGTGTTCTCTGGACTTTGGACGTCCCAGTCTCTGGAACTGTAAGCAATAAATTTCATTTTCTTATACATTACCCCGTTCCAGGTATTTTGTTATAAGTAACAGAAACAGACTAATACACCCTGATACCTGCCTGTGACCCTGCCTGTGGAGGACATGCTTCTGTAGCTCAGCATGGCACCCCTTTGCACAAGCTGGTGGCCTTTGCCCCTGTGCTGCAGGTAACAAATACTGAGATACTCCTACCTCACCCTGAGCTCCTGAACCATCCAGACCTGCCCCTTCTAGCCTATCCTCTGAGGGCTGGGGAAGGGCAGGTGTGATTCTGCTAGTGAAGGAAGGAGGTAAGGAGATTGCCCCAACCCCAAATGCATAACTCTTCCTTCTTTCAGGGAATTGAAAGTCTTAAGGAGACAAAGCCTTTTGTTCTGTAATTCTGGGAAATATGAAATTTTTTTTTTTTTTTTTTTCGTTTTTTTGTGACCGGCACTCAGCCAGTGAGTGCACCGGTCAGTCCTATATGGGATCCGAACCCGCGGCGGGAGCGTCGCTGCGCTCCCAGCGCAGCACTCTACCAAGTGCGCCACGGGCTCGGCCTGAAATATGAAATTTAAAGGGCAAATACCACCATGAGAAAGAAGTAGGCACTGAGCAACCAGAGACCAGGGCTGGGGTGGAGGAGAGGGATGAGAAGAAACCACAGAAGTGGGGAAAGGCAGGCAAAAAGTAAAGGCTTGGATGAACATTGGGGAACAGGTATACCTTCGACTTGGTGATTTCCATTCCTCTGGGTATATTCCCAGCAGTGGGATAGCTGGGCCATATAGTAGATCTATCTGCAATTGTTTGAGGAACCTCTGTACCATTTTCCATAGAGGCTGCACCATTTTGCAGTCCCACCAACAATGGATGAGAGTTCCTTTTTCTCCACAACCTCGCCAGCATTTATCGTTCACAGTCTTTTGGATATTAGCCATCCTAACTGGGGTGAGATGGTATCTCAGTGTGGTTTTGATTTGCATTTCCTGAATGCTGAGTGATTTTGAGCATTTTTTTTCATATGTCTGTTAGCCATTCGTATATCTTCCTTTGAGAAATGCCTATTTAGCTCTTTTGCCCATTTTTTAATTGGGTTGCTTGTTTTTTCTTGTAAAGTTGTTTGAGTTCCTTGTATATTCTGGATATTAATCCTTGGTCAGATGTATATTTTGCAAATATTTTCTCCCACTCTGTTGGTTGTCTTTTAACTCTGTTAATTGTTTCTTTTGCTGTGCAGAAGCTTTTTAGTTTGATATAATCCCATTTGTTTGTTTTTGCTTTGGTCGCCCGTGCTTTTGGGGTCGTATTCATGAAGTCTGTGTCCAGTCCTATTTCCTGAAGTGTTTCTCCTATGCTTTCTTTAAGAAGTTTTATTGTTTCAGGGTGTATATTTAATTCTTTAATCTATTTTGAGTTGACTTTAGTATATGGTGAAATGTATGGGTCTAGTTTCATTCTCCTGCATATTGATATCCAGTTATCCCAGCAACATTTGCTGATGAGGCGGTCTCTTCCCCAGTGTATAGGGTTGGTGCCTTTGTCAAAGATCAGTTGGCTGTAGGTGTGTGGGTTGATTTCTGGATTCTCTATTCTATTCCATTGATCAGTGTGTCTGTTTTTATGCCAGTACCATGCTGTTTTGGTTATTACAGCTTTGTAGTATAGTTTAAAGTCAGGTAGTATTATGCCTCCAGCTTTATTATTTTTTTTTTTGCTCAGCATTGCTTTGGCTATGTGTGGTCTTTTATTGTTCCATGTAAATGTCTGGATAGTTTTTTCCATTTCTGAGAAAAATGTCTCTGGAATTTTGATGGGGATTGCATTGAATTTGTATATCACTTTGGGTAGTATGGACATTTTCACAATGTTGATTCTTCCAATCCAAGAGCATGGGATATCTTTCCATCTTCTTGTATCCTCTCTGATTTCTCTCAGCAGCGGTTTGTAGTTCTCATTATAGAGATTTTTCACATCCTTGATTAACTCAATTCCTAAGTATTTTATTTTTTTGATGGTTATAAGAGTTGGACAGCCCAAATGTCCATCATCAGATGAGTGGATACAGAAAATGTGGTATATCTACAAAGTGGAATACTACTCAGCTATAAAAAAGAATGAAATACTGCCATTTGCACTGACATGGATGGACCTAGAGAGAATTATATTAAGTGAAACAAGTTAGGCACAGAAAGAGAAATATCACATGTTCTCACTTATTTGCGGGAACTAAAAATAAATAAATAAATACACAAAAAAACCGGGGGGGGGGGGGGGGAAGAAGACACAACAATTGCAATTCCTTGAAGTTGATATGACAAGCAAACAGAAAGGAGGTTGTTGGCAGGGAGGGGGGAGAGGGAAGAGGGAGGGGGGTTTTGGTAATGGGTCTCAATAATCGACCACATTGTATATTGACAAAATAAAATAAAATTTGGAGGAAAAAAAAAAGAAAGTAAAAGCTTGGTTTAATCAAAACGAGCAGTATTTCCTCCACCTAGTCCTGTTTGGAAGAGCTCTTGAGTCCATCTTCTGAAATCTCCAGATATTAGCCAGGGCAATGCCAAATAAACAGCTGACTGAAGGAAGGGGTGGGTGAAAGTAGTTGGATTCATTTATGGGACTCCGATTTGCCAGAAGAGGAAGTGGGGTGTCAGGAACATTATTTCCACTTCCTGGTTACATATTCAAACATGGAACAACTGAGTCCTAACAGTAGGAGAGAATAAAATAGGTGACCACCCCAGGTGGTACCACACCCAACACATTTCAGAACAGAGTAAAAATTAGAATTTTTAAGGGCCTCCAGAGAGCAGTGCCTAGTTGCTGCCTTAAATGAAGGACAAAAAGGTATTTTAAGAATACATATTTTTTTTTTTTTTTTGGGCCGGCCCGTGGCTCACTCGGGAGAGTGTGGTGCTGATAACACCAAGGCCACGGGTTTGGATCCTATATCGGGATGGCCGGTTGCTCACTGGGTGAGCGTGGTGTTGACAACACCAAGTCAAGGGTTAAGATCCCCTTACCGGTCATCTTTTAAAAAAAAAAAAAAAAAGAATACATATTTTTTGGGCTGAGCCCGTGGCACACTCGGGAGAGTGCGGCGCTGGGATTGCGGCGAGGCTGACGCTCCCGCCGCGGGTTCGGATCCTATATGGGAATGGCCGGTGCACTCACTGGCTGAGTGCCAGTCACGAAAAAGACAAAAAAAAAAAAAAAAAAAGAATACATATATTTTTAAAGCCAGCTCCAAAAAGATTGGACACAACCTCTTTGCCTTTGAATAAAATTAAATACATTGTGAGACACATTCAGACTACAGAATGCTATGTAACCACTAAAGAAACCTGGCTGCCTTCTATGCATTGGTATGGAATGATCACCAAGATAAATGTGAAAAAAACAAGAGGCAGAACAGTCTGGGTAATATGCTACCTAGTGTTTAAAATACATTTTACTACATTTGTATAAAATAATAGCATAGGCATATTCTTGTATGTGCCTAGAATGTCTCTAGAAGAACACACATGGATGTGTATGAGCTATTAAAAATAATAATAACTGAGTTATAAGTCAAGGTAGTGATTCTCCTTGGGGTGAGGGGTATGTGGGAGGCTTCCGGGGTGTGGTTAATATTCTGTTTCTTGACCTGGATGCTGATTACACAATGTGTTCAGTTTGTGAAAGCGCATACATCTGTATTTATGATTTGTACACTTTTCCATGTTATACTCTGTCTAGCTCTTAATCCTGTTTGTGATGCCGATTGTCTAGCTACACAACCACGCTAGTTGTTGGGCTATTTTACCTGCTGGTAATCCTGCCGACTGGGCTGATTGTTGAGCTACGGCTGGGTCTGGAGCTCCCAGACCCCTCAAGCCCATTCACAGACTGGGTCACAAACCCTTCATACACCAGGCTGGGTCACCAGACCCCTTCATGCAGGTCTATGAGCTAGGTAACTGGCCAAAAGGTCCTTGGAAGCCCTAGGTTGGAAAGCATGGCTGCAACGGGCAGACGCCTGCCTACCTGCTTCACTAAAACTCCTCTCTCTCTCTCTCTCTCTCTCTCTCTCTCTCTCACACACACACACACACAAGAATAGCAACAAAACTAAAAAGATACATTGGTGCACATGTGCACTAACTATACACGCACACACAGTTTGCTTACAAAGGATGCTGAACCACACCCAACTGGACCTGAGGTGAGGGCCCTGACCAAACTATTTTATTTTCCCAACATACTCCAGTAAAATTTTCCCAGAAAATTAAATTATTTTGAATTAAGAAAACAACTCCATTATCAGGTTCTCAAATCCCTTTCTCAGCACGATCAGTCCTACTACTCACACGCCCAGTTCAGTACAGGGAATGAAAGAAGCTTACATTTCAACGTTCCCCAATCTGGCCTCATTTACTCTTCCTTCACGCTGACCCCAGCCTCTTGTTTATCAATTGCTTCAGGACTTTTTTTTTTTCAAAACAGATTAAGCCACAGGTGTTCATCTGTGCCATAAAGTCTACCCACTGTGCAATCTGCAGCTCTCCAGGGCTGACATGTTGAAGAGAAACTGCTGGCTGTGAAACAGAGGGGAAGTTGTTTCATTTCATGCCGGTACTTTTCAGTGTGAACCAAGCATATTTCTTGCTAAAAAAAAAAAAAAAAAAATAGTTGAAGACTTAATTCCTTCACTTCTTTAGTTGAAGAGAAAGAAAAAATACAATTTTCCTGATACAAGATAATGGTATTTTTTCTAAGGGGGTCACAGATTGCCCAAGAAAGAAAAATCAAGTGCTCTCCAACCCCGTCTTCAAATGTGATTGTAGGCATTCCCTTTGAGGAAGTTGGGTGTTTGCCCAGGGTGCTCAGAGCAGCAGCCAAGATTCCCTCACACCTGGGATACATAACTTCCTAGAGAAGGAGCAGGAAGGAACCTGGCATAGATGGACGACTACTGTGCACCAGGCACTATGCTAGGCACTTCCATCATTATTACATTCATATCATAATAATTCTAGGGCCGGCCTGTGGCTCACTTGGGAGAGTGTGGTGCTGATAACACCAAGGCCACTGTTCACATCCTTATATAGGGATGGCCGGTTAGCTCACTTGGGAGAGAGTGGTGCTGACAACACCAAGTCAAGGGTTAAGATCCCCTTACTGGTCATCTTTTTAGAAAAAAAAATAACCAATAATTCTATGAAGTTGGTACTATTATTTTGACCATGTGCAGAAGAAAACTAAACCTCAGAGTGATCAAGTATCTCACCTGAAGTCATACCCGATACCCAGTGGCTTAAAACAATGCTTTATTGTTATTGCTTATGATTCTGTGGCTGGTCGGCTATGGCTGTAATCATCTGCGGGCTCTCCTGAGCTGGATGTCTAAGCACAACTTTGTTGGACAAATGCTGATGGGGGCTGTCATCTAGAGTGCCTACATGTAGCCTCTCCATGTGATGGCTGTGTTCCAGGAGGGAGTGTCAAGAACAAGCATTCTAAGAGAGCCAGGCAGAAGCTGCAAGACTTCTTTTGTCCTAGCACCACTTCTACTGTATCTTATTGGCCCAGCCCAGATTAATGGGAAGGGGAGCCTGGCTGGTTAGCTCAGTTGGTTAGAGTGCTACCATGTAACACCAAGGTTAAAGGTTCAGATCCCTGTACTGGCCAGCCACCAAAAAAAGTAAAATAATAAAAACAACAATTAAAAAAAATTTCTTTTAAAGGGAGAGGGAGGATAGATTCCATTTTTGAGTGGGTAGAGTCATAGAAAAGAGTTTGCAGCCATCTTTAATGAAGCACACTTAGAAAGTGGCAAAGGGGCCAGCCCGTGGCTCACTCGGGAGAGTGTGGTGCTGATAACACCAAGGCCATGGGTTCAGATCCCATATAGGGATGGCTGGTTGCTCACTGGGTGAGCGTGGTGTTGACAACACCAAGTCAAGGGTTAAGATCCCCTTAACAGTCATCTTTAAAAAAAAAAAGAAAAGGAAAGAAAGTGGCAAAGCCAGGATTTGAATCCAGGTTGGCCTTACTCCTTCCTTTATAGTCACCTCCAGGCTTAATTATGAACCTGCCCAACCACTGGGAAATGGCCATTACTGATTCTTGTGTTTGAAAAAGAAGTTAAGTGGAAATATCAACACCACTTCAATACCTCTTGATAAAGAGGCCAGTGCAGGTTGCACCAAGCTCTACCAAGAAGAGCCTAGTCTTCCCACTGCACACTAGAAGCTGCCACTTTTTCTAACTAAAGGAGAGCATCTTGGAAACCATTGAGCCCAGTGCCTGCAGGACTTCTAAGGTGCCAGGCATCTCTTCTTCTGAGGTAGCTAATTCTTCTACCATAGAACGATGGGCCCTAGTTTAACCAATCCCCTGGATAGCTAGGTTTGGAGTTCTCAGGAGGCTATCTGGTAAGTGCTATTTGGATTCCTGAGCAAAGGTCTGTGAGCTTCAAAAGTAACTTTTTACCATGCTTCCTTTTAGAAATGAGAGCCCTAGCTACATTCCCCTGCCACCCATCTTTGGCCACTGCCCCTATAAGTAACCCATCCTCTCCAAAGACTCATCTACACACTCATGCCTGATTCATCTATGCTGCTGTGTCTGCCATATGCTGCTCCAAATCTTTCTACTGTGCTGTCTGGTGCTATGAGACTAAGGTAAGAATGGGTGTCACTGGGGTTTAAGTAAAGCCCACTTATCCTGGGGCACTCATATTCAATCAAGGCAGGTCAGAGAGGGAGCAATCTAAGGAAAGTTGAGTTATTCTCCCAAGAGGGACCAGAGAAAGTTATTTCTTGCTTTAGCACCCTTTGCAGCTAAAGAGGATCACAATATGCTGCCCACAAATATGCCACTTTGACATATAGATTATTTTGAGCTGAAATCCATTGAGAACCAAGAAATGCAGAAAGAAGCCTTTTCAGAGCTTCCCTTATCTGACTAAGAGCAGAAACTTCTGAGAAAAGAGCAACAAAAATCCCCTCTCCCAGGGGAGTTTTATGGCCACAAAGAAGACAGAAAGTTAGTACCAAGAAGGACCTGCACAAACAAACTTTACTAAATAACCCTTATTAGTTTCCCCATATATTTACCTTCCCACAATTAACTGCCCCTAGAAGCTCAAATCCTTGTCTTTTGCCTTATCACTTTTCTACAAATATGAGGGGGTCTTCAAAAAAGTTATGGAAAGATTCTTATCTTTTAATTCTATCTTTCTGTGACTTTTTGAAATGCCTTCATATACTGCCCTTTGTTAACATGGTATATAAGCCTCCAGGTCTGAATGCTTTTCAGGAATTTTCATTTCATTTCTGTGAGGCCCCCTATATGAATACCAAATAAACCTTTTCCTCCTTTTAGTGTGCCAGTTTATTTTTCAGGGTCCCAGTCACTGAACGTAAGAGGGTAGAAGAAAAATTTTTTCTTCTCCAACACAGCTTTCATTCATTCTTTAGACATTTAATTGGTACCTGCTTTGAGCCAGACACAAGCCTTAACCTTCTTCTCAATCTAAGCACCTCTTTCTTGGCCTTGCCTACCTTCTCTCCTCTGAGAGGTGCCCAGACCTCACCTCCAATGCAGAGCCACCTGCTCCCCTGGTGCCCACACAGTGCCCAGCACCCAGGCAGTGCCCAGCAGTATTAACTGAATAAAGAATCTTTACCATTCAATTTTAGGAAAAGATTTTAAAGTTAAGGGGAGGAGACAGCCTAAGAATCTGAATGCTGCAAATTATAGAGTTAAAAACCTAATTAATCTTTAGAAGGGTCCTCAAAATGCCCTCAATCAATATTATTGAAGGATTAAGCAAAGTTTACGTTCACACTGTCTGTAAACAAAAGGATTTTTCTAATAAGCTAATCACTAGAAGAGATTGCAAGAGGGAGTTTAACTTAATTAAGAGGATAGCTCTCAAGCCTTTTGTTTTATTCATTTCCAAATAACAGGCTCACTTACAAATTTCAAGTGTGCCTTAGGTATTTGTTAAGGAAAGCTCTAAGACTTGTCACCATTCAACAGGATTTTATACTGATGAGTTTATGTTGGCCCTTAAAAGAAATAACAGTGATTGTCTTTTAAGTAGCCCTGTTTCTAACTTCTTGCCAATTTCTTCTTCCACTCACAAATACAGCAAAAAGTGTCCTGGCAAAGTATCTTAAGAATGTAGCTTAGTGTCCTCATCTTTCAAATAGACATAGCATTGGCATGATATCATAAGGTGGTCATTGAGAATTGAGATTTTGACAGGAAAATAGTTTAAGAGATGTTAAAAGCGTGTGTTTTTAAAAACTTTTGTGTCTCCTGCCCTTCTCCCTGTCGAGTCTGCAGTCTTCCTCACCACCTTACAGCATTTATTGATTGCCTCAGGGGAGAAATGATAACACAGAAAAGCAGCAAAACAGCTGAAGGTGGTAAGAAGGAGGCCTTTTGAACTGCAAAAGTTTAAGCCTGAGATCATTGAAGGCATCAAGTTTGTGCCATAAGTATTAGAACTGGAAGAACAGGAACTGAACTGTCCTGTCTCCAGGTGTATAGGATTATCAGCACTATGGAAGGTAGGAGAGGCATGTCTTCACTTCAGGCCAAAAGGCTGAGCTGGGAGGTGGGAGCATCAGGCCAGAATCAGGTGCTGGAAAGTGGCTTGCGTTGGGTGAGCTGGGAAGTGGTTTTGAAGTGGCAGAGACAGTGATGGCTTTGAGGTATGGAGCAGAGGAGGACCATCAGGCAGGGGCCTGCGGATGCCAGCCCTGCCACTGCAGTGTAATAGCAGGTGGCACTACAGATGGATGTATACCCATGGCGTCAGGTCCTGGCTACCCCCATCACCCGGGAACTTAAACAAAACTTAGGATAGGGCAGAGGCGAAAATCAATTGAAATTAAATTTCTGTCACCTGGTAGAATGGGCATTCAAAATAGAAATGACAGACATTTATAGAAAAAGTAAATACAATTGCTTTATTGCTCAATTCCACATAGTTTGTCTAGATGCTGAGATTTGTTCCCACTCTAAGATGATATGTGTATGTGTCTGATATACAAGGGCACTTCAAAAAGTTCATGGAAAGATTCATATTTTAATTCTATTTTTCCATGGACTTTTGGAAGTACCCTGATATAATACAAGCTCAGTAAATGCTAGCTACTATTAATATTATCAGTACCTTTGATCCTAGGACGAGACACTGAAGAAAGCCTTTATACTCTTTAAGGAAGTTCTATTATCTTCTTTAAGAGAATCAAGGAAGAAAAGGGTCCACTTTATTCGTGCCAGTGGACACTCAAGTTAGTATTGTGAACAGTCATGGTGGGCAAAGCGGGTCATCAACAACACAGAGAGGGCAACCGTGGAATCTCCACAACCGGGAGGGTAAGTTCCCTCTTTACATTTTTGTTTTTAAGATTGACTTTACCATTTATGGGCTTTTATACTGACTACTACGTGTTCATCAATCAGCTTCCTTTTGGAAGTTTCTCCTTGGAAGTTATGGACCGTGTGACTAATTTTAGCCAATGGAATGAAGCAAAAGTCAAAGATGTTACTTTCCTGCAAACTGAAATTCTCTCATGACCCTTTCCAACTAGAAGCAAACACTCTGAGGACCGAGGAGACAGGCAGAACCATGAGACAGGAGGAGGCTGGGCTCCTGAGAACCCCTTGGAGGAGAGCTGTAGAACTAGGACACCTGGGTTGAACTGTTCCTAAGTGAGATATGAACTTTTCTTGGGTTGAACCACTGAAACTTTGGGGCTGTTTAACATAGTAGTCTATCCAATACACACTGTATAAATGTTAGGGCAAGTTTGCTGAGTTCCTTTCAACCATGATGTGGCCCCCCTACCTCTATACCCGCTCTCCCTGCCCTGTTGCCACATTCAGCCTTTTTAGCAGCCTCTGCAGAAGTCAGGGAGTAAGTAGGTGTCACCACAGCTTATTCGCCTAGTAAACGTTCTTTTGGATTAGGCATTAAAAAGAGTGAGCAAGAGATGGTTGCATTTTAGGAACTTAAAAAATCCTAGATTTGAGAGAACTTTTAGAAACGGAAGGCACATTTGTAGTCATTTAGTCCAACCATTAATACAAGTGGGGAAGAAACCAAAGTCTTGGGAGGCAAATTACTGAATGGATAGTTCTGGAACCAAAATCAGGACTTGCTTGTTCGGAGCTCCCTTACTGTGCCTGTAGATACGTTTGAACATCAATTACAACATGACATTAACAACTCAAGCATCAGAACTGGACCAAACTGGGCTAAAATTCTGGCTCCACCTCTTATGAGGTGGACCGTTTTAGGAATAGCATTTAACTTCTCCAAAGGTCAGTTTTCTCATCTGTAAAACAGAGATAATAATAATAGTACTTTCCTCTTAGTGTTGTCATAGCAACTGAACAGATCAATGAATTTAAAATGCTTAGCATACATCTGACCCTAATAAAGTCTTATTGTTAATTTCTGCTGTTACTTAGTTGTATAAAAATAATGAGGCAACCTTAACAGAACCATATCATACAGGGCTTGAGGATTACTGCCTCTGGGAACAGAACTATGCATTTTCTGCTCAGGCTTTATCTGGGGCACTGATTCCTTATCTTATATGCCTGTATCACCTACCAGATGATAAACTTCTGTGCCCTTATCCCTGTCTGTATCTCTTGGGGCATAGGAGTGTGACTTGCACAAAAGCTTGTTGGGGAGCGGAGCCCAGTAGGGGAATGATGAATGTAAACAGGCATGTGGGTCTAACACCCCTATCTTGGCCAGGGTTGTCCAAGCCCCATTCCCACCTCCCTCTTCAGAATTTTCTAGCTCCTGCTCTGACAAAGAGAAAACAGCCACTCCTGACTGTCTGGCTCCATGGCCATTATTAGAGGAGACCTTAACCTTTTGTGCCCAAGAAGCCTCTGCCTGTGCCATGCTATGCATGGTACAGGTTCAGGCACCAGGTCAGATCCTGTCACCCATCAGCTTATGAACATAGTAAGAAGCCTGTCAAAGCAAAACTGACATTTCTAAGTTGGGGAACGCAGTTTAAGGGCTACTGGGAGCTTCTAGGACTTGGTTGAGGCAGAAAGTCACCTTGGAGCAGATTTTCTTTGTTCTGGGAATAATACCTGGGAGTGGATATTCTTGTTCATGTAAATGTGAAGGCTAAGGCTGCCCTTGGGAAAAGGGTGCAGCAAGACCTTTTGTACAAGATCAGGGCCTGTCCATCATCCTTGATGTGGAGAGTTGGTATCAAGGAAGAGAAGGGGGCAATTTGCAAAGAGGTCCAGGATCTTCCTTGAGCTCAGGGATTCTAATGTGGATGATTAGAAAGGATGACAAGGACACCAACAGGAGCCCACCTCCAGGGAGGCAGCAGTGGATGATGGCTGGGATCAATCAGGGACACTGAAGGCACAAGGGATTGCCTGGTTCTGTAACCTCAAGGCTTCCCCAGCTGCCCTGCAAGGAAACCTGGCTTTGAGAAGTAGGACAGGGCACAAACCCTGCTGCATGTTAGAATCAGCAGGGGAGCATCTGAAAAATACGAATGCTGTAGAACTTGAACAGCTATTTGTATACCATAATCACAGCAGCACTATTCGCAATAGCCAAAGGGTAGTACATGGGTAAAAAGAATTGAGCTAACAATAGACAAATTAAAGGAGAAAACATACAAATACATTATGTGCAGGTAGGCTGATGGTTGAAGTTTAAATACCCTTTTCACAGTGGGGGGGGGGTGAGTGGAGGGCTGGAGGCAATTTTAGAAGGGTAGTAAATGATTTTAGGAGAGACAATGGACCCAGAAGGCAGACAGTATCTTGTAAATGATTCTCTTTGGAATTTGAATGAGAGACAGACAATATCTTGTGATAGAGTCAGTCCAGGTATGGTTACATTCCTCAGTCTTCTATCTGAGATTGACAATGAAATTTCAGGGAGGGGACACAAGGCGGTTCTCTCTGTTCTCTTTGGTGGGTCAATCTTAAGGGGAAAAGGGAAAATCAAAGTAAAGCCTCTCCCTATGCTTGGGGGAGAAACAAGAGGTCAGAAAGTCCTTGGTTCTGAGGTTACTTCTAAGGCATTTTAATTTTCTTTAGTTCAAAGGGCTCAGCATGCCCAGTGCCATACTTTGGGTATCATTTTGACCCCCCATGGCAGAAATAACCTATATGCCCATCAAGGATGACTGGATGAGCAAAATTTGGTACATACGTACAATGGAATATTATTCAGCCTTTATTCAGACATTATGCTAAATAAAATAAGCCAGTCACAAAAGGACAAATGTTGTATGATCCCACTTCTATGAGGTACCTAGAGTAAGACTGAAGTGCAATGGTGGTTACCAGGGGCTGAGGAAAAGGAGAAATGGAAAATTGTTTTTGTTTTTGTTTTTGGAAATAGAAAATTGTTGTTTACTGGGTACAGAGTTGCAGTTTGGGAAGATAAAAATATTCTGTGGATGGGTGGTGGTGATGGTTGCACGACAGTGTGAATGTGCTTAATGCCACTAAACTGTACACTTAAAAATGGTTAAAAAGGTAAATTTTGTTATATGTGAGGGTACTTCAAAAAGTTTATGGAAAATTTCATATTATCTTTTAATTCTATTTTTTCACGAACTTTTAGAAGTACCCTTGTGTATTTTAACCATACACACACACACACAAAGAATACCGAGGAGGTAGTATGGGAGTTTTCTTGTTGCATTAGGTGCAGCTGAGGCCCCTAAATTGAAAAAGTAGGTGAGAACATCCCCTGGTTTTTTTGTTTTAGTTTTTTTAAGGATGACCGGTGAGGGGATCTTAACCCTTGGCTTGGTGTTGTCAGCACCATGCTCACCGAAGTGAGCCAACCAACCATCCATATATAGGATCTGAACCCGTGACCTTGGGAGAACACCCCCTGTTTTAAAGAAATGTGCTGGACCTTCTGGGTAGGACTAGTTAAATTAAAAAAAAAAAAATTCTGGGGGGAGAGGGAGGCGGGAGGGAGGTTTTGGTAATGGGCCACCGTAATCAACCATATTGTATATTGACAAAATAAAATTAAATTAAAAAAAAAAGTTCTGCCTTTCGACCCATCACTCACTCACCTTCAAGTGACTTATTCTAAACGTTATTAGTGTGAAAAGGCAAAATTACAACCAATTCAATTAAAGATCTCAATTGGCTTTACTGTGATTCTAGAATCAGGCAACAATCATTCCATTAAATAGAATAAGTGTTCCAATGTGAAGAGCAGAGGAGGTTGGTTTTATAGACAGAAGGCTGAAGAAAGCAGAAACAAAGAACAAAAAGTGGATTGGCCATTTCAAAGTTACTTTTCTTGTAAGGTGTGGACAGGAAGACAGAATAATAGAAAAATAACTGATTAGTTAACATCAAGTTACTTCAGGCTGTGTCTTTTGTGTAAGGATTAAAGCAGAGGGAACTTCATTATCATACCTGTTGAAGATTAAAACTGGCCAGGTGTCTTTCCTGAATTGTGGGAAAGTCAGATAACTACTTAGTTTTATTCTGGTGACTGGAAAATAGTAGGGGTGACTCCATTTTGGTTTAGTGTGGTCTGTTTGGACCTAGTACAGGAGCTTGGTCCAAAACAATGGACTTTAATTTTATTTAACAGTAGTGAAGATATCGGGGAAGAGGTGTCTTCCCTGTATATACACACATACACAATACTGCAGAAAGGCTTAAAAGAGCCTTTGGAGGTGCTTGGAAGTGTGTTTCACATCTTGATCTAGGTGCTAGTTACCTGGGTGGATACATGTAAAAATTCGTTGTGCTGTCTGCTTAAGATTTGTGCATTTTGTGGTATTTAAGTTATAACTCAATAAAAAAAAAAAATACCAAACTTACCCCCCAGAGACTCTAGGGAGATGGGGCTCAGGCATCTGAGCTAAACTTTGCAGTTAGTTTTAATATGCGGCCAGCACTGAGAAACACAAGTAGGGAACTCGCAGCATATCCTTAAAGGGCTGGCTAGTGATTCATCTATGCCTGGTCTTTGAAAGCAAGACTGGCTTCTGTGGACAGTGAACCCTATGTGAACCCTAGGGATTATAGGACAATTCATGGGATGGGGGAAAGGACCCCATGTCCTTTCAAGACCTCCCTCCCTACTCCCCCTCTACAATTCAAATCCCCTCTGCAGGCCCCACCTAGTGAGCCATCAGCCCTGCCTAGACAGCTGAGCTCCTGCATAGGGCCTCCCATAGTGAAAGCCAAAAGTCCAAGGCTAAACAAACAAACAAACAAACAAACAAAAAGTCCAAGGCTTCAGCCCCTAACGCCTCTGGCTAGAACATCAGCACGTAGTGAGCCAGAGGTTCACCATTGCAGGAAACTGACTGTAGGAAATCGGGGCCCACAGCTTTAGCCTGGCATCTAGGCCCATGAGTGCAAGGAGCGGGCACACAGCGAGGCAGGTGGTAGAAGATGTCCCAACGACCTCAGAGAAGCATGAGTGAGATGATTTGGGCCAGGAAGTCCTGAGTAAATGCAGTGTAAAAGCTTCGTGACTATGGTCTGGGGAGTCTTTGGAATGAGTATTTATGGCTGCATTTTTCATTGAGCTTGGCTAGAAGGCTTCGGAAATGAAAGATTTTTTTGGCACTAGAAGGCTTGCGCCAACCAGCATATCTGTAAATTAAGTAGTGAAGCAGACAGGCTCTGAGTTACTGGATACCAATTTATGCCTTGGCATGAGAATTCAAGCTTCTCAGAACACGTTCTCACAATTAGACATTTAAAAATATCTAATGAATACCAGTGAAGAAAGAAAAAAATGAAGTGATGTCTACTCAAGTAGCTCTTTAATGGCAGAAAGAGAGAGTATAGAGTTTGTCAGCAGGGCGCCCACAGTGGAGCCACCCTAAACCACTTCCAGTTTTCCTAACAAACCCCGGTCTCCTAAGTGGCCAGGATACATTTGAGACACCCCCAATACTGCTCTCAAATCATCCAATCTTCACCTGAGACCCCAAATATAAAAGCCAGACCTGCTTCCATCCCTCTCAGTCAGTGTCTTCGTTCTCACTTTACAGATTTTTTTTTTGTTTTGGCAGCTGGCCAGTATGGGATCCAAACCCTTGACCTTGCTGTTATAAGGCTGTGCTCCGACGAACTGTGCTAACCAGCCAGCCCTCTTTACAGTCTCGATTCCATCCTTCCAGTGACCCCAATGCCCGGCAAGGTTTCAGCAGGTTCTCATCTCTCATTCTTATGCCGTCTTTCTCGTTTCTTCTGTGTCTTCTTCCTTGTCCTTCCCTACTTCAGTCCCCAATTCTAGTCATTTCTGTGCCACCATCATGACTTTCCCATATCCTAATGTTTACTTAATTTTTAAAATGCCCTATGATGTTTTTTTCTCTTGACTTTTCTTTAAAAACCTAAATAAAATTATTATTATTATTTTATTTTTATTTTATTTTTTTTTTTTTAAAGATGACCGGTAAGAGGATCTTAACCCTTAACTTGGTGTTGTCAGCACCACGCTCAGCCAGTGAGCGAACCGGCCATCCGTATATGGGATCCGAACCGGGGGCCTTGGTGTTATCAGCACCGCACTCTCCCGAGTGAGCCACGGGCCGGCCCTAAATAAAATTATTTTTAAAAGAAACCTTTTATCGGTGGAAAACCATTATTCCTTGCCATAAATAGGAGGAAATTACAAAACAGTGAGATGAAGACAACAAAATCAGGGCAATGGTGTTAACTTCTAGCTGGATCCTGCTGCTGACTGAAGGCGCTGTGCCTGTGGCCTGCTCATCCTTGCTTAAGAAAGGAGATAGGGAAAGTTAAGAGAGGGGCTGCAGACAGCACCAAACGGAAGCTTTGTCCTTCACATAATCAGAAGTGACAAGGGGATAGCCTCATCCTGGTGTTATTAACGCTGCGTCCTTACAGCATTCTGTGTAGCCCAGGAGATAATGGTGGGAAGACTCCTCTAGTGTTTTCTGTTTACCCTACCCTTGTTTTCCCTCTCTCATTTCTTCCCTGTGTCCATATTTGTCCCCTCAGGTCCTCCCATTCCTTCCCCCATTCTCCCTTTCTTTTTAGTGCAATAGGCAAATACTTTTATCTTCAATGTACTAACTACCTGTGAGAACAAAAGACAGGGAAAAAAAATTCAAACCTAGGAAAGATGACCTAAAGAGGTGTGTGGCCAGGCAATCCCCCTGCTCCGTGGAAGCCTTGCTTCCAGGGACTGGCCATCTGTCCTGCCAAACTGGCCTCCTGCTCTCCGAAGGAGGTAGGACTACTTCCTTGACATAATTTTTGGGTATGGTGCCAAGAGAAGAGCACCAATCAGTGGCATGGGGAATGCAGGGCCCAGGTCATCCACCCTGGACGAGCCCCAGCTGCCATCCAAGGCACACTGTCCCCCAAGGCAAAGCCCAGACAAGAATAGCTCTGGTTGGATTCATGTGGATGTGGAAACAGACCCTTCCAGCAGCTACTCACCACACTACACAGTGGGATGGCTGGGCATGGTGGACGAGCTGCGACATTGTTAAGAGGTTTATGACTTCCATAAAAATATTTTTAAAATGAACATGTGTTAAAGAATTTATGTTGCTCAGATGGTATGGCAGAACCTGGCAGAGAGATATTACAACTAGTTCAAAGGAAAAAACAACACAAATGTATATAGAGTAAAGGCATGTTGAGATGAATCGCAAATGAAGACAAAAGAGATTTTTTTTTCCTGTAAAGGGTCTGGGAGTGGGAAGAAGTCAAATCTCCACCAGACAAGACATAATTTACATATTGATTACCTACAATTTCCAAAGTTGCAAAATCTTAAAGACAAGAATAGGGCTAGAATATCATAACCCGAAGGTTGTGCTATAATGTTACATAGTTTTCTACTGAAACAAAATTTCTTCTACATAAAGTTCCTAACCCAGGGGAGACCCAATTCATTTGACTGATGCTTCCCTCGCACCCGCTGCTTTCCTGGTGCCCTACACTGCCTCTCACCAGCCCACCACGTGGCAGGGAAAGTTAGGAGGGGATGCTCATTTGACAACAGGCATAAGGAGAGTTGGGGGCTTGATGTGACTGTAACTGTCACTCACTAACACCAGGAACAGCAGGGCCTAGGTCAAATCAGCTGTAGGTCTCTTCCCTAAGATGAGGGCTGTGAACTAGGAATCCTCTTTAAAGGTTCTCAAGCTGTAAAGCTCTGGAAGTCAGAGGGGTAAGAAACTGATGGTTATAAATCCCAAACTAGCCCAGGGACTTCTGACAAGTAGGGAGCAACCCACAGGTCTGATTGTTTGGCCCACCCCTGCCCTGGGGTAAATGGCAAGTGAGATAATATCTTACGGACTTTTCCTTTGTCTGTTTGGTATTTTTACCAACCCCTCTCCGAAGCAACACAGCCTCCGAGCAACACAGCCATTTTGATGAACTGACTGAGAAGACCCCTTTCCCTTTGCCATGTGGTTTTCCAGGGAGTGAGTGGCTGTGGAGGAGATGCGCTCTTCGTCCCCATCTCCTCCCACTCCCGAGTTTCACAGGTCCATGTTTCTCTCCAACTGTGGGTTGAGGTGTGTGGCCTGGGAGACTTCCAGACAAGGCTCAGAGAGGCTGTGAGTCCAGTTCGGGCTACACACCCAGACCAGCCACACACTGCCCCAGGGGTTACCAGGGTCCGTGCCACTCACACACAGCAGGGCCCAACGGGTTCCTCACCAGGACTGGCACCAACTCTACTAGCCCTGCAGAAAAAGGGTGAGTCGTCCTGGTGGTCAGAGCTCCTAGCGGAGATGGCCAGAGAGTCATTAACATGGCACTTCTGCCTCAGGCATGTGTTCGGGGTCTAGACTCGCATGGAGAGCACCAGGGAGAGCCTGAGGCCTTCCCAGGACTTATGTTCCTATCCCTCTCCACCTATCCAGAGTCTTCTGGCCTTAGAAGCAGAAGCAGGAGGAGCCAAAAAAAAAAAGGGGGTGGGGGGGGAAGAATTCAGTTTCCAGTCATTTCAGTCCTAAATTCTCACTGAGACTGCCAGAAAAGATGCTAATGAAAGACCAATTATGTGGTCAGAATGTTTTCTTCGGACATCTGCCCAGGGAACTGGATACCAAGCCCAGAGAGAGGTCCCAGCCCCATCCTATGGCAATACATTTTCCTCACTACTGACCCCTCCTGGGGTGATGAGGACCACTGGCTGAGGAATGGAGGCAGCTGAGAGAAGGAAACTAGACCTGGACACATCTGTTGGGTTCTTAAACCCAACATCTGTTGCTGGAGAATGGATCCTGCCTAAATCTCAGGCCACAGATTCCGAGGGTCAAACCTTGGGAGTTCCATTTCCTCCAAGGGGACCCAAACCTTTCACACTGGACTTCTCTTTTGCTTGAATCTCCCTAACATTTTGTCTTGTGGGAAATGGGGGGCCATTGAGGTTTTTAGAAGAATGAAATGAACATAGTTATATGTTAGTAATGTCACCATGGTGGCCGAGCAAAGGTGAATTTGGGGGGCAAGGCCTAGGGTCAGTCAGGGGTCCTTAACAATTATTTACTGATGTCCTACTAGGTGCTGACTCCAGAAGGAAGACCAATTAGGAAGCTGTGGCCAGAACCCAATTGAAAGATCGGGAGGGGCTGCAGGAGGGCTAGGGAGTGGGTAGAGAGAAGAGGATGCGGGGAGGGTATTTGGCAGGGGCTCAGCTGGCCTAGGTGGAGGGTTGGATGGGCTAGAGGCTGTAGAGGGAGGGGAGTCTAATGCCATCTTCCCCTCCACACCCTCCTCTCTTGGATGTTTAGTTTTTGCTGACATCCTTCCAGCCAAATGGGATTTTAAGCAGAAGAGCAGTTGTGGGGCATGGAAAAGAATGAATTTTGA
Source organism: Cynocephalus volans (assembly GCF_027409185.1). NCBI lineage: Eukaryota > Metazoa > Chordata > Mammalia > Dermoptera > Cynocephalidae > Cynocephalus > Cynocephalus volans. The sequence goes on from NC_084473.1 coordinate 61,076,966, forward strand.
CTTGAGTATGTTGAGATGGAGTAATTGTAGTGGCTGAGAAGACTTTGGCATCACTCTGTTGAAAGCCAGGCTTGGCCTCTGCCAGGCTGTGAGACCTTACACAAGATGCTTTGTCTCTCAGCCTCAGTTTCTTCACCAGTAAACAGAGAATACAATGCCTACCTTTTTTGTTTGTTTTTTAGGATTAAATGATATAAACTGTTTCATGTCTGGCAGTTTAAGAAGTACAAGTTTTTTTTTTAAAAAAAGGTGAGTAGGCTGGCTGGTTAGCTCAGTTGGTTAGAGTGCAGCCTTATAATACCAAGGTCACAGGTTTGGATCCCTGTACCAGCCAGCCTCCAAAACAAAACAAAAAGGTTAGTAATAGGTAACTGAATGCCATAAAAATGACTGTGTTGGTTGTTACTATGAGCCAGGCACTGTACTGAGCACTCTACATAATCTCATTTAATTTTCTCAACAGCTCCATAGGATGAATACATTATGATCTCCAGTGTACAATCGAGGAAACTGAAGCACAGAGAGCTTAAGACATCTGACCAAAGTCACACAGTTAATAAGCAGTACAGCCAGGACTCAAACCTAGATATGTCTGACTCTAAAACCATGGACCTTGATGGAGTTTGGTGGACGTTTTGTCCCCTCCAAAACTCATGTGGAAATTTGATCCCCAGTGTGGCAGTGTTGGAAACCAATTAAGTCATGTGTGTGGATCACTCATGGATGGATTAATGCTCTCCCTGGGGGAGGGAGGAGTAATGAGTGAGTTCTCGCTCTGTTAGTTCCCGCGAGAGCTGATTATTTAAAAGACCCTGGCACCTCCTCTCTCTCTTGCTTCCTCTCACCATGTGATCTGCTCGTACCCACCAGCAGCCTGCTACTTTCCACCATGAGTAGAAGCAGCCTGAGGCCCGTGCCAGATGTAGCTGTCCCAGAATCATAAGCCAAATAAACCTCTTTTCTTTATAAATTACCCAGTCTCAGGTATTCTGTTATAGCAACACGAAATGGACTAAAACAGACGTTAACAATCAAACTGATGGCTCCACAGCAAATACAGGTCAGAGAATAGAAGAAAAAAGGTCTTGGCTACAGTGTCAGGGTTTGAAAATAGTTGAAACCACGACTACAGACGAAATCATCCAAGAGAAGAGTGTACAGTTGAGGAGAGAGAGAAACACCAACATTTACAGTGCAGACAGAAAGAGAAGCTCTAAGAGGAAACTGAGCAGAAACAGGCAGTGATAGAAGGGGAAGTTGGGGGGTGATATCAAGGGAGCAGAGCAGGCTCCACGGAGTGGGTTGCTCAGCACAGGATGACACAGGATGAGCAGCCAGGCCATGGCCTGAGTCCAGGATGGCCCCAGTTTTAACATTGAAAGTCTGGAATCCCAGGAAGTCCCTCAGTTTCAGAAAAACCTGGACAACAGTTTGTTACCCTGGCTCAGGGGTAGGAGCAACAAACGCAGAGCTGGTTTGATCCATGGCTGGGGATTTCATGCGTGAGTGTGGTGGAGGTGGTGGGGATTGGATTGGCGGGAGCTGGCAAGAGGAATGAGGGTGAACTACAGGGATTCTTATGCAAGGATTCTGGAGTGAAATGAGAGACAGTAAGGACAGGAAGTAGCAGACAGAACTGGAGAAACAGGAAGGGTCATGGAGCTAGAGCCCAATGAGTTCACGAGACAGTGGGATTGATGGGGAAAAAGGATTTCAAGTGCTGGGAGAAAAGCAGTGATGATGCTCTGGGCTGCAAGTAACAGAAAACCCTGACTTAAATGAGCTTAAACAATACAGAAATGTGTTAGATCACATACCAGGAAGGGTGAGTTTCAGGGTGGCTGATTCAGTGGCTCAATAGTATAATCAGAGAATCAAGTTCTTTTTGTTTCTCTGCTCTGCTACCTTCATTGTTGACTTCATCCTCAGACTAGTGGCAAAATGGCTACCTCCAGACATGACAATGTCCAGAGTAAGAAGAAATGTCATCTCTTTTTGTGAGTTTCTCCTAGAAACAGGGACATTTTTCTCAGAAATCCCCTCGTGGACTTCCTTTCACCTCTCACTGTCCAGAACTGAGTCACGTACCCATTTTGTATCCAATCATTGGCAAGATAGGCCAGCAAGACCCACTCTGGAGCATGGCTTGGGGCCAGCTTCCCTCAAGGCACATGGGGCCAGCTTCCCTCAAGGCACAGGACTATATGGGGGAGGGGCAGATCTGGAACAAAACTGCAGTTCTGTTAGGAGAAAGAAGTAGGGAGTGGTTGCCAGGTGTAAAAGCAAGTGTCTATCACAGAGGCAGCAGTGGGCAAGTGGGATATGAATACTATTATGAAAACCATTCCATTTTAGTTTTTTGCCTGCTCAGATTTTTCACTGGCTCTCTTCTGCTTACGGGATACACTACATACTCATTAGCTCCAACCAATATTGCAATAAACCCTCTTTTTTTTTTTTTTTTTTCTGTCTGGTGGCTGGCTAGTATGGGGATCATAACCCTTGACCTTGGGGTTGTAACACCATTCTAACCAACTGAGCTAACTGGCCAGCCTGCAATAAACCTTCTATCATTTCTTCATGAAAACCCTCTACTCTGGCCAAGCATATCGATCCTAGATCCTAGAATACACCTTGTATTTTCCCATTTCCTTGAATTTCCCTGTCCTTGGAACGTCTCCCCATCTCCTCCCCTCCACCTTCTAATGGGTAGCTAGACTGTACCCATCCATCATGGCCTGGCCCAAACCCAACCACTTACTCTATAACCATGTAGCATTAGTGCCTGGAGAAACTTCAAGACCATCCAGTCCAGGGCTGGCCTGTTAGCTCAGTTGGTTACAGCTCAGCCTTGTAACACCAAGGTCAAGGTTTCAGAACCCTGAACCAGCCAACTGCCAAAAAAAAAAAAAAAAAAAAAAGACCATCCAGTCCAGTATCATCTCTCCTTTCTTCTGGGATCTTCTCCCTGTATACATAGCTCCTTGAGAGTGGGTCCAGTTTTACACTTCTCAAGGGTCCTCTTAGCCCACAACACAATGACCAATACACACAACAGATGCTCACTGAGTACTTATTGACAGGCAGATTAATCAATACAGGCTCACAGACCTTTGAGTCTGCAGACTGGCTCTCAGGAGAGAAAGCCCAGAGGCAGGTCGGGAGGAGAGGTGGGCTCTGAAACAGCGAGGCACTGCTGCGCAACCCTGGAATGCTGGAGTGGGAAGCAAGAGCTGCTCCAAAGCTGAAAGACAGAAACGATCACCCACGTTAAATGACAACTTACAACCCATCGACTCTGCTAAGATACACTGAGTGCTGCTGTTGCTATCCCTGTCATGGGCAATTTTTATCCCAGCCCTAAGGTGGGGATCCTTGGTGGGGAGAGAAATGAACAAAGATTCCTGGAATGGTTCAGGGAGACCTTCCTGCAAAAGCTGCCTTTCCCTGTCCTAGGAGGAGCAGGGATGGGGGTGGGAGGTCGTTTTTTATTTTATTTTTTCTCTGTGACTGGCCAGTGCTGGGATCCAAACCCCTGACCCTGGTGTTATAACACTGCGCTCTAACCAACAGAGCTAACCAGCCAGCCCCATTTTTTATTCATAATAGCAGCTCAGTACCAAGAGGTCTGGACTTCCCCTCATTACTTTGGATTTCCAAAGAGCCTGAAAGATCACAAGGATTCTGGATTTACTCTGAGCTTCACAGATAGATTTCATTTTAGTGATTAGTGGTCCTGGCCAGTCCTATTTGATAGTTAATTAACCAGTCAGCAAATATCTATTGAGGGCCTGATTATTGGGGGACACCAGAACAAGCATAGGAGAGAATCCCCGCTTTTGAAGTATTCACAGTGTAATTGAGGCCCTGAGGTTAACTAACACGTGCGATGATTAGCAAATAAGACAGTCATTATCTGTGGGGGGAGATTCAGCCTGAGCCGATCAGAGTCCCTTCCTGAGATTTTCCCTGTAAAGCCACCAGCCAGGAGAGGAACAGTCTCTTCTTCTGGTTGCAAGCTTGTAAGGGAGACTCCAGGAGTGGCCTAAGTGGTCAGCCAGCTTGAGAAAAGGAAGTTCACATAAAGAGAAAAACACTGGAGAGAGCCAGGCAGGGGCAGACAAATAGATGGAGGGCTCCCCAAAGCCTGCTCTAGCTTGGCACTTTCCTCAGATCGGTGAAGCTTGGCAGTTCAGTTCCCCACCCTGTGGTCGGAGCCCTGAGGGGCTGAAGTAATTCAGGAGGTGGCCTTGAAGGAGGTAGAGGAGAGCGGGCGTCCCTGGTGAGAAGGAGGTCGTGAAAGAATGCTCTAGGTAGACGTTCGCAGGGACGGTGGCCAGACAGTGCCTGAGGGGGGAGCCAGGTGGGCAGCGCCCTGAGTGAATCCCCTGTCCAGGGGTCCGACCCCTGCCGCCGCGTGTCATGAGGCCGAGCTGGCACTGCACGCTCACGTCACACCGGGGCTGGGCAGGGACACCGTCCTGGAGCTGGCTCCAACCCGTTGTATTCTTATAACTCCCTTCCAACCCTCAGCTTCTCTTATTCCCCATCTTTGACATGTTTGAAAACTCACTCTCTGTGGAGACCTCGCTGTGGGGTGGGGGAGCGGCCGCTAAAGGACCCTCAGTCTCTGCTTTTCAGAACCCGAGTTTGACACCCCAGCCAGACGCTTCTGAATTCCAAACGAGACAAAGGCAGAGGCTCTGGTGTTCTCATGGCAACCCCGATTTACATCCCAGAAGCGGCCTTCTGGCTGGCCACCTGGCCCCGGGTGGTTTCCATGGGCGGCGTGTGCCAGCCCCGGCAGGGTGCCCTCCTGCCCCTCCCGCCCCATCCAGCCTCTGCCTCTTCCTGCCCTGGCCCCTTCCTGCTGCACCGAGGTGGAGCCGGGCGCCCTCCCCTCCCAGCCCTCCGTGACTCAGTGGAAGCTGGGAGCCTTCCCGCCACCCCACGCACACTCACATTCCAGTGGCCAGCTCACTTGCCCCACACCCGCCAGGCCTGTGCCTAGAATAAATAGTCACCTCTTCATGGGACGATTTACAACCAGGGCCGGCCCAGATGGGAGGGGGTCACGTGCATCTTGCCCTCTGAGCGCAATTTCTCTCCCCGCTAACTGACCTCGGTGGATCTTTCCTTCTGACCCCTGGCTGACCTGGGACATTATGTTTAAGGGAACTAGAGACTTATCTTTCAGTGTTGTACCTTAATACATATTTGAATAAAAGAGTTTTAAAGAAAGAATTAGTAAGTGGAGAGTAATGTAGGGGGCCCCTAGGCTTTCCCAGCACCCGACAGCTCCTTCCATCCTGGCAGGACTCCCGAGGGCGCGCATGGGAAGCGGGTTGGTTGAGGGCGGAGCTGGTGATGCCTGGTTGAAGTCCCAGCTCAGCACTGTAAGATCTCAAGCCCATTTTATGACCCAGCTTAAGCCTTCATTCCTCACCTGAATACTGGGATGATAGTCCCATTATTTCATCAGTTCCAGGGTGTACAGTTTTTCACCTTTTAACATCTCTGAAATCAGGACGTGTCTTACAACGGATATGGGAGTGAGAGATGGTATTACTGTCTGCTGCAACGCTCCTCCAGTGCCTCTGCAGGAGGAACCTGAAGACTTGGCCCTGTGGTTGGTTCTGACCGCACGTCTGGGCTGAAGCTTTAAAAGGCAACTGTGCTTCACCTCATGTTGTTTTTCATCCACCCTAAGGGCCAGCTAAGTTCCAGGTAGAGGCTGTTTCACTGGCCCAGGTCCCACAATAAAGATGGTGTGGAGCTGAGCAGCAAATGCCCATTTAAAGGGAGAGAAGCATAAACCTTTCTTCTCTCAGCCATTTAGATCCAGGGTTCTGTGTTTTGACAGCACAGTCTGGCATATCCTGACTGGTTCTGCATCTACCAGTTAATTGACAGATTCTTTTTTCTTTCTTACCAGCACACAGTGGTGTAACTCACAGTTAATGGCATTGTTGATTCAATGAAACATGGTAGTACCTCTCATGTAAATCACTTAGCACAATGCCTTGCCTGTGGTAGGTGTTGGATTTGTTACCGAACCCACGTCTGGCTGGCTGCCTGCCGCCAAACAAAAACAAAGGACTCAAAAGTCAAATGTTGGTGAAATAGGAAGTCAGCTCTATTCAGGAATACCGGTGACCTGAGGAAGATGTTAGGCTGACACATTCCCAGGGTCAGACTAAACCATCTTAAAGACTCACGTTTACTGATGATTCCATTGGGGTCAGTTGGCCACATCTGGTTCAATCAGCCATGGTGCTGCCATGACTGGGCCAGTCAGTTTTTCTAAAAAGACCAGGGTGGGTTGGTGTGTCATGCAGGATTTGGTTCAGCTAAATGTGGCAGAATATTTTAAATAATAGCAACATAAAAATATGTATTTCTTTCTTTCTCATGTAAGAGATGAGCAGGCCAGGACTGGTATGGTGGCCTCTTGATTACTATCTCGGTATATGGCTTCCATCTTCAAGGTCATATAGGGGTGAAGAGAATTGCCTCCCAAAGGTTCAATAATTTGAATCTATAAAACAAACTGACAACAGACAGATTAACAGGAGAAAAGGCGTACAAATTTATTATGTGCACATGCACACAAAACCTGAAACTCAAAGAAAGGTCAGAGGGTGAAGCTTAAATAGCATTTTGAGCTACAGAAGGAAATGAGGGCTTAAAGACTCCTGGAGGGTGGCGGTGACAAGCTATGGGAGGATGAGGGGAGGAACAATGCAGATAAAGTCTCTCAGGTGATAGCCCTTAGAAGAATATGCAACATCCTGTGGCAGTTTCTGGGAGGCTGGAATAGCTACATGATCTTTCCTAGATCCAGATGAGGCAGATAAAGGGGCCTGTTTTGCATTTGCTATTTACTCCACTGATGTAGATTTTCTCTACCGATGCAAACCTCCCTGACAAGAGGACAGCTTTTCAGAGCTATTCCTGTGTCTGGAGCTCTTCTGAACAACCATCTCAAAATACGCCAAAGAAGCACACTTTTGGGTGGCACGATTTGTCTCCCACAGTCACCTCATGATCCAAGATGGCTGGCTGCTGAATCTCCACTCATCACATCATATTGCGTTGAGGGCTGGAAAGAGGAAAGAAAGACTAAAGCTCCTCTACTCTCTGCTGTGTCACCTCCCATTAAGCAACCTTATCAGAGGTTCCACAGAACACTTCCACTTATTGCCAGAAACTAGTCACCTAGCCACACTTAGCTGCAAGAAAGTCTGGGAGATGTAAATTTTTTTTTTTTTGGCAAGACACATCACCACCCAGAATATAATCAGGGTCCTGCCACCAAAAAAAAAGTAAGAATGTGTATCGAGGGATGTTCAGAATCTCATCCATAGTTAGGAGGAAATAAAGCACATCTCTAGTATATTTTTATGTTTTCTTACTCTGTGAGAAGGGTATGTCACTTTGGAAATTAAGAAAATAAATAAAAGAGGGGTTGGCTAGTTAGCTCAGTTGGTTAGAGCATGGTGCTGATAACACCAAAGTCCACAGATCCATCCTTGTACTGGTTAGTCCCCAAAAAGAAGTAAAAGAACTTTGGAGAAAACAAAAAACACACAAACAAAAAACCCAAGAAAAAATTCTGGGAAAGAGACATGAGTGCTTAACCCAGGGGAGTAATCTCTGGAAGTGGTATGTCAGGCATCAGAGAGATAGTGTTTTAGAAGTAAGAGTAGATACCTTGCCAGAGACCCTCGAGTCATTTCACCTAAACATACGGGAGGCCTATCCAGTTTGTGCCAGAGAATTCTAGGCATGGATGTCCTTCCCCTCCTGCACTTGAAACCAAAGCTGCTCTCCATGTCTGTCTACCCTTCTCTGCCCCACTTCACAGTGCCGCTCACGGTGGGGGAGTGTGTAACCTAACAGCCCATTCAGATGTGGTTCTCTCTTTCTCCCCACCACAATCACCTCCTATGCAACTACCTCAGAGTTCTTTCAAAAAATGCAAAGCAAGCCTGTCCCTCCACTGTTTAAATCATCCAGACTCCCTGACCAGTGCAGTCAAACTCCCTCCCCCATGTGGCCCCTTTCCCTAGTTTTCAGTCCTGCCTTCTTCCAGCTGCTCTGACTCTTCATCCTCCCCAAATCCAGCCTCCAAGAAGTTTCTATCACCTGGGGTGTCCTGCCCGCCTTTACCTACCTAGGAAACTTCTACCTTTCCTTCAATGTACGGCTCAAAGCCACCTCCTTTGTAAAGCCTTCCTTGATTGCCTACAGGCATAAGCTTTTTTTCTTTCTTTTGTGTTTTTGTGACACTTTGTAACCATCTCTGCCAGCAGGTCTCTCTTCTCTACCAGAGCATGAACTCTTTAAGGGCAGGGACTGGGCTTTATTTTGGTCTGTGCCTCAGTGCCAAGCACAGAGCCTGGAGTGGACTAGGTACCTGGTGTAAGGAATTACAAGGCAGTAGAACATAATGGCTAAGAGCATAATCTCTGGTGCTACCCTACCTAGGTTCAAAGCCAGGCTCTGCTACCTACTGTGACTTAGCAACCCCATGCCTCAGTTTCCCCACTTATAAAAAGGGATTAATGGTACTTCCTACTTTGTAAGGTTCTGTTGAAGGCTAAATGAGGGACATATGCAAAGGATTTTTCACACATTATGTGTGAGCTATTATCTTTATTTTTGAATAAAGTGCTAGTGTAGCAGGTGGGGCATAGATAACCCTGATTCTCACCAGTTCATTGATTTTGGTTAGGCAAGACTCTCTCTGAGAGATGCAGGTTGATGTTACTTAAAAATATTTCGTGGTGATGACATACTGGCATGTCACCTTCCTGGAGATACTCAGGGAAGTTACAATATACCATCTATTTGCTTGAAGGATCTTGTGTATTTTATTTCCTTGGCCCTAGTCCATTTGCAGAGAGCACATTTAGTAACCCAAACAAAGTGTTGGGAAAGGCTTGGCTGGAAAGGGTTAACCCAAGAGCCTTAGAAGGAGTTGGGCTCTGGGGGAAGAGGGATTTCTAGGGAAGGTGGAGAATGAGGCCTCCCTGCACCTGGCTGAGATGCTGGGAGGCATCGCCCTGGTGACACAGAGTGTGGGTCCACTTTGCATTTACATTGGGGCTTTTTATTTCTTCTGTTCTGGTGAGGGTCAGTTGTAAATATATGCCATATTTCACCAATTCTAAGATACCCCCCTTTCACATTTTAAAATCCCTGAAATCAGGGTGGATGCATCTTATGATCAATGATATGTTTTGAGAACATTTTTTTCTTTGATAGTGATACATAAAATAATGCTACACCTTACAATTGACGGCATCTGAGATTTAATATGATTCAGCTGATGGCATCCTAACCTCCTCCTCCTTGATACTGATTTACTTTCTTTCCAAGCAAGTTACAGTAGAACCCCCCCCAGGAATTATCTGACTGATGTATTCCTGGAATGTTTTTAGAAATTCCCAGCTCCCTCAGTTACATTTCTGTGAATCCACTTTCCTTTGCAACCAACAAGGATCCTGCCCATATCAGTAAAGATTTTTTTTGGCTGCAAATAAGAGAAAACCCAACCAAAGGTGACTTACCTTACTTTGCATAACCCTGTGACTGGTGCAGCTGTTCAAATAAGTCATTGGGTACTCAGGCTGCTTTTATCATTTTGCTCTCCCATCCTCAGCTCTTGACTCTAGTTTGCATGGTCACAAAATGACTGCTGTGTTTCCTGCTTTCACATCCATGTTCCAGGCAGAAAGAAGGAGGAAGGGCAAAAGCCCCCCCCCCTTTTTTTTTAAATCAGGAAAACGAGCTTTTCCAGCAGCCTCACTTGGCTGACTTTGCCTACATCTCATGGGTCACAGTGGTGTCACGTGCTTACCCCCAGCTCGAAGCTGCCAATGGAAGAAGGGGTCAAGATGAGAAGCCAAAGTTGTCAGCTCTGCTGAAGAAGTAGAACAATGCAGTTCTCATGAGCACATTGTGTGTAATGGCATTTGGAGTGAGAATCAGAAGGAAGAGGGAATACAGTTCCTGCTCCTGAAGGGAAATCACGAAATGGATTTGCCTCATCTGAGAATGTGACAGAAGCCAATCAGCACACATTGAGACAAAATCTGGGGAGCTTCACACTTGTCTCCAAATATCTACCCACCTTGAGGACCAGGATGATCTCACAGATATGGTCATGTTACTAACCACACTGACTTCCAAAGAAAAGGGAAATAAACATTCCAGAGCAAAGTAATAAATTCCTGACTCTTGGAGCAGAGCTTTGATTGTTCCCAGAGAGACTGCAAATGACTCCATTGCGAAGACAAGTAGCTCACAAGGGAACAGGATCGCTAGATAGGGAACCAGAAGTTGGAGAAAGTCTCCTTCAGCAGCCTCCCTCTATCAAGGGGATTAGGTTCTTCTCCACTCCTTGGATTCGGGTTGCCCTGATGCCTTTCTCTGGCTTGCTTGACTGCAGTGGATGTTATTTGTACAGTTCTGAGCCTCTTGCCTGCATCTGTCTCTGGGAACTCCTGGGAACAGGCCTGGGCTAGCCTACTGGGTAACGAGGCAGGCGTGGAGCACAGAGGAGTTGCCCCAGCTGAGGCCGTCCTAGACCAGCCAGCCCCCAGCCCATCAGTAGCTAACCCAGAGCACGAGTGAACCCAGCTGAAATGTGCCAAACTGTAGAATCACGAGCTTAATAATGGTGGTTGTTTTAAGCCACAAAGTTTTGGTGTGGTTAAACAGAAGGAGCTGACAGGCTTACTATGTACCAGATAGTGGACACTGACTAGGTACTTTATGTAATTGCCTTATTTCTTCTAACTGTGTTAGTACCCATCAGTGTGCAGAGTATGTGTTCAGGGGAGAAATAGCCCCTTTGCCCACTCCTGAGGTTGTTTCTTTTTCTGCTTTTGCTTGCATTCCAGTTAGATTTCAGTGTAGTCAATTGCTCCAAAGAGCTTTCAGGCTCTGACAAAAGGACCAGAATGTTCTGTGATACCCCTGAATATTTCTCAGTCTCTAGACACTTAAAGGTGTGTGGAGTAGGGAGGTGGCACTCTAGTTGGAATCCATCCAACTTTTCAATCTGCAAGCAGCTCTTTGGGGAGGTTTCTTGCTGTTTTTCAGTAAATGTAGGTTTCTAGATGTCAGGAACCAAGGGACGATCATTTAGTGCCACTCCGCAGATAGTCCTAGCACACTGCAGGAGGGAATACAAAACACTAGACTCTTTCTATGCAGAAAGAAGTGAGAGGAGATGGAAAGTGGTCATGTAAAGCCCTCTGTAGTATGACAGTCACCAAAGTAGTAACCACGGTAAGTGCCAACCTAGGGCAACCTCATGCCAAGGAGGAAGGTGTGATCTCAGACTGGTGCTGCAGCCTGCCTGGATGGCCGCACTCCAGCACAGATATCCTCACTATGGATCCTACTATGGGCTGCAGACACAGTTTGCCACAGCCCCTTGGGGTAACAGACGCTTATTTAAAGTCAAGGTGTCTGCCAAAAGACAATAGCTTTAAATGTAAAATTACAAATCATTATGGGTAATGTGATGCAAATTGCAATAGAAGCATTGGCAGTATTTTGCTTTGATTTCATTTTTGCTTTCTTTCCATTGCCAACCTTGTCTAAAGTTGCTGGTGGGGACAACTTATTCACACACCAGTTACCCTCCAGCCATGGCTCTGAGGCCAACGAGACTGTGAAGGAGCTCATTCTTCCATACCAACTGTGGTTATTTCAAAGGACCCACCAGGGAATGTTCAGTTTCCTTTGGGAATTGGAAGTCAATCTTAATGGTTAATCCAAAAGGTATCCTTCATCAAATGCTTAAAGAAGGCTTATTTCCTTTACAATCTATGGGTCTTTGCTGGAGGAGGGAAGACTTGTAAACCTTTGGTCCTTAAAAAGTCCAAACCCATGTGCTGTGTTCTGTCTTCCCAAGAGACATGAGAAAATTTTAAAGTGCTCATTTCCCAACTGCTTCCCTTTATAGCCACGTGGAGGTAGATATTGCTGAATAACTGTCTCTAAGCAGCAAAACTAGAAAGGAAAGAAACAGCAAGAAATACAGAAGTGTTAAAACACTCCGGAGGTCTTTTATATCAAACTTCCTACAAGGAAGGAGGCTCAAACTGGTTGACCATTCGGTCAGTGAGAGAAGCCCTGCCAAAAGAATTCCCAAAGGAAGTGGGTGTCTCCTAGGGGCAATTGCTGAGAGGACTTTTGATCAAGGTTTCTGGAGTCTTCAGGTTGAGAACTGTCTCCTTGGGGCTGTGTGGGTCTTGCTTCATCTTCCTCTTTTTTAGCTCCCCTGTGGCTCCCTGTTTCCGAGGAGCTCAGTGCTCATGATGGCAAGGAAAACCCAGAGGCTGAAAATAGAGCTGATTTCCCAGAATCTCAGGTACCAAGAGGAGAGGGGGCGGGGACTTCTTGGACATGAGCTGATGCAATGCGGCTGTCATGTGCCCCACAGTTCCGTCCAGCTGCTGGTGACAGGGAAGGAAGCCTGTTTTGCTGGGAAATACGGCAGAGGTTTTCACCTCGTTTTCTTGGGAAGGGCTGAGCTTCCACACACTGGCAACGTGGACTAGACCCAAATTAACCTGTGGCTGGAACCTGCTTTTTCTAATAAAAGTGCGCAATCGATTCCCATCTGCATTAGATCAATAGCCCCATAGCTCTCATTTTGACGTTTGTCACCTGAGCACTCGAGGTTATCTGTCTGCCAGCCCAGGCATCACCTCCTGAGACCCCTGGCTTCTGAAGCACACTTCACATTGGCATGAATCTTCTCATTTTGAAGGAGGCTTTGTAGCTTGGCCGGATGATTCTTAGCTCATCATGTTATACACAACCTAAGAGCAAGGTGGTCCTAGTTACCAACACTGTTCACAGCATAGCTTGGTCAGGACATGTCCTTCCCCAGCTTCTTTGCTCAACGTTGCTGACCCAAGAAAATAATATTAGCATACATTATGTATTATAACTTTTCTCTTGCTGTGTAATAAATTTCCCCCAAATTTAGCCACTTAACAATAAACATTTATTCTGTCACACAGTTGATGTGGGTGAGAAATCAAGAGTAACTTAGTTTGCCAGTTCCGTTTAGGGCCTCTCATGAGACTGTAGTCAAGATGTCAGCTGAGGCTGCAGTCATCTGAAGGCTTGACTGGGGCTGGAGGGTCTACTTCCAAGGTGGTGCCTCACGTGATAACAAGTTGGTACTGGGTGGTGGCAGAAGGCCTCAGGTCCTAAACTATGTGACGGTATTACTTTGATTAAAATTTTAAAATATGTATTACACTAAGTATTTGCTAGAGGGATCTACAATTTCCCTGCCTTTGTAATTGTGTCTGTTTTCCTTCATGCTCCTACCTCCTTCTTCTGGGTACCTGTCTATCTCCCCCACTAAGCTGCATGCTCCTCAGGGTCAGGGGCCTCTTTCTAGTCATTTTCCTAGTGCCCTGCTACTCCATGTCCTTGCCCATCACCTCTTCCCCTGCTGGCTAGGACCTGGCCCACATGACACACACAAAAGGTACTCAACATGAAGAGAACTGAATAGAATCACTTCCCACTCATAGTACAGTTCACAGTGGGGACATAACTCCAACCCTGAGGAGAATCTCAACCCATGTTCAATTAGAGTGAACAGAAACATGGATTTCAATTGTCCTGCTTTGATCTCCCCACAATGGACTGATAACATCAGGGCAGACAGTGGGAATAAAGGAGCAGGAGCAGAGGCCCCAACGATTTCTTTTCTAAGCTGAGTCAGGGGCTTCCCTCCACCTGGACACCTGGACAGAGTAGACAGACTTGAAGGTGGTCAGCTACCCTCAGACATTGTCCTGAGGGCTGACCTTTGGCTCACCAGGATGGAGAAATCAATATCTGGCAGAGCCGTGGGAGGCACAAAGTGGAGCAAAACCCTTCTCATTTAAAAAGGAAAATGTTGGGCTGGCCAGTTAGCTCAGTTGTTTAGAGCATTGTCTTGTAACACCAAGATCAAGGGTTTGGATCCACGTACTGGACAGCTGCCAAAAATAAAAAGGAAAATGGGTTCTCTCTCTGGCACTTCCCCCCCTGCCCCCATTACTCTGTGGTAGTTCATCTTTGCACATGCACTGGCACTGGTAGGAAGCAGAGGAGGAAGAAAAGCTGGAAGGAGAGGGGCATTTTCTCCCTAAGACTGGGTTGCCAAAGCAGTTGCCCTAACATTTCTCCTCTCCCTGGGTCTTCCAAACAACATGGCCCTGCTACCTGTCCAGAAAATACCACTCTAGCCTATGGCATTCGCACGTGAGAGCGTGTGTCCCCCGCATGGCTTCCCACACCTCCACTGCTGCTTGCCTTTTGTCTCTGGCAAGAACACCTTCTTTGCTACTCCCCATTTTGGCCACACTGGTTCCTCTTTCAAGGTCTAAGTAAATCAGGACTCCTTTGGTTGCCTAGGACAGAAACCCATTTCACTTTTAATTATGCTAGAAAAGACATGTATGGACACAGAATTACCATATGAGCCAGCAATTCCACTCCTAGGTATATGCCCAAAAGAATTAAAAGTGGATATTCAAACATATAATTGTACACGAATGTTCATAGCAGCATTATTCATAATAGCCAAAAGGTAGAAACAACCCAAATGTCCATCAACTAACGAATGGATAAACAAAAAGTTATATATCCATGCAGTGGAATATTACTCAGACCTAAAAAGGAATGAAGTATTAAAACATTCTACAGCATGGATGAACCTTGAAAACATTATGCTAAGCAAAAGAAGCCAAACACAAAAGAACAGATATTATATGATTCTATTTATAAGAAACTTCCAGAGTTCGTAAAGCCATAGGAGAGAAAACAGACCAGTGGTTGCCAGGAATTGATGGAAGGTGAGAATAGGAAGTGACAGCTTAATGGGTATGGGGTTTCCTTTTGGGATGAAGAAAATGTCTTGAACTGGATAGAGGTGATGGCTGCACAGTCTTGTGAATGTAAATGCCACTAAACTGCACACTTTAAAATGGTGTAATGATTAATTTTGCGTTATGTGAATTTTATCTCAAGAAAAAGAAAAATGAAAAAGAAGACAACCCAATGCTTAAAAGATAAAATCATGTTATAACACCAAGGTCAAGGGTTCAGATCCCTGTACTGGCCAGCTGCAAAAAAAAAAAAAAAAAAAAAAAAAAAATCTAATGAAAATTTTGGGGGAAAAGGAATGGATGGGCTCATGTAATTGAAAAGTCTGGGATGGATTCTGCTGACTTCAGACATGGCTGGATACTGGGGCTCAGTGATGCTGTCAGGGTTTTGTCTCCATCTCTCATCCCCATGTTCATCTCAGCAGCCCTCACACGTGGCAGGAGAGGGCTGCTGCCAGTTCCGGTGTCACACAATGCTTAGCAAACGAGAGACAGACTTCTTCCTGGCTTAGGTCATGTGGACACATGTAGATGCAAGACACATCCTTGAACAAATCACCCAGGACTCCAGGGTCAGGAGTCCTCTGAGTGATCTGGCCCAGGCCTGTGGTCACCCATTTGGCCAGCCCAGAATAGGGGTGGGAGGCAAAGTGTGAGGTCAGTGCCACCCAAAGCTTGTGGGCTGAATGGATCCCTATGGAATGAGGAAAGGCAGATTCCCTGAAGGAAAGGATGCAGAGCAGCAAAACTGATCCTCCATAGAACCTTCACTGGGCTTTCTTGCCATCTACCCTGGAAGACCCTCCCCTCTCCCCCAGCCATGTGCCGAGGCTCAGCTCCTTCCCAAAGCATCTCTGCCCACTTGGACCTCCCTTAGCAACATTGCAATACTCAGGAGCAGAGTCCCAGCCCTGCAGGTATTGTTAATTTTGCTTTACAGAGAGCAACGTGGCACTGCACTAAATTTTGAGTGTTCTTATCCTTTGACCCCGCAGTTATGCTTTTAGGAATATATCCTAGGAAAAAATTCAGCAAGTGTACAAAGACATATACACATAGGGGTGGTCCCTGGGTAATTGTTTACCAACAGTGAACATGGAAACAACACAAATGAGCAGCAACACAGAAGGAGTAAGTAAATTATGACAAAGACAAATGAAGGACTACCATGCAGCTGATTAAAAGAATAACATGCATCTACACTTATTGACCAAGAAATTTAATTTTTTTTAAAAAAGGGATATAAAAAGCAAATATAGTATGGCTCCATCTTTAAAAAACATAACCCTGCAAATCAGAGGGAAGACCATGGGATTCAATCTCGTTATAGACAACGCCTAGCTTAATGGCCAAAATTAATAAAAAATAAATGCCATTATTTAATCACATCTCTGGAAGAACATTAAAAGGGCTCTGGGTCATAACCACATTAGCCCATCTCAGAGCCCCTTCCTCCATGCCCAATTATCTAGTGCCCTGTAGCTGCTCCAGAGCCTAAAATGTGCTGGAGTCTGAAACCTTCACTGAACTCCAGTCCATAAAGCATTTCCCTGCTTGGGACATCTTCTTTGTCCAACTCCGTTCCTTTATTACAGAGATCAGCTTAGCTCTCCTCAGCAAGTCATAACTCTTCCTCTCTGTAGAAGAGAGAAGTGAAGGGAAACCAAATAGGCAAATTCAGGATTTTCTTCATTGGGCAGGGACAGGAAGAGAACACTCTGAGGTTAATAATTTTACCTCACGTGAAAACATATATCTGTATGCATAGAAAAAAGTATGGGAAAAACATATAAAAATGATATCAGGGCTATCACTGGCAGTGGGATGATAGGTCATTTTTGCTCCCTTCTTTTATATTTCTTGCCTGAATTTCTTTTTATAAAGCACGTTCTACTTTTATATTCAGAAGGAAGTTTTTCTTCTTTTTTTAAAAAGAAGCAGCCATCGTACTGTGGTATATTTCTTTTTATTCTTTTTGTTTTTTCAAGATCTAGCAAAGGATAAAGAGAATTGAGACACTGAATCCATCCTCAACACAGGATGATTTCTCCTTTTTTCTTGAATTTTAGAACTTTTGAAAGGTAACCCCCGTCCACACATTAACAAGTAATATGAATAACAGAACATTCCTATGTAGGTTTATAAATTTTACCCATAATATGCTGTGAAAATTGATTTAAAGTAAAGCAGGCTGAGCCACGGTATATGGACTGAGCTTGATCTGCGGGCCCGAGGTCAGTGTCTCCATAGCAGGGTGTTGGGGGGTAGGGGGGCCCGTTGCCTGCCTTCAACAGCTTCCCTGCAAACTCCTCCTCAAACGGAAGCTGGCCTCTGCAGCCTGGCCACTGGGGTGTTGGTCTCCACTCTGCTGCGTTGGCATGTCCATAGCCCTCTCGTGTGAGTCTTCAGTGGGTCTGATTGGCCTTGGCCTTGGCCTTGTGTGAAGCCAAGCGCAGATTTGCTGTGTGAGAACTCTGGGGTCTGAGCAGGGTAAAAATGATCGCACTTGCTGCCTGCTTTCCTCTTCCTGATGAGTCTCTCCTAGGTTACTCTCCCACCTCCCCTGAGTCCTCTCTGGCCAGATTAGCTTTGTGTTTGGGCCAGGCGGGAAAAAGCATTTGGACGGGGTCCCTGTTTGTCAGGAGTCCAGCATTACCAGGGGTCTTGCCTGGTTTCAAGTATTTCCCAGTGCCTTTCCTTGCTCCGTAGTCAAGTTTCTAGCCAGGATTTCTTGGCTCTGGGAAAGATTGAATGTCTGTCTGAGCCTTCTGGGCCTGTGTTTCATTTGCAGCTGCCTGGCCCTGTACTGGGTGACAGTCTCAGCCCTCCCTGGTCAGCCTGTCTCCTGCTCGGCTGGCAGAGGAGGCCCTTCGTGTCATCATCCTGGTGCTCAGGAGGCTACTAGTTTCTCTCCCCAACCCTGTGTCCTGGGTTTACTTCAGCCCCAGCCCAGCATCAGGGGTGGCACTGCCTTCAAAGAGTAAGGGATTCCTGCCTATTTGCTATGCCCACTGAAGACAAGAAAGCCAACCCCACACAGCCCCAGCCCTTAACTATTTCTAAGTCACACCGGGACCTGCTCATCACCTGGCACCTTCCTGCTAGATATTTCCAGCTGTTCTGATCTTTCATATAGAGATTGACAAGGCCAAAAAGATCTGGAACCGAAAGAATTCAGGAGACCTGCAGAATATCAGGTCTGGGCTGCTCCTCTGTCTGCACAGGGACTCTTTATGGATTCACCCCAGGCAAGGGCCTGATGGGGCTGCCAGGCCTGGGAGTCCAAGCCTCGGGGAGGAGAGAGCAGTTTACCTTTTTGACATTATTGCCGGCCCCGTGAGGAAAAAGGGTGTGAGCCAAGGCTGCAGGTTCCAGGAGCCACCCCAGGAGCCCGTTCAGGACATGGACATGGAAGTGAAGAACTTGGGGACCTGCATGTGTCCTCATCATCCCAGGCAACCCATGCCTGGCCATCGCAGGGGTGAGGGAAGGCTGTAAATATTAAAATACTGCAGCTCTGACAAAGACGCCTCCCTTCCCTCCTCTCTGAGACTATAAGGTATTTCCTGAGCTCTCCTTTGCTTTGCTTTTAGGTACCATGACCAAACGTGTGGATAAATCCATAAGTATTTGTGACCTATGGAAGGAAACTGTCAAGACTGGGCGGTTTTAACCACTGGGGGAGAAAAAGGTCTTGTTCCTTTTTACACTCAGACTCTAGTAAGTACACAGGAGATAAAACAGCTAGTTGAAAAGGCACCTTGCCTGTGTTCTGTCCTCCTAGCCCAGCATTTATTTCCAGCCTCCTTCCCCGGGGTTGCTGGTCCCCGCCGGCTGACTTCCGCATTGGGAGCGAGTTGCTGCAGGAAACGCCTCCTGCTGGGGTGTCAGGGGAAGCTAAGTCCCCTCGATAGGCTCTTCCTTCGGACCCAGGGAATTCCCTGGGTAATGGGTGGGAGGAGCTGCATTTCTCGCAGCTGCTGCAGGGCGGCTGCTGACAGCCACTGTCTTGGGTTTGCCCTTGTTGTCTGGGTAGCACAGGAGGACTGTCACCCTTCACCCTCACATCACCCCACTTAAGAGGTGGACGGTCTCAGGTGCGGATGAGGAAACTGAGGCTCAGAGATCCTAGGACTGCCCTAGGTCTCTGAGCCGGTAAAACGGTGGTGCAGCGGCTAGAGGTAAAGCGTCCCGGCTGCTGGGCTGGGAGAGGCGGCGGCGTGGCACCGTGGCGGCCGCAGTCTGATCGATGGCCCAGGTCTCCTGGAGCAGTAGTCAGGCCTCCCGGGCTCGAGGCAGAGAGCGGGATGTGCCTGGGAGGGGCCGCGGGCCGGGACGGCACAGCGCTCAGGGGCGACCAGCAGGGGCTGGGAACGTGAGCCCTTTGCCGCGGGCGGGCGCCACGCCCACCGGCCCCCAGCCCCGGAGGCTCGGCCGCAGCCATTGGCCGCTCGCAGCCCTGGACGGGCGGGGGGCGCGGGCGGGACCCCTCCCCGCCGATCGGGCCGGGCCGGGTCATTCGGGGCCGTCGAGGCAAACCAGACCGCCCTGGAAGCCAACTTAATCGGACGTTAAGTGTCAGGTGCTGCGTTGGACTAGAGCTGGTGCAAAATGGAGCTGCTGCCGTGCCTGCCCAGACTTGCGTCTAACTGAGGAAATAAGAAATCCACAGGGAGCAAGAACGCCCCAGATACCAGGAAGTAGAGGATAGGGCCTGAGAATCATGCCCAACCAAAGTTACAGAGGTTCCTGGAAAAGGACCGTCTGGAGACGTTCCACACGGGGCAGCTGTGGCTGCCCTGACACCTCCCTCGGGGCCTGGCACCTGCTCGAGGCCGCCCATAGGCGGGGAGCGCCATCCTGTCATGCCTCCCAGCCTTCACCTCAGCTCCCACCCCCTACCCGGCACTGCTGGGCATCCCCTTGCCAACCTGCCTCCACCCCTGCCTGCCCTCGCGACCCTAACACGTGCCTTCACTCTCCATCTCCTCCAAGACTAGGACCCTCACTTTCCTCTTCCTGAAGTCTGTCTGCCCCTGAGGCCACTGCTGTCTCCATAGCCCACTCCATCAGAGGCTCTTGTCTCCCTCAGGCCTGGAGATGTCCTCCTCATTCATCGCTGAAGTTTCCAAACTGTTTCCTCTTCCTCTGTCAAAAACCCAGCTCCTTAGGGCAGCAGAACTGCTAGGGATGATGCTATAACAGATGGATACGTGTCATGTTACATTGTCCATGCCCATAGGATGCACAAAACCAAGAGTGATGTAAAGGAAGTGTAAAGAGTTTACACTCATGTACACTATGGGCTCTGGGCACTAACAACGTGTCGGCGTAGGTTCATCAATTGTGACAAATGTACCGACCCGGCGGAAGATGTTGGTAGTGGGGCCACTGCGCATATTGGAGGGCAGGGGGTATATAGGAAATCTCTGTACCTTCTGCTCAATTTTGCTGTAAACCTAAAACTGCTCTAAAAAATAAAGTATTAAAAGATTAAAAATTAAAAGGGCTGGCCTGTTAGCTCATTTGGGAGAGCATGGTGCTGATAACACCAAAGTCAATTTCAGATCCCCATACCCACTGGCCACAAAAACAAACAAAAATTTTTTTTAAAAAATTAAACAACAACAACAACAAAAACAACCCAGCTCTTTTGGACTGCATGTCACTGGGAGCTTACCACCCACCACCCCTCCTAGTTAGCGTCATCTGTTATCCTCCTGCTCACTTCCTCCATCCCTTGATGGTTTTAGTACCGGGCTCTTTCTCCCCAACTGTCTTAATTTTTGGTGACCTCAGCATCTAGGCTGATGACCCACCCAGCACCCCGGCCTCTACATCCCATGACTTCCTTAGCCTGGCAGTATATTCCTCCTGCTCCATCTCACCTTCCTGGACACATCCTAAACCTTGGAACCATGAATGTCTACACCATCTCTAAAATTTCAGATCCAGAGATTCCATCGCCTGCCAGCCCTCCAGCTCACGTACTTGGACTCAGCAATTTTCCCACCTGAGACTTCTGATCAATGGCTGTACTGTCTCTTCACTATTTCTCCCTTCTCTGGTCTTTGTTCTCAGGCAGCTGGGATTCCACGGTCCAGCACACAAAATCGTACTTGTAAACACTCTTACCTTCTTTGCTGTGGTCTCTCTCAATCGTACTCACTGCGTGAAAACTCAGCTGTTGTTAAATCAAACTCTTTACTTCATACCTGCACCCAAGCGGTTGAACACCACTGGAGAAAATCGCCCAGCTACTTTTGGATGGACTCCAAAGTCCTGGTCATAAATTTCAAATGGGCATTTGAACTGCTGGACAATCCTACCATATTTCTTAGGTAATTCCTTTTCCCTGTGCATAGTGCAGTAAATTTACACTTTCTCCCCTCTGTATATTTTCAACAGTTTTTCTCTTTCATTCTCAGTCTAACTCAGACTAGCCTTCATTGAGAAAGTAGGCATGATCAGATCAACTGACTCATCTTCCTCCTACCAAAGTCACCAGAATGCCCACAGCTCTACATTCTCCATGCCCATCTGTGGCCAACCCCTCCACCAGGGCTCTGGGCCCTAGCCCCTTTCCTCAGCACAGGTATTCCCTTTCTTTCATGCATCATCAATTTTTTCCTCTCTACTAGATCCTTCCCATTGAAGTAAAACAGAACTTAACATTTCTAAATTTGAAAGCATATAAGGCTTAGCCTCTTGTCTCCTTCTGACTAGTGCACTATTTTTCTGCCCCTTTTCAGAGCAAACATTCCTGAGAGAGTCGTCTATATACTGATATCTCCACTTTTACACCTCCTTTTTATTTGGTGGCTGGCTGGTACAGGGATCCAAACCCTAGACCTTGGTGTTATAACACCACGTTCTAACTAACTGAGCTAACCAGCCAGCCCTCTACTTCTAGACCTCCCATTTTCACCTATATTTTCCCACTCCAGTTGGGGTTTTATCCCTACCTTTCTGTTGTAATAGCTCTCATCAAGAATGCCAATGACCTATATCTTGAGGTCACATTGTGGCCAGTTCACTGTTCTCTAGTCATCTGGCTTGCCAGTGGCATTGAACATGTTTGATCACTCCCTCTATGGAAGATTGGATTATTTCTTGTCACTCCTCACTGTATTCGTATCCCTTTCTATGTGATGCTGCAGTCTCTTCCACTAGAGGTAGAGTGTACTTTCTCGCCCCTTGACTTTGGCTGTGGCTGCATGATTTGTTTTGGCCAATAGAATATAGGAGGAAGTGACAGGGTTCCAGTTCTAAACCTAGGCCTTCAGAGGCATTTTGTGTTCCCACCTGCCTGTTTGTGTGTGTTATCACCATGGGAGAAAAACATGCCCCAGTTGCCCTGCTGGTGCAAGGAGAGCAAGGGACATGTGTGTAGAGCAGACTCAGACTCAGCTGCAGCTGAGAGCTGCCCAGCCAACATCAGTCTCACGTAGCCGACCTCCAGCTGACCCATAGATGTGTGAATAAAATAAATATTTACTGTACCCCATTGAGATCTGTGTAGTTGTTACCCAGCAATAGCAGATGGTTACATCCTCTTTCTCAAAATACTTCCTTTGCTCGGTTCCTTGTAATCACAATCTCTTGGTTTTCCTCCAACTTTGCACGCTGCTCTTTCTCAGTCTTTTTTGGTGCCTTTCCCCTACCAGATCACTGAAGGTTGGAGTGGTTTCAGTCTCAGCCCTCTGCTGCCTCTATCTTCATTCTTTGCCTAAGTGAAAGTATCCTGGCCTACTGCTTTCAAGACCATCTACACACTAGTTCTAAAATGTAAATCCAAAAGTGGAGTGCCCCTGACCTCCAGACTCAAACCTGTCTACACATAGCCACCTAATGTCCGGTAGGTCTTGGCATGGACCAGACATAACTACTGACCCACCCCCTCCCCCCCCCAACATGGGCACCCATCCATCCAGGAGCCTCAAAATGCAGACGCCATCCTCCACACCTCTCTCCCTTTGCAGTTCAGATCACCAGGAAAGCTTGTCTACTCCACCTCCAAAATTGGTCCAGAACGCGGTCTCACATCTCACCATTTCCATAGCCACAACCCTGCTTTGTTTTTTAAATCTTCTCTTGCCAGGACTTCTGCGATGGTATCTTAACTGTTTTCCTCTACTTCTAGTCCATTCTAGATACACAGTAGCTAGAGGGATCTCATAGCAGCTAAAGGATAATGAGATCTGGTCCCTGAGGACTCAGATCATCTAGTCCCTGCCTATGTCCCCAAAGCCCCTCTATTCTCCTTGTTCCCGTCACTTCAGCCACTTTGGCCTTCAGGGTGTCTCTTGAAATAAGAAGCACCTTCCTGCCTCAGGTCTTTTCCCCTTACATCCCTTCTGCTTGGAGCACTCTTCCCCAGATCTTTCCACAGCTGCCTCCTTCCCACTCATAAGGTCTCAAATGTTACCTCCTCAATCACATTACTCTAGTTTAGCTTCCTTATAGTACTTATCAACATACAAAACTTTGGCTTTGTGTCTAAGCTGTTCCTCCCATTAAAATATACAATTCTTAAGGGCAGATAATTGTTAGTCTCTGATGCATTTCCAGGCTGTAGAACATGTCTTGCACACAGTGGCCTCTTTTTAAGTGCATGTTGACTGACTGTCTGATGCTAGAACCGAATGGAGAAGGGGTATGTATGATTGGCTAGATTGTGAAGATAGCCATAAGTGTCTCAGAAAGCAACTGCAGGACTAGGGACAAGGAGGCTAGAGCTTGCAAGATAATATCCAAGGGACTATGAGGGGCCAGGCTGGCTACAGGAGAGAATTCGCGCAGGGAATAGGGAGAAAAGAGTCTGCACGGTTAGGAGGGCTTGAATACCATCACTCCAAGTCTTCTGAGTTAGTGTTGCTGCAGAGGATTATGGATCAAGGACACGATACGTTCAAAGCACAAGTTTTAGCATGATTAATATGGTTGAAGGGTATGCATTTCTGAGTGCTCTTAACTAACTGCTCTCCTGTGAGAGCCCAGAATTTTAGAAGACAAAGACGTCTAGAAGAATCTGGGTGCCCAGGGGAGCCAGAGATCGGTCCCCTTGGATTACAGATGCAAGAAAAACCCATTACCTACCTTTCAGGGACCAATATTGAGTTCCTAGTTTTGGAAGGTCTCCCTGGGTAATTAAGGATTTGCTGAGCACAGCAGGCACTCACACGTGTGTTAAGAAGCTGGTGCTCCAGTGCCCTCGGTCTCCCTTACACCCTCCCCCAGCACACACACACACACACACACACACACACGCACACGCGCGCAGGCGACTAGATTGCTTTTATTCACCCGGTGACTGAACACAAGCTTCACCAGAGCCCCCACCCCACGGATACATCCCAGCCCCCTCCACTCAGTTCCATTGTCCGGGCTGAACAAAAGGCCCAAGGCATCCTGGGTTAAAGGATTTTTAACTCTGCCAATCCCAGGAGGCTCCAACATGCAGCAGCTTCCTGCTGGAGCAAAGTGACTAAGACATCTCCCCAGGCGACAGGGGATTTTTTTTTTTTTTCCTAGTCCGAAAAACAGAACCTAGCTGCCAATCAGACACTCTCGCCCGGACCCCACCCAGCCCCCACCCCGGAGACCTCCCAACAGTCGAATGGGGCTTGAGGTCTCTTCCCGGATGGCTTCTGTTTGCGGCCGTCACGTCCCCAGCCCCTGGCTCCCTTCTCCGCCGCCGCCTCGCGTCCTGCCCCGGAGGCGCCGCGCACTCCCGGGCACTGCAGAAGCCGCCCGGCCGGAAACGAAACCCGTTCCCGGGAGAGGAAAGCCTGCGGGCTGGCCGGGTCTCAGCCAGAGACCTTGAGGGCGGCTGCGTTCGGAGCGCTGTGCAAACGCGCCTCTGCTCTGGCCGGGGTGGGTAGGGTCTGGGGCCCTTCTGAGCTGCTCTGCCCCAGCCCAAGCGGTTTCTGGAAAACTGCATTTAGTGTCAAAACCCCTTTTTGCCCACCCCGGCACTAAAGCAAAGCATGCATTTTTTTTTTCCTTTAAGTTTTTCATGTAGAGGAGATACCAGGTAAATTACAAACATGTTTGGGAAAGGAGTGAGCAGCAAACGCTGGCATTTAAACAACACAAAAATGCCCACGCCAGGCCACAACCCAGGCGTCCGCCGAGCCCTGCGGCGGCGCAGCGCCCTCTGGCGGCCACGCGGGGGGCTCCACCGAGCCGTCCCCGCCCCGCTCCACAGAGCCAGGGAGACCTGCACCCCCAAGGCTGACAAACACTGGGACAACTCGGGAGGGAGGAAATGAAAGGTGTCAAACACCAAGGGAAATGCCGTCTGTGGTTTCATGGCTGGCGCCGAGGCCAAGAGCCCAGTAAAGAAGCTAGCCACCATAAAAGTAAAACCCACCTTCCATTTTCAAAGGATGCCTGGAATTCTACCAGTACAGCATCATCCCTTACCTGCAGGCTCTGATTCCTTTAAAACTTCAAATGCCTCAAGGAAGGGGAACCCTTAAAACAATGGCAGATGGCAGGCTACATCAAAAAATCACCTATGTGGTTAGAACACAGTCTTATAACACCAAGGTCACAGGTTCGGATCCCAGGCAGCCAGCTACCAAAAAAACAAAAACAAAAACAAAACCCACCAATGTCACCACCAAAAAGATGTGATCATACTGTAATGTTTACATATTATATGCTGATGAGATTTAATAAGTTTAATCTTCCTTATTTTTTTTTTTCTTTCTATTGTTGGTTGCTGGGGCATCCTTTTGTACTCTGAACAGCAGTGTTATTTTAGGATACTGCACGCTCAGTGGCCATTGGCTCCAAGTTTCCTTGTCTTTGTATATCCTAAACACTTCTTCAATCTTTTAACTTCTCGTTCTCACAGTCGCTACTTGAGTTTAGGCTCACATTGTTTGATCTTATCACTAGACCACATCACTGCAGTAGCCCAGTGGAAACATCTGGATCCCTTCCATGGCTCACAGGATCCCAGGGAGACCCAAGGGGGCTCTCTCCAGTCCTTTCTCTGTCCAACATGCAACCCCATGGTATCTGTCAAGAGGCTGCCACTTTGTGCTCTTTTTCTGCTTTCAGCTTTCTGTCTATCTGGAATTTCTCCTTTGCCCCTCTCCCGCTGAGAGAGGCCAGAAGAGGTGGGGGTGCTGGGATTCAGAAGGACCCAGGCAGGTCCTTCCCTACCCCTCAACTGTCCCTTCTGAATCCCTCTTTCCCCTGCCTGAAGCGTTTCTCCTTATCCACACTCTCTGGTGAGAATTCCTCCAACTTTGTATGTTCCTTGTCTTTGTGGTGTTTCCTGCTGTATCAGTTATCTGTTGCTACACAGCACACCACCCAGTGGTTAAAGCTCAGTGGCTTAAAACAATAAACATTGGTTTGCTCAGGACTCTGGGGCCAGCTGGGCAGTTCTTCTGGCCTGGCTCTGCTGGGTGTGTTTATGTGTCTGGGGTGAGCTGGCAGGTCACTGGATGGTTTAGGATGGCCTCACTCACACATCTGGTGGTTGGCAGGTCGTCAGCTGGGGTGAAAGGGCTCTGGGCCATGCGTCTCTCGTGCAGCAGGCTCGCCTGCCCGGGCTTCTTCCAGCGGCAGTAGAGTTCCAAGGACGGGAGGAGCAGAAGCTACAGGCTTCTTGAGCCCTAGGTTTGGAACTGACCTCCCCTCACTTCCGCCACATTCTCTTGGTCAAAGCAAGTCACAAGGCTGGGCCACACACAATGGGTGGGCAAATGGACCTCGACTCCTGATGGAGCTACAAAGCATTGTGGTTGTGTTTGCCATCTGCCACACTTGCTGTCTTCTTTCTTGGGGCACACTACCAATAACGTAAAACACACTTAAAGATATTATATCTCTGAGATACACAAAGACAGGCAGTCTAGCATACTGTTTAAAGCACAAAAGCTCCGTAGTTAAAGTGCCTGGGTTCAATCCCGTCTCCACATTTACCAGGTGTGTGATCCTCAGAACGTTATCTTATCTCTTTGTGCCTTGATTGCCTAATCTGTAAAAATGGGAGTTGTTGTAAATATTAAATAAGTTAAACCTTATTAAGTGCTCAGGCAGCGTCTGGCACACAGCAAGGGTCAATAAATAACAGTTATCACACCCACCTAGGAGGTGATGGTTAGCTGCCTACCATGATTGCTGAGGCCACCAGCGCCATCTCCCACCGTTGCCTCAAAGCCCCTCCCTCTACTGCAACACTGGCAGCCCCAAGCTGCCAGCTTTGCTGGAAGCACTTGGCATTTACAGTGCCCCATTGAGAAGCCAGTGAAATGGCCCTGTCAGTTTTTACCAGTTCTTTCACAAAGCCTGTCTGTCCAGAGCTGGGACAGGTCATCATTCAGAGCTCTGAAGTCAGACAGACCTGAGGTTTGTTTCCAGCTTTTCTTCCTGAGGGATTTAGACAAGCCAATTGACTTCTTCAAGTTTCAGTTTCCCTGTCTGTGAAATGGGAGTAATAGTGCCTGCCACATGTTGCTTTGCTTCCCTTGAATTTGTCACCTCTCTTCCCCTGGGTGATGGAGCCACAAAAGATTACTCCAAGCCCATCTCTTTTGAGCAGTGAGAGACCCGAAAGGGGTTAATTTCCCAGAACCCTCAAGAGCAGGCATTCCTTCCTTTGGGAAATTAACCATGAACTGGGGTTCTCGACCTGCATTTATTCTCCAGACCAGGAAGTTACAAGCAAAGAACATAGGTGTGGTTATAGTTTAACAATAGAGGCTGGTAGCATCAGTGAAATAACAAGGTGACATTCTGTAATGCAATTTGCAAAAGGTTAAGTCAATCCACCAACAAAAGCTTGATCTTAGCAAACATTCTCTTTCCCTGCAGCAGCTTTCCCAGCATTTTTACATATTAATCAAGTAACTTGTCTGTCCTTGAGCCAGCAACCTTGTTGTGCTACAATTCTTTATCTTACAACAGATACTTTTAGCCTGGGGAAAATTTCCTGTCTTTTGCAAGGTTAACATTTCTATATGTACTTTTAAGAAGTTAGGCTAAACCTGAAAATACAAGAAACTAGGCCCTGTGAAATATATTTGCTTTATAGTATACTGCATACCCACAGAGAATATAAAGCATAATATGAAGAACTTAAGAGCCTGTGCTTAAAAAACACTGGTGCTCACAGGACAAAGGATCCGTGTCCTACCTGAAATTGCCCGTCTTGTAGGTGAAGTTGCTGTGGATGAATACTTTTTCCCAAAAATGTCCTCAGTCACTCAGAAAGCCCACCACCCCATCCCAGTCCACCAAGACGGGCAGTGTCCTAGGAAACAAGCTAAGCTCTCCCAGCAGTTGTTAGGTTAATGTCTGTCCCCATCACACTTCCTGAGGCTTAGTATTTTCAGTATTATTTTCAACCTACTATTTCCAGTATTTAGCCTAGGGCTTCGCATGGTAGGTGCCCAATAAATATTTGATGAAAGAAAAAATGAATGAATGAATGAGGACTTTATTCTGATCGTTTCTCTTTTCCTTGGGTTACACCAACTTCTGGATGGTTTCCAAAGAAAGTCAACCCAAGGGGGCAGAAGGAAAGCTGTTCCTAAGAACTGAGAGTATAAAAGGAAATAGTGGTTGGGGAGCCAGGGGGAATTCAAGAACTTGGAGTGGGGAAGCACTCTTCAACCTTGCTACCACTGAGGCCTCCCCAGAGATCTGACGTGATTGGCATGGGGAGCAGACCATGTGCAGACCCAGGAGAGGCCCTGACTACTGCGCATCCATCATTTTCACCATCTCCCTCCCAGGATCAAGTCTTCCAAAGCTGATGGAGTTCAGAACACAGAGAAGGATGGAGCTGAGCAGGGCTTAAAAAGGACAGATAGAGCCAATTCCATTCCTGGGTGTGTGTTGTGTGTGCCTAGACCTAATTAGAAAAAAAAAAAAGCCACTCATCACAACTTGATTTTTTAAGCGTTCATGAAATGAGTTAATACCCAGGAGTATGTGTGCCCTGCAGAGTAGATGTGAATGTGAAAGCCAGAGGCAGAAGCTGGGGATGAAGCTGGCAGCTGCTGAGCAGAGTCCTGTTAGAGAACTCGGTGGCTGGAGGTGGGGAGTAGAGTCTGCGATGATGGGACCAAAATATCCTCTACAACATTAGGAGAAGGTGAGCGCGGGCTCCTGGTTTTGAAGACAGCTGAGTTCATAAGTCTGCTTTCTGTTTTTCTTCTTCCTGCTGCACCTTTGGCTTTGCTCTTTTGGACGA
This sequence comes from Cynocephalus volans, assembly GCF_027409185.1. Classification (NCBI taxonomy): domain Eukaryota; kingdom Metazoa; phylum Chordata; class Mammalia; order Dermoptera; family Cynocephalidae; genus Cynocephalus; species Cynocephalus volans. The sequence goes on from NC_084473.1 coordinate 61,106,105, forward strand.
TGGATGTGTATCCATCCACAAATGAGTTGGCCCAAGCCTACATCAGAAGGACAGTCGAAAGTGGCCGAAGTGGCACAGCCAGCGCTCAGGCAGGAGCCTGGCTGAAATTTGAGAAGAAAGTGGGTTTTTTGGAGTGCATAGTGCTGGGTTTGGGGAGGAAGGTTGTCACCTTCACGAGAAGGGGTTTGGAAGCCCTGGAATTTCAATTTAGGTCCCCAGGAGGAGGTCTGACTGTTCAAAGGATGCGGGAATTAAGGCTAAAATTGTGCTTGTTCTGAGTGCGGCCCTTAAGTCACTTTGTAACACAGGCTGCAACAACCCTTCAGGCAAAGGGTGGTCCTAGGCCATTTACATCAGAATTAACTGTGCTGCTGGGTAAAAAGTTGTTGCTGGGCCCATTTTAGTTCTACCTAATCCCTACCTATTGGGCCCTCTAGGGACTGGGCCTGGCGAATTCAAACTTTTAAATATGTGCTCCAGGTGATTCCAATGTGCTTACAGCTGGAGGGCCTTTGGTAAGTTGGTAGACAGGGATAGAGGCCTCAAAACCTGGGGGTGTCAGGATCGCTGGGAGTTTAAAAACCCGGCTGTGCCCCTGGTTGATCTGAGGTGGGCCCAGGAAATCAGTATTCTTAGGAAGTTCCTCGGATGATTATGATAATTACTCAGGCTTGGTATCCTGGGAGGGGATTAATAAACTGGGAAGAAACTTTATTACTTGACTCTGGAAGTCTCCCCACATTGCCTCTTCATTCAGACAGGTCATTCTGCACAGACCCCCCCCCCCCCCCCCCCAGCAGGCTAGGGGTGTGGAGATGTTGGGGCCATTGTTTTGAAATATTTTTGAGTTGATAAGAACTCATAATATGGTTTCAAAGTCAGCAGAGTATATCTGAGTCAGAAAAGCAAGACCCTCCTCAAGGAAAATCAACCTTCTACGTCTCTAGCCAGCATTCTGCTAGCTGCGGTTCAGGAAGGCAGGCAGTGAAGAGTCTGCTGTGGTGGGGTTCTGACACTCACAGGCCTACAGCGGACATACAACACGTGTGTGTCTACACCAGCTGAGGCCCTGCCTTCCCGCTCCACTGGATGGGGAGGTCATATCTTTGCCAGTGGGTGAACTTCCAGGCAACCTGGCCCTCAGCCCTCACCAAGGGCAGCCTTCCTTTTACAAAAAGCATTTCAATTCTTATCCAAAGATAACACTGTATGCAGGAGCTCTGTTTAATGTTAAAATGGGCAGGGGGTCTGCAAGATCAAAACTGTTTTCATAATAGGATGTTATTAGCCTTTTTTCCTCTTGTTCTCTCATGAGTATCTGAAGCATGTAATTTGGTCAAGCTTTGCTTTTTTATTTTTTTCCCTGTGGCTGGCCGGCACAAGGGATCTGAACCCTTGACCATGGTTCAGGCAGCACCATGCTCTAACCAACTGAGCTAAACCAGCCAGCCCCAAAGCTGTGTGATTTGGGAAAACTCAGTCTGAAAGCAACAACAGACTGAATGCCGAAGTAGATATGAGACTCCACCTATCTTTTATTAAGCTAGACATTTAAAAAGTTTGCAGAAATGTAAAGTAGTGCCACACTTCTTACTTTTTGTGTTTTGGAAAATATAGCTATATTTTCTAAACACAAAATGTTTTGTTAAGATGTAATGGGTTTATTATGGTAATAAGTAAATAAATACCTTATTTATTTATTTTTTTCAATGGAAAATTTTTTTCAGCAAAACTGGAAAAGGCTCTACAAAAAGTCCTAACCCCAGCTGTCTGTCTGAGGCAGCATACAATGGAATCAGTGTCCAGGTTGCAGGCAGTCTGGGCTCACAGCTTCCTCCCACAGTTCTATGGCCAAGCAATCCAGCAGGAGGTAGCTCCAACCTTTTGGACCCTAATATTATGGGGCTAAGCACTTTGGATCCAATTCTAGCAATTGCCACCTCATGCTAGGCTCTACAAAGTGTGGGGCAGAGGAGCTTGGTACCCACCATGTCACTCTTTGGCTCCAAAAGCCTAGGCTGGAGTTTGGGCAAGTAGTCCCCTACTCCCCTCCAGGTTTCAGGAGGCCTGACCTCACTGCCTTGAATCTGAATTGCTTATTCCCAGCTCAGGGCTCTGTATTTCCTTCTCTCTTTACCTGGGTCCCTCATTCTCTGGAGGTGCACATGGCTCTCTCCTGGTTCTTAGGCCAGCTCATGTGCCCTCTGCTCAGAGACACCTTTCAGAGCACTTATCCAAACTAGGCTGCAAGCACCCTATCACATTACTATTTTTCTTTACAGCATTTTTCACAACATAAAACTGTTTTATTTGTTCGTTGTTTTGTCTCTTCCCCCAGAATGAAGGTTTGGTGGAAGCAGAGACCTTATCTGTTTTTTCAGTGCTGTATATGCAGGACCTTGAACAAAGCCTGGCACACAGTAGGTTTTCAAATATCTGCTAAATTGAATTTTCTTACTATGGAAACCTGCCCTAGGCAGGGCCCCTCAGACTTCTGAGAAGGGCCCATAGCTCAGGACCACAAGCCAGAGGAGCCCCAGCAGAGGGCCAAGAAAGAGTATGTACCCCCAGCCTGTCCCATCAGGCTCATTTCAGTTACCAGCTCTGCACTGCCTTTTACTCGAAGGCTTGGAGGTGTCGGGCTGGTAAATATTTTAAACTCTCATTTTGAATCTCTAAATTGGTGAATAGTGAGAGGTAGCACCGCATAAACAAAAAGCTCTGTGAAGTCCTCAATAACGTTTGATTGTGAAGGAGTCCTGAGACTAAGAAGTTGTAGAACCACTGCCTCCCTTAGCCGCCTCCCAGAGCGAGAATGGATTCCTTTGACTCGGTTCAGCAAACCTAGCATAAGAGCAAAAGAGCTCGTGGGGAGCAGGGGAAACAAGGGGACTAAAACAGTCACTGTCCACAAGGAACTCCTGCTTTCATAGGAGGCAGGGACAGGTAAGCAGCTGCTCATGCAACACCTGGGGCGGGGAGGGGGAACGGAGGGCCTGGGGGACTTCCAACAGGTACGTGTTCAGCCAGCCTCCCGCCTCTCTCCTGCCCCAGATTCCCGAGATCCCGGCCCCGCGCGCCCCCTGGTGGCCGTCTCCCTCCACCGCCCCGCCCCCGCGTGCAGGGTTCTTCCCCCGGAGCACCGGACATGCAACAAGACCTCAAGCTGGGGTCCCATCAGGGTGAGGACCAGTCTCGGTCCTCACATTTATCCCTCTAAGCACATGTATCCCTTGATGACTAATTCCAGCCCGCTCCTGTCCCTGTCCCTGCCTTTAATGGGTGCCAGGCATCCTTCCTCTGCCCAGTCCCATTCATAGGTGGAACAAAGGACATCACAGTAGAAATGCAGTAGTATGTGGTGCGCATTGGACTTAAGTCCAGGCATCAAAATGCTGAAGTTCCATTTCTTAATGATAGGAAGCAAATAATCTGATGTATAAAGTAACCCTAGACATTGGTGATTGATGGATATTCTACGCTGTGGTCAAGCTTCTTTAGGAGGGAGAAGTGAGTCTCGACACTCTGACTCTCATTGGCTTAGGCTGGATTCCCTGCCCTTCTGGGGTGCATGTCACTGGTTATACTTTCAGCATTCTAATAAGGGGACCAATACCCCAAGACCCGCAGGAGTCCTCCTAGGACTTTTTTCTAGGGATTTAGGGGCCCTCCTGTTGTAAACAGAACTCCAGAGGTCTACTATAAAATCCCAAATTCCTCGAAGTGAAGATGCAGAATAACACGTTGGCTTATTCAACACTAAGTAAAGTAAGGCCTAACATCGAGGAGCAAAAACCAAAGTTGTCTCTCTTTTAATCAAACCCTAGAAAATCAGAATGAGAATATTCTCAAACTGATAACACAGTTGGGAGCGGGGAGGGAATTTCAGAGACATTCCCAGGACCAACCTGTGGGTTTTTCCTACAGTTCTGACCCAGAGATCATTAACAGGAACCTGACTGCCCTGTAAGCAAACTCAACCATCTTATCCCAGTGGTTTCCACGGTAACCATCAAAGAGTGGTCCCCTTTTCTTTCCTACAGATGTTCCTCTCATCCCACGCCCACCCATCACTTTTTCAGGCATGACTTAGAACTGGATTCTATACAAATACCATTTGCAAAGGTATTGCTTTTCCCCCTTTCAATCCATGTGTTAAGAAAGTGGATTTAAACCATTTCTTTAAAATACACAGAAATGCCCTTTAAAAATAAATCAGTAATATTGGGTGGATGGGGGTTTATTACTTTTGTGTATGCTTAAAATTTTCCATAATAACAAATTTAAAGAACAAACAAAAAAGAAAGGTACGTTTAAAACACATTCTTCTTTAAACATCTCTGAAGAAAATCTGGTCTTTTGTGATGAATGAGAAGAGGTTATGAAATAAATACCATTTTCTACAAATGGAAATCATAGTTTATAAGCCTCAGTCTTTATTTGGAGTATGGTGAGGCTGGCATAGCCTAAGACTTTAATTTTGAAGCACTTGAAAAATATACATAAACCTTTAAAATATAATAAAAATGTACAGATTTGGGGGGAAATAAAAAACCCAACAAATCACGTTGTCCTTCCACAACCTTTTCCCCATCTTTTCCCCATGCAGCCCCCTCTTCCACCCCAACCTTTCAGACATCTACAGTGAGAAATATAGCAAGTGTTAAAACCTGCTGCTTTTGTCCTACAACAGGGGTTGGGTAAACTATGGTCCGTAGGCCGATTCTGGTCTAGGACCTGTTTTTGTATGACCGGCAAGCTAAGAATGGTTTTTACATTTTTAAAGGGCTTTAAAACAAGCAAACACACAAAGAAGAATACTCGACAGAGACAGAGACGTTTACGTCCACCCTCTGGCTGTGTCGGACCTCTGCTGTAGGCTGGCTGGAGCCCTGGTGAAAGGTAACTTTGCTTCCATCCAGGCAGCAAATGACAAGAGGTGCAGCCTTGAAGTTGCCATGCCGACAGGGAATTCAGTTCTTAAAATAGTAGACTGTGCTCAGGCATTTTTGGGGGGGTGGGGGGGACTTGGGTGGGGGGATTAGGGATGAGGTGGGAAGAGATGATAAACTAATGAGTCAGACCCAATGGAGACAGCTGTTCCATCATCCCTCTGGCAATAGGACATGGGGAGGGACAACGCAGAAAACGAGGTCTGAAAGAGACATTTTCCATTCAGAGAGTAAAGACGACTTAGTTTCCTCCTCCTATTTTCCTGCCTGGCCAAAGGAAATTTCTCTCCCTACTCCTTCTCCCTCCTGCCACTCCCCAGCCTCCTCCCTGCAGAGAACTGAAGTAGGAAAGATGCCCGTTTCTCCAAGAGCTGCCAGGATTCAGAGGAACTGGGCGTTGTTGGGGATCAGTCTGTGCAGGGACAGGGAGGAGCACACTGTCACACATGGCTGCCTCAGGGGGGCCTGGGGACGATCCTCCTCCTCTTCATCGTCAGGGGATCAAAATGAAAGTGTATCACGAAAAACGTGTCTTTAATCCAGATAGACCAATCAATCAATCAACATTCTTTGAGACTCCCCTGTCTCTCTTCCGTTGTGCCCTTCGTGCCTGGAAAGGTAAGTCAATCTGTTTTTGCATGTGTAGCAAAATATGTAAAACATAAAATTTACCATTTTGACCATTTTTTTAACGATACAGTTCGGTGGCACTAAGTCCATTTACATTGCTGGGCATCACCACCACCCATCTCCAGAACATTTTTTCATCCCATACTCAAACTCTGTATGTAATTCGCTGTCCTGCTCTCTCCCTGCCCCCATTGCAGTCCCTGGCAACCACCATTCTACTTTCTGTCTCTGTGAATTTCACTACTCTTACGTAGCTCATATAAGCAAAATCATACAATGTTGGTCCTTTTGTGACTGGCTTATTTCACTTAATACAATGTCTTCAAGTTTCATCCATATGGTAGCAAGTAACAGAATTTCCTTCCTTTTTAAGGCTGAATAATATTCCACGGTATGTATATACTATAGTGTGTTTATCCACTCACCGCTGATAGACATTTGGGTTGTTTCCACCTTTTGGCTATCACAAATAGGACTGCTATGAACACTGATGTAAAAATAACTGTTCGAGTCCCTGCTTTCAATTCTCTTGGTGGCTAAGTCCATTTTCAGAAAGAAAAACAATGAGCAGACCAAGAACACAGCCAGGGTGCAGCAAATGCTAGGGCAGTATTTCCTTATCTTTCTTATCCCATCCACTGAGTGTTTCCCATGAAGCCAGCAAGCCATTGTCTCCTATTTTCCCTCCTTCATGCCCAGCCCTCTGCCCTTGCTGCCCATTACCATGAGATCAAGGACATGGGGACTTCTGGTCCCAGATCTATCATCAGGACAGTGGAGAGCTTTAAAATTTATAGCTGTTTCATATTCTTTAGAGTTGAGCATTATTAAAGTAAAACTTCCTGTTTTTAATACCAGTTTTATCTTTTACCATAATTTCAATGTGTTTTGTACTAAAGGACTTATTTCCTACCACGGGCAGGGAATGGAAGGATTCAGTGCACAGCATGTCTAGGAACTTTTTGGTTGGGATGGGCACGTGGCCTTGTTGAAGGGAGCAGGACTGAAGCCATGTTGGGACCTAAAACTACCTGGGCTGTAGGCAAATTTTAAAAAGACAGTTTTTTTCTTGAAATGCATTTCTCTGAGTTCCCTCTTTTCCCATGGTTATTTGATATTTTGAACTTTGGTTATGGGGCAAGATGACGTTACTTACATGCATGTAAAGTTGTTTTCCCACCAGCCTGAAGCTGCAGACTTGCACGTACAACCTAGATCCTGAGATAGCAGCAAAGATGGGTGCAGAAACCAGACGGAGTCTTAGCAAGACTTTGCACCGGAGACCTTGCGTGAAGCCCTCGCTGCTCACGTGTCCCTCCCTCCTGCTTTTCATTTCCCACCTTCTATTCCCTCAACCCCCTCTTAAAAAACCCCTCAGTAAATCTGAGTCTTTGAGATGGCTTTTGTCTGGCCTTCCTCCTTCAGGTATACCAGAGAGATGGATTAGCCCAACATCTCTCCTCAAGTCACTGGTATTCCTGAATAAAAGCTGACTTCCATTTTCACTAACATTTGACTTTTGGGTTGTTTTTTGTCTGGGGGCAGGCAGCCAGACCTGTGAGTTTGGTATCGGTTTTGGGGAACTTCAGCCAGGAGCTGAGTGGCCCCTGTCACAGCCTCAGTTGGCTCACTCAGACTGATGGGAAGGAATTTTATTTCGTGGCTGAGCTTTGGAAGTGCTAGAAGTGTTCCACTTGATGTTGATCAAAAGGAAGCCAGCTGGGCTGTGGATAAAGCTGGCACCTAGGGAAGAAGGCAGAGCTGAGAGAGTAGCAGACTATGGTGCTAAATCATGCAGTGCCTGAAGCCCACCCTCTTCCAGTCTACCTGTTAGGGAGTTAATAAACTGCCTTGTATTTTAAGCCTGGTTTGCTAGGACTTCCTGATCCTCGGGGCCAAAACACATCCTAACTGACTTGGTCTGCATCGTGTTAGGGTTTTGGTTTTCTTCCCAAGAGCAGTGGGAAGTTATTAGGAGGTTTAAGTGGGGAGAGTCCAGAAAGGGGGAACAAGATCAGATCTGCATTTCAATGCATCATCCTGGCTGCAGGGTAGAAATGGGCTAGTGGCTGGGGTGGGTTGTAGTTGGCGGGTTACTGGGCTAGTTCTGATGACAGGCTACGAGAAGGAAAGAGGGGAATAGATCCAGGAGATGTTTGGGAAATTAGTATGGTTGATGAACCTTGATGGTTTGGGGGGAAGGAAAGGGGTATCAAGGGTGACTTCTGGGTTTGTAGCTTGCTCAGCTGGAAGAATAGGGGTGCTACCCACCATGACAGGGCTGTGGTTGTGTTGTGTCAGGTTCCTGGAGGGACTAGTCTTAGCTGGGAGAAATGACAGCTAACAGTAGTTTAGTGCCAGCCACCAACCAAGTGTGGCCCAAAGTGCTCTACATGTATAAACTCATTAACACAGAGATCTCATTTCCATTTTACAGATGAGGAAACTGAGGCACTGAGAGCTTAAGTAATTTGCCCAAGGCCACACAACCAACTAGAAAATGGGATTTGAATCCAAGCAGTTTTTCCCCATGAGGTTCCTAGGAATATATGTGCCAAGAAGTCTCTAGCGAGCAAATGACAGACAGGTAACATCTGTAACACTATTACTGGGGCCTGGGCCCCCAACCCCAGCGCAGAGAACTCTGGAAAGCTGGATTTTGATTCCTGGCCCAGCCTCCCTTTTCTAAGTCAGTTAGGCCTAAATGGCTTCTGACTAAGCAGCCTGGGAAGTGTGCTCTATTTCACAGCCCACCACCCCTGCTGAGTCTCTGACCTTACCACCCGATCAGGGAAACCTGCCCTAATGGATCCCCAGCAGGGCCAGGTGAGAGGCGCTGCTTCCTCCAGCGTCTGGGGCTGCTGCTGCTGCCAGAAGGGAGGAGAGAGGACATCCCCAGGGAAAGGAGGATGCGGATGAGCCAGCTCAGAGGGAAGGGTCAGCCCATCCTGTGGTTACCTGGAAAGAGGACTGAGAAGAGGGAGCCACCCTCATGTGCTCTACCTGCCTGGAAAGCACCCCCACTAGGAAATGTGTCTGTTCTCTGGACTCAGAACAGCTCTCGTCTGCATGTGTAGAGATGCGATTCTTCATCACGGCTTGTCTTGTCCACACACAGTGCTGACCGATGTCCTCGACACCGTCCTTCCAGTGGACACAAGGAGGAGTCTCCTAGACACTGCCCTAGATTGTCCCTCAGTGTAGGTGGATCTAAGGGTCAGCTCAGCACTAGGACTACAGAAGGGAGGGGGAGGAAGGGCCGGGGCACAGCTCTGTGTGTCTGTCACCACCACCATCTTCCTCATCACTCGTTGAGGACAGTTCACGCTGAGCTTACTCTGTTTACATTATAACTCAGAGGTCACGTGGAGGCTTCTTTTCCCTTGAGATCTATATGAAATCTTATTGATATTCCTCCGCCCTCCCTTCCCACACACATAAAGTCCAAAGTCAGTGGAAATCTAAAAGCCACCCTCCCACCCCCATTTCTACTAATTTATGGGGACAGGGAAGTGGTTTTCATTTCTCATGGCCCTTTCTACTTCTTGGGCTTCCACTTCTAACAGTGATCTCTTTCATTCTACCAGTTCGTGGTGGGTGTGAATTTCAGTCCTTCATTGCTTCCATGTATAATTGGCCCCTCACGCAGATGGTCCTGGGTAGGTGGACTCTACCATATGTGGGTTCATGCTACAGTCTTCTGCCCTCCCCTCTACTTTCTTTTCTCTTTCTCCCCACTCTTCTTCATCTCCTCCTTCCTGGATTATCTAGTGGTGGGAAAATAGAATAATTTAATCAGGCCTCCTCACCTTAGGTCTGGTTGGGGGTGGTAAGGTGCATTCTTTGTAAATAAGTTGTGTGTGGGTAGAGTTAGTGCACCTGCATGGTGCCGCCACCTTGGCTGGCATTGACTGCCTCGGGCGTCTGCCCTTCCAGGCCATGCTCTCCATCCTATGGCTCCAAGGACCTGTTTGCCAGTTACCTAGCTCATAAACCTGCGTGAGGGGTCTGGTGACCCAGCCTGCTGTGTGAAGGGTTTGTGACCCAGTCTGGACAATGGGCTTGAGGGGTCTGTGAGCTCCAGACCCAGCCCTAGCCTTGACAACTGGCCCAGTCGGTGCAGGATTACGGCCAGGTAAAATAGTGCTACATCTAGGGAGCTCCAATTTTTTTCTCCCTTCGTGGTGGAGAAAAATTCAGCTTTTTCAACTCTTCCTCTCAAACTCACATATCTGGTTCCATCAGGAAGCTCAGAAGTACAAAGACTGCTACTGGGCATAGTCTCCTCTCCTTAGGAGGCAGGTAGATTATAAACAGCCAGCTTTTCCCCCTAGCCATCCTAGCTACTGTATATGGATTCTTGTCTTACCTCCCACTCCTGGATTATAAATTCCTTGGAAGCAGGGACCATGTTGTTTTGTTCTCTGTGACATCCACTGCTTCCACAGCAGTGCTTGGCAACACGGCACCTTGTGAAATTGATCAAAGTCCCTACTTGTTCAGAAGCAGCCTAGTCACAAGCCAGATAAACCCAAAATGTCTTCAGGCAGAGAGGTTTAAGAGATACAAATTCGTTGATGGTTTCTTTGCACAGGAAAGACTTGAAAAGATTTCAAATTTTTGTGGGGCATTTCCTCTATGCAGCATGCAGGCTGTGGTGCTGGGGCAGAGATGAAACCATCATCTGTCCTGCAGGATCCCATCATTGAGAGAAGGCACACATACTGCTGATTGCCAAGGGGAGGATCCAGGCAGGTGTCACTGAGTATGGACAAAGGGATCCCAGAGGGAACATGATCCATTTTGGGGTGGGGAGGTGAGGTAGGTGATACAAGAGGCCAAGGAAGGGCTTTACAGAGGTTATGATGCTTGAGGCGAAAGTGGAGAGGTGTGGAAATGCCTGTCCCCCTCGGAGGTTGGAGAGTGGTTGGCCCAGAAAGAATGCCCAGAGCAGGGCCAGGAGGGGCAGGGCCAGGAGGGACAGGGCCATGTTGTGCAGGACTTTTCATGTCTTGCGTAGGAGCTGGGCTCTTTTCCTGTAGGTAAAACTTGGGCACCCAGGAGGGTTTCAGCTTTGGATGGGGGGCACATGATTCCTTGTGCCCATTCCTACCTCCATTCATGCCTGGGAAGAGCAGAGGCAGGATGGGTGAAAAACTTTTAGATGTTTGCTTCCCTTAATAGCTCCCCAGGCTGCTGATATTCTGGCTCCCTGGCGTCTAAGAGGGAAGAAAAGAGTGGATTGAAAATTTGAAAATACTTGCGTGAAGGAGTAAGAAGCAGCTGCAAGTACAACCCTTATTTGGAGATGGAATGAATAAGTGAGATAAAATCCTAAATAAATATCTTGCATGGTACTAATTGCATTTTAAAAGATGCCAGTGGAGAACAGATAAAATGATGCTGTATTTCATTAGTGGCTCCCATAATTCTATGGTGTTTGCCAGCAAGCCTTATTAAAGCACTCTGTAATTACAGACCTGTTCTGGGTCCTGTAATTTAGAGCATTATCAAAATATGGCAAGTGACTGGAGGTAAGGAAATGGAAACAAACACCGCTTTCATGAGGTCCTTGTAGAGCACACAGAATGTGAAATTTCAAAGCTCAGCCTTTGTACCTCCCTGCCAGCAGGGTCAATCCACATTAGTGTTTTCTATTTGACAGGCAACCAGTTATGTTTTTAGTATCCCAAAGGAGCATGGGTGGAGAAGGAAATCAGTTCTTTTTTTAAATGATTTTTAAAAATTAGGATATAATTCTCATAACATAAAATCACCACTTTACAGTGTATAACTCAGTGGGTTTTAGTATATCCACAATGTTGTACAACCATCACTACTGTCTAATTCCAGAACATTTCCATCACCCCAAAAAGAAACTGTGCCTATTACCAGTGTCTTAGTCCATTCTTGCTGCTGTAACAAAATACCTTAGATTGAGTAATTTGTAAATAATAGAAGTTTATTGCTCACAGTTCTGGAGGTGGGGAAGTCTAAGATCAAGGTGCCAGCAGGTTTGGTGTCTAGTGAGGGCTCACTCTGCTTCCAGGATGGCACCTTTTGCTGTGTCTTCACATGGCAGAAGAGTGGAAGGGGAAATGGTACCAGGACGCTGATTCCAACCTCTTTTATTAGGGCACTAATCCCATTCACGAGGGTGGAGCCCTCATGACTTAATCACTTCCCAAAAGGCCCCACCTCTTAATACTATCACATTGGGTACTAGGTTCCAACATACAAGTTTTGTTCTTGGTTTTGTTTTTTTTTTGGGGGGGGAGGGGGTTGGTTGCTGGCTGGTATGGGGATCTGAACCCATGACCTTGGTGTTAGCAACGCCACACTGTAACCAAGTGAGCTAACTGGCCAGCCCTATCAATATATGAATTTTGGAGAGATACATATATTCAGACCATAGCAAGTAGTCAATCTCCATTCCCACCCACCCTGCCCCTGGCAACCGCTAATCTTTCTGTCTCTACAGATTTGCTTATTCTGGACATTTCATAGAAATGGAATCATACAATATGTGGTCTTTTGTGACTAACTTCTTTCATTTAGAAAGTTTTCAAGGTTCATCTATGTTGCAGCACATGTCAGTCATTCCTTTTTATGATTGAATAATAGTCTGTTGTCTGGACATACCACATTTTGCTTATTCATTCATCTGTTGATAAACATTTGGGTTGTTTACACTCTAGCTATTATAAGTAATGCTACTATGGACATTCATGTTTAAATGCTTGTGTGGAAACAGGTTTTCAATTGTCTCAGATGCATACCTAGGAATGGAATTGCTGGGTCAGGTGGTAACTCTTTGTTTAACCATTTGAGGAGCTGCCAAGTTGCTTTCCACATAGCTGCACCATTCTACATTCCCAAAAGCAATGTATGAAGGCTCCAATTTCTCCATATCTGTGCCAACACTTGCTCTTGTCTTTTTTCTCCTTTTTTCCTGTTTTTTATTATAGCCATCCTAACGGTTTGAAGTCATAGCTCATTGTGGTTCAATTTATCCTGTAACCATGAAAATAGCCATCCTTGTGCTTTTGTTCTTTGTGACAAACCATGTAGATTTTCACTGTGTTAAGCCAGCATGGGACAGTTTGAGGTCTTGCTCTTCCCGTTCCCTCTATTGGGCACTGGCTTGGAGACCTTCTCCTGACCCAGGGCACCATCAGAGGGAGTCATGTGAGTTGAGCTCAAATCCAAGTTCTGCCAATTACCAGCAAGGGTGAGCCTGGGCAAGTTATTAAAACTTCCTATACTTCATCTCTAAAATGGGACTAACTTAAGTGAATGCTACTGTCTTTCAAGGACTCTAAGATAGACTTTGACATTTTAACATCTCTGAAATTGGGATGTGTCCTAATATGTCTGATGGGTTGGTGGTGGTTATGACATAGTTGTCCTTGCCTGGGTGTACACATCAAAATTTGCAGACGGGGGCTGGCCCACGGCTCACTCCGGAGAGTGCGGTGCTGATAACACCAAGGCCACGGGTTCGGATCCTATATAGGGATGGCCAGTTCGCTCACTGGCTGAGCGTGGTGCTGACAACATCAACCCAAGGGTTAAGATCCCCTTACCGGTCATCTTTAAAAAAAAAAAAAATTTGCAGTCAGGGTGTGAGCTGCCTGGGAGAAAACCCTGGAGACAATGATGGAGTCCTTTTCTAGCAGTGCTACGTCACCAGCACTCTTGCCATAGAGGACAGCATTGTGGGGAAAGCACTGATCTCAACAACTCTAAGTGAAATAGTGATCACAAGGGTAGGCCCTAAATGTTAGGAAGTTTGGGGAATACCTGCACCAACTTATTTCATTCATATTTCCTTTTTATCTGTGCAAGAGAGTGATGGATGGTAAACATCTCTGTTTAAGTAAATCTGAAAGAGCTCTTTAAGTAAGTATAAAATAAAAATCCTAAGAGCTAAGAAACCCTTGTGTTGATTAATTGGGTTTTTTTTCTTTCTTAGGGGAAGCATAAAATAATGATGCATGTTACAATCAGTGATGAAATACAGGTACCTACTTCCTACAAGGTAGGGCTGTTGAGAGGATTAGATGGGACAATGTGTGTGAAACACTTAACACAGAGCCTACTAGAGAGTAGTCATGTCATAAATGTTGGTGGTTAAGAATATTATTCATAATAATATGCCTACTTGGTTAATTTTATGGCATGTGAAATTATTGCCCAGCTTTCTACAAGGGACCCTTCTTCTGACCTTTTACAGAATCACTGATCCTGGAGGAGAAAAAACCATAATAAATGCTTATTTCTTTTATAACTCTCAGAAAAATCAATAAATTAGCTGGCCCAATGAATACCCAAATTAATAAATGTTAGTCAAAGGCCCTTAGGGAAAAGGCTTGTTGTGTGCTATTTGCAAGACTGGAAGGTGACACACTGATGTAGTCCTCCTCCTTGAGGACACTCACATGACCCTGCATGGGTGAGTCCTGACCAGCAGTTGGCTTCTGGGCCCCCAGGTCTACATGTGGTGCAGCAGCTTTCTCTGTGAAGCCCAGGACCTTTCTCACTGATGCCCTCTATGACGCAGAGCTCTTCCCAACATTGGGTTCAGTGACTGCATGTTGGGAGCTTGAGACTGGCCATGGTATTAGTATTTATAGCATAGGAATTGGCAAACAACATAAATCAGGGTTGAATTTCTTGTGTGGAGGTGGTGTCTGTAAGCTCAGTCTCAAACTATGAGCTTAGGGGCACTCACTGGGTCAGCAGAGATAGGCCTTTGGGGGTTTGTGGCACCAGGGGCATTTGCTCCCTACTTCCCTTGACACATATCGTTGCAACATTGCCCACTATCATGTGGCTGTCTTTGGGGTTTGGGTGACCTGCTAGGAGGTTCTTCTCACTTCTGCTTCAGCTGCAATTCCATCTTCGACATACTGGACAAACCTCTCCATGGTTTCTACATGGCTGGAGTTAGGCTCAGAGTTGAGGCTTCTGAGGGCTAAGTCAGGATAAGAGTGTAACAGAAACAAAAGAGGAAAGCAATGCATATTTGACAACTGAAAAGGGGGTGGAGGCAGGCTTTCTCTTAATTTCTTAGTATAGGTGGACTAACTGAAATTATGAGCGTGGTTGAATTTGTAAGCCTCCTGCCCACTTCCAGCTCCCCTGGGAGAATTCTGTAACTGCTAGCTCAATTCCTCTTCTCTCCTCTCCTTTCCAACTACCCTTAAGAGGCTTAGCAGATCTAGGAATGAAGACCAACCAAGAGAGCTGGCCGGTTAATTCAGTTGGAGTGCAGTGTTATAACACCAAGGTCAAGGGTTTGGATCCCTGTTTAGATCCCATTACCAGCCAGCTGCCAAAGAAAAAAAAGAAAAGAAAAGAAAAGGACCAAGCAAGAGAAGAATGGGAAAGTGAAGAAAAGCAAACCAGGTTGCCTAGGGGAGAGAAAGCACTTTGAGGAGGAAGGTGGTAGAGCAGCATGGGGTGTGAGAGAAGCAGATGGGGATTAAGCATGCTATTTCATTATTTTTTTGAATAGAAAATATGTGCACATGGTACACAATTACAAAAACTCCCTCTCCCCCTCACCTTTGTAGCCTGCAACCCCATTATTCTCCCTGGAAGTAACCTTTGTTATCAGTTCCTTGCATATCCTTCCAGAACACTCTATGGCAGAGGTTCGCATGCTTCTCTGTGGATGAGAATCACTGGGAGGGCTTGTTCAAATAAAGAGAATCTGCATTTCCAACAAGTTCCCGTACTTTGAGAAGCACAGCTCTGGAGGTGTTTATAGGGACCGTTTTAATACTTTCCCCTCTCTTTTCTGAAGTAACTTGAGTGTCTGTTCCTGAAAATGGAAATGTTCCTAAGACAGCATTGATATGGTACATTTTCTGACTGTGGCCTTTCCCTATGCTAATTTCTTCACCTAGAATATGCTTATCTCTGACCTTCACATGCCAAAGGCCCAGCTCAAAAGCGGCTTCCTCCAGGAAGTCTTCCTTGGTTCTCTCCCCATACAGGAAGAAGTCTTATGCTCCTTTGAACTCCTATAGGAGTGTTTGTACCCTTCTAAGGGCACCTGTTACTTATTAGAATAGGATGTTAAAATGGGGCTTTCTCTGCCTCAATTTGTAATTTTTTGTTAAAGAGATATCAGATTCCAAAGGAGTTTGAGAGAGATCATCAAATACAGAATAGAGGTTTCAAGCCCCCCTGGTCACCTGGGGGACTGTAACATGGCTGAGAGGATTTGTGGAGGAGAGAGCTAAGCTGTAAGCCTAGAGGGGGAAAGGGAAATCAAATGGTGGTGTCACTTCCTTCCCCTGAGCCTAGAAAGCCTGCGCTTCAGGGAGAACCTGATGTGGATTCTCTACAGTTGGGGGATTCCCTGGATCAAGGCCAGACTTCTGCCTGCCTAAGAGCGCTGTAGCAGCCTGGGGCCAAGCAGAGGTGGGGGGGGGGAATGGCCTCCATCAAGGGCACAGCAAGGGCAGTGTGGGCCAACAGAAAGTCTGCAAGTCAGCCATTGTGGGGACGTCTTAAGTCTCCTCCGGTATGGCTGGGGGGGCGGGTAGGGGACTGTGAGGCAACCTGGGCTGGAAGGAGTGGGAGGTCAACTGCAGATTCCCCTGGCTCCACAGGGCAGAGTCCTGGGAACTGCTGATAAGTCTCCAGTTTGGGGATCTCTGAGGAACCCCCAGAGCACCCATGAGCACAAGAGTGAGTCATCTTTACCCACCCACCATCCAGAGGGCCTGATGTCAGAGACATGGGCTCCCCCTCATAATTTTGCCCTTCCTCTCTATGGGCAGGGACACTGTTTGCCTGCTGGTAGGAAAAGGGCAGAGTGGGGGAGAGAAAAAAAGCCACCCACCTTCCTTCAGGCAGCTAGAGAGATGGAGAAAATGGAATACCAAATCAAGTTCGCAGTTTTGATTATTTTATCATACTGGACACTCTACTGAAAGGAGACAGTGGTTGTACCTTAAAGGGGCTAAGGATTAGAAGACTGCTGTTTCCTGAGAGTGGCAAGACTATCTGCAGCCCACTGACGTTTTCACTGGGGGCAGGCAAAGTTGTCCTTTTGATTGTGTGCATCATGTTTGCTTAAAGTACCCCTCTGGTGCGCACACATGCACACACGCACACACGCAGCCCACATCATCTTTTCTCTCTCTCGCTAGGCTATTATACACTCCTTGATGTCAGGGCTTATCACACCTTTGTGTGCCACCATGCCTGGCACACCCGGGACACAAAAAGAATATCTGCCCATTTATTCATGGATTCTTCCATTCAACATCAACATTTTCTGAGAATCCACGTTTAATGCAGCAATCTAGTGGGAAATGACACGGATGTGACTTTTGTCTTCCAGGATCTTGCTGTCTGCAGGGGAGATGGAAGAGAAGTTTCTGTAGAGCCTCCGGGGGGAGCAAATTCAAATCCCCACAGAGGCCACAGTGACGCCTTGGCAAGGATGGGACAGTAGGCATGTGGGCAACTTTGGCAGAGCGGTAGACACACTGTGCCCCTCGGAAGGCAGCAGCTGCTCTTTAATGACTAGTGAGAATCCAAACCCACTGTTGCCAGTTTGCCCACTTTTCCAAAAAGAGCAAGTAATCTGGATTTTCATGTGAAATGTCCCAAACAAAACACATCTGTGGGTCGGTTCAGTCCAAGGGTCACCGTCTGGAATCCCTGGACTATTGCTGGTGCTCTCTCCCCAGTGTCTTTGTTTATAAAGACAGGCTGCCAGGAATCGTGAGGCACGTGCTGCTTCTTTAGAAATTAATTAGTCAGGGATTTGGAGAAGCTTTATACAAAGAATTGAGCTTTATTAAAATACTCCTTTGGCCTGAAGAAGAAATGTTTTTAAAATCCCAACTCTAAGTGCTTAATCTGTACTTAGATTAAATGTACAACAAATAAAATTACCACTCTGAAAAGAGCTTACTTCCTGTTTCAGAAAAGTCCCTGTGGCCTCTACAATTTGATTACGGAGAAGCAGCCTTTCCTGCCAGGGGTATGACAACAGGCCACAGACTTACTGAACGGAGTCACAACCAGCTGGCACGTTGCATTAAGTGCAACTTCGTTACCTGGAAAATAACTCCATCAGTTGGAGATCTAGTGACAGCTTCTAGGGCGGATTCCTCCTTGCTGGGCTGTCCTTTGAGTCTCTATCCTGACATTGCTAGGATCGGATCACAAAGCCCAGGAGCAAGGGTGGAAATGGAGCTGGAGAAGTTCTGGGAGACACCACATGACACAGCAGACAGCCCAGGACGGCACTCTATACCAGTGTGATGTATGACCGCCTCGGGGTACAAGTACAGCCACATTTCTCACTTTTATCATTAATATCGCCCATCTACCTCTATTAGCAGGAAATATAATTATCTGCCTCTTGAAATGTTCCTTTAAACCTTCTAAGATTCCTAAGCACTGGGTTCAAAGAGGTCAGTGCATCTAAAGGTCTGATGGAGAGAGAATAGGGAAGCTCCACCAGCTCACCCGGACTGTTGTTTCAGTTGCTGCCACAAGGTGTCGCTGTTAAAGACTGTTTTCGCACAGGCCGGTCCACCCTATACTTTGGATGATGTCCTTGCTGGTTCAGGTCCTTGCCAGCCCCCTGTAGTGCCACATGCCGGGCAGTGTGAAGAAAGTCCAGGGATGCAGATCACTTAGAAGACTTATTGTAGCACAATAGTTGGGATGGTGAGGGAGAGGAGTGTCTAACTTAATTAATCAGCCTCTCTGAGATATCAGACAGACCACCAGAAGTCCTGTTTCTATAAAGACCACATAACTTTCTCAAAGGGCAGCAAAATTCTGAACTGAACTGGCAGGCTCTGGAACAGCACCTGGACTAGGAGGAAGGCAGTTAAGAGCACAGATTTTAGAATCAGATCTACCTTGGCCCAAATTTTGGTCCTTTAATAGCTGTTTAATTTGGGGCAAGTTATTTAATCTTTCTGGGCTGTAGTTTCCTTATCTATAAAATAAGGATTAAAATACTTGTTTTGTAGGATGGAGAGCTGAGCCATGTCAAAAGCTTAGCGTGGTGTCTCAATGCTGAAATGGCCACACTTAGGTGTTTTATTTGGGTCTCAGTTATCCATATGTGTATGTTTTTATCAAAATGGATCTATCATAATTTGATAACTGCAGACAGTGAATGCATTTTAGCCTGAAACTTTTGGATACATTGGATGCATTGGATAAGTCCTTCAACCTGTTTCTTTTTTTCTTTTTTTTTTTTTTGGCAGCTAGCTGGCATTCAACCTGTTTAATATTTTTATTTTTAATGATCAGAATTATAAAACAGATGTCTTATTCTCAAATTCTACTCAGTGATAGCCTTGTGTGGTGCCTGACAGAGAGAGTAAAATAGTCACCATGTCTGGTTTTCAGCTCTTGTGCTCTTAGACAACACAGGCGCGGACTGCCATGTCAAGGCTGCCCAGCCCATGCTTCCATCCTCAACACTTATGTAAACTCCCCCAGGTTTGCTTTCCTGCTGCCCTGTCTGTAGAGGACCTTGCCTCCTGCTTTGCTGAGAAAATAGAAGCCAGGAGGCAGGAACTGCCTCAACTTCCTGCTACCAAATCTCAAGACTCCAGCCACCCGCCTTCGCCATTCCCCTGTCCAAGTGGAGTGTGGTGTGCCTCCTGCCACCAAGGCCAGGCCCTTCCTACTGGGCTCTGGGCCCTCTTTCCTCCTGCCTTCTCTGCCACCCTTGTACTAACCATCATCCTTACCACCCTTTGTTTTCTTTCTTTTATATATATATATATATATATATATATATTTTAAAGCCAGATATATTTTTAAAAGATCACACTTACAGTAAGTAAATTATGTAGTGAAGAAACATCAAAATAAAGCTGACGCATAAAAAGGCACACTCAAGGAGTTCAAGAGTGAGAGGAGAGAACGGTTCTTTTTGTTTTGTTCCTAACGTAGGAGGAAAGGGAAACAGACGTACTCAAATCATTTTTGCCAGTGAAGGTCTCTGTCAGTCGCAGTGGTTAACACCGGCTTCTTTTTCCCCTTGCCCAAAGCAGTCTTTCCTTGCACTGGCTGCCGAGAAGGTGCTTCGTCTTCTGCCATGTACAGGCAGTACATCAGGGCCACCACAACTGCTGACATGGCTGGGACCACCTAGTTGGCCCACCAGCTGGCATTAGCTTCAACAGTAGTAATAAGAGTCTCGGAAGTCTTGGTTAACTTTGATCTGTCATCTGGATGAAGCTCCCCAGTGATAAAAGTTTTGGACAGTTCCTGGCATCTGAAGAATGTCCTACATCCTCCAAGTTTTCAGCGGCATCACGTCCAGGTTGTTCCCTTAACACTTCTTCCCTGCCAGGATTCTCTTCCAGAAATCTGGTCAAATCGTAGACCTCGTGGTGCAGGATCAGCCAGGTGCTTTTGCTGTGGTTGTGCTTCTGAATCTCTTCCAGGGTGTAGTACTTCACGGCCTTGTCTGACTGCTCGGCCAGCTCGGCATGTGGCAAGCCAGGCCCAGCACACACAGCCGCTCCCTCGGGAGCAGAGCACGTGTCCCAGCCGGCTCTGCCTGGAACATTCCCTGCGCGGCCGGGCCTGGCCACCCTTTGTTTTCAATCTCTCTTTCTCCTGTCTTTCTCCAGTTGACATTGGAACGTGTTCAAAATTCATTAAAAACGAAAAAGTGGAGAACCTTCTTTCCACCTGTATTAGTTGGGAAGAAAGTTTGACTGCTATAAAGACCCCAAATAACCAAACTCACTCAAAAAGCTTAAACAAGATGAAAGTTTATTTGTTTCTCACATAAGCATCCAGGCACAAGCAGCCCAGGCTGGCAGGTGGCCCCATGGTGTCAGGAGCCTCTGCTTTTCCAGTCCCTTTGCACCACCATCCTAGGGGCTGGCCTTGTCTGCATGGCACACGGTAACTCACGCTCCTGCAGGTGGAACGAGGAAAAGACAGATGGGGAGCCTTTCTCTGTGGGGGCACAACTTTCACTCATACCCCAGTGGGCCAGAATGTAGCAACATGGCCAGGCCACAGGAAGGCTGGGAAACAGAGCCATCACTCTGGTACCCAGTTAAACATAGAGGCTCTATTGCTATAGAATAGGGGGAAGGGTACCAGGGGACAACAAGCAACTTCTACGACTCCACACCACGTCCCCTCCAAGTACAGCTTAATCTCCATTTTCTCTTTCTCTCCCTCACTTTTCAGATGAGTTGTTCACACTTACTATCTCTGTTTCCTCCCTGTGTTTATTTTCCACATAGCTGAGGGTTTGCAAAAGTGTTTTGAAGAAAGAAAGGCAGAATATTACACAAGTCCATTCCTTGAAGGTGGACACGTTAGGGGAGGGGTGGACTACTGGAGAAGGCTACGTGTGGGAAGGCAAGGTCCACAGAGACAGGTCAAGCTATGAAAGGCACCTTTCTTGTCCAGGTTGCCCAGGAATGTGCTGAGCCAAAGAACAGACCCAAAGCATAGCCAGGAGGCAAACCAGGGTGGAGGCTGGGGGAGATCGGATCTTGGGTTGAGCTGAAGGAAGGAGAGAGTGCAAATGGTGGGAAGGAATGACCTTGGCAGCCAAGAGTGGGAGGGAGGCAGTGAGGGTGCCTTTCAAATTCCTGCTCTTCTAATTCCTTGTACATGGGGGTGAGGAGGGGCCCTTTTCATGTGGTAGGCTGTGCTTTCCCAGAATGGGTTAACTCCTTAAAGGAGACATACACCTAAGATGAAATTCTTACATGCATTGAGTCCTTTCTGCTTAGATCTGTTCACTCTTATGATGGTTATAAGGTAACACATGCTTGGAGAGTTGCAGATGAAATTTGTGAAACCTGTCAAGACACAACAATTGATATCAATGCAAAGCATATGTTAAGATTAATCTGGACAATTCTGCGTCACCCTGCCTGGGATCCAATCCTGGCTCACATACAGATTAGCTTTGTGGCATGGGGCAAGTGACTTAGCTCCTCTGTTCCTAATTTATAAAGTGTGGATAATAAAAGTACATTTAGTTTCAGTTGTTGAAAGCAGCAGAAAACCCAATCCAAATGAGTTTAACACTAAAAAGAGAATTTATAGGCTTATGTAGCTCAAAAGACCTAGGGCTAGGGCCCAAGTGTGGTTTGATCAAAGCTTTCAGTTTCTCTGAGATTTCTTTTGACTTTGATCCTGGTGGCAAAGTAGGTGGGAATTCACATTCCCCTTTGCACACTCTACTTTCTAGGAAAGAATGTTTGCATCCCAGATTCCTGGCCGCTGTCCTAAGACTCACTCTAGCTGGACTGGAGTGATGATCGCCCCAAAGGTCTCACCATGGCCGAGGCTGGGGGGCTCAGCTCAGGCCCTGTGCTCCTCACCTGGAGCTAGGTGAGGAATTGGCTTCCCCAGAAGCTGCTGGACTCCTCTCAGAAGCCAGAGGCTGGTAGGAAGGAGGGAGAAGGCAAGTGTGGGAAGCTGCTCTATCCATGCACGTCATGTGGTCCAGCGCCCTTTCCCTGGCAGCGTGGACTTCTGGGTGTTCTGAGATTACCTGTCAAAAGCAAACACAGAGCCAGAAAATTGTAACATACTCATAAAGGAAAAGACATTATAAGCGACCACAGTGCTGTGTCTGTCCTCACCTCCCAGAAGTGCATTGTAACCAGATGTGCGTCGGTTATGCAACCCTCTCTCCAGGGCCATAGCAGGACCTGCAGGGGTCCCCAGCATCTTTGCCTTCATGGCCCAGTATTAAAATCATATTTTATTACTGAGTTCGTATTGACTGGGTTCAGGACATGCTACCCCCAAACATGGCGCCTTGGCATCTGGGGAAACAGTGGAGGCAGGAAGGTCACTCTCCCTTCCCCTGACCTTCTGGCCTGAAGCAGATCATAAAAGAATCCTCTGACCTTCCTCTGAAGGCCTTCATTGCAGAGGTGCCCTCCCTCTACCCAGAGGAAAGGAATGTCCTTATCTCCGAAGACACAGGGACCCAGAGAGGAATCTGCACGAACAGGCCTCGCTCGGTCCTCCCTGGTTTATCACCGTTAGGTCACAGCCTTCTGTCCTCCAGTCACACGTCCACATGACCGTCCACTAACATAGGCAGTTTTCCCTGTTTCTTTTGGTCTTCATTTCGCGTGCCTCTTGTGTCATGTGAAACTTATATTAAATAAATTGTGTGCTTTTCTTTTGTTAATCTGTCTTTATTATAGGTGTCTCAGTCATGAATCTTGTGATGAGTGACAAATCTTTTCTCCCCTTCAGTATTAAGATGACTGTGTTAATATTATATATTAAAACGTTGCCTTCAACCTAAAAGTTCATTTTTTTCTTCCAGTTAAAAAAAAAAATTAAAGCATTTTAGTGGGTTCCTAAAAGTATTATGAGCTCTAGACACTGTACCCACTGTGCCTGACGGGTAAGTTGGCCCTGCCTTACCCCAAGACGCAACAGGAGAAAAAATTTTGATATCCACTTTTGCAAGAATTTAATCTTCTTTATGTTGCCCACAGCATTTTCTGATGATGTCCGTCCTTCTGGAGCTTGGTCTGCCATCTTGCTTTTGAAAATCCCAAGTTGTGTAATGTGTACATGGCAGAATGGGGAATCCAGTCTCCACCAGGGCCATAAAGTGTCACAGGCAAGACGGAGGCCTGGCAGAGATGGCCTAAAAATAACTAGCTGGACTCATAGCAGGTGGAGAGGAACGTGTGCTGTGCCGTGCTCAGGCGTTGGAGCCGTTCTGTCAGTGCACGGGGAGTGGGGAAGACCCTAAAACAGCCCCGATGCCTGCACACTCTCCTCCCTTCTGTTTTAATATTAAGCTCCTATAATCTTGAGTATGTTCATCCTTTTATAAAAAATTTAATTTGTCCAGGTAGATTAGATTATGCTGTGGAAACGAACGATGCCAAAGTCTCAGTGCTTACAACCACAGAGATTTATCTCTCTTCCTCCACACGCCCACTTTGGGGTGGCTGGGGGCTGTCCTCCATGCTGTGCTCACTCAGGAACCCAAGTGCATGGAGCAGCCACCACCTGGGATGGTAACAGCAGCAATGGCAGGAAGGAGGAAAATGTGGCATGTTGTGAAACGACCTGTGTCACTTCCACTCACTTTTCTTTGGCCTCCAAAATGCACGAAGAGGGTGGAGAGTACAATTCTGCCTTGTTTCCAGGACAGGGAGAATGAGGATGCGGGTGGCCAGACCTAGTGATTACTATCATAATTTTAATGGTGACTAATAGCTCCATTTTAGGGCTGAGAAACAGCTTGGGTTGCTGCTGTCAATGGGGACAGGAAAGGCACCCACCTGCCATGGTTCTGGTGACACCTTGTGGCAGTTGAGAAGTACCAGACTCCTGGGGAGGGGCAGGTGTCCCTGCTCTCTTGTCTCCAGGTGAGAGTTCCCAGAACTGGCCTGGCCTGTGGGACGGGCTCCGGAGGCATCTGGGGGGTGAGGAGTTAGGGTTAGACAGGGTGCAGGGCTCCTGGGAGGGAAGAGGGTTTCTCCTGATAGCTCCCATGGGGCACGGGGTCTTTGAGTAGTAAAAGGAATGTGATCCCACTTTGTGCTCCCAGCCAGGGAAGCAGGACATATCGTGACGTGTGGCAGTCCACATGGTGAAACACTTTATCGGCAAAGTTGGCAAGTGTAGATCATGACATTGCACCATGTCCATAATATAAGCTAAGTGAAAAAAGCAAGATACAAAAAATATGACTACGTGGTGCTGGTAACACCATGGTGCTTGGATCCCTGTACTGGCCAGCTGCAAAACAAACAAACAAACAAAAAACTACAGCCAACAGTTTTAAAAGAATGCGTGTGTGCGTGTGTGCGTGTGTGTGTGTGTGTGTGTGTGTGCAGGTGTGTATAGCAGGTATGTATCAGTCCACAAGCTATATGAGCAAAAAATATTTAATTCCTTTATTTCCCTTTGATTAACTTAATTGTGCCTCTGAGCCACCACTCACCCTCATGGGAATTTACCCTCAGTTATTTTTAGGGTTCCCCATTGCAATGGTGGTGCTGGGGTCCCTGGTCCATAGCAGTAAAACACAGGGGTGTTGGTCCCACTGATGTAGCCTTTCTCCAGTCCACACGGTCCCTGTGGGTGCCAGCGTGTGGCCAGGGCACAGGAATCTTGGTGAGACTGGAAGCACCCTCGGAAGTGTCACCCCTGAAGTCTTGCCACACCCCCCACACTGTCTCCTTTCTCCCTTCATCCCAAACGCTCTCCCGCCTGCCCCCTCCAGGACACATAATTCTTCAGTGGGTTTAAGTTCTTCAAATGGAAGGTGTATATTAGCCTTGCTAAAATACTTGAATAAAGGGATACCAGCAACATGGAAACTAGACGACCTGAAAATTCTCCTACTACAAAGTCCTAGAAGTGCTGAGTTTTCGAGAAGGAAAGAAGGAAGGAAGGAAAGAAGGAAGGAAGGAAGGAAGGAAGGAAGGAAGGAAGGAAGGAAGGAAGGAAGGAAGGAAGGAAGGAAGGAAAGAAAAAGAAAGAAACCTCTAGGTACCACATCCAGAGCCAAGACCTCATCTTGCTTCAGGATGCAAGAAGTAATGGTGAGGAGAGAAACCGGTAAACTGGTGGTGAGCCTAAAAAACCCCAAATTTACAAGACTAATTTAGGATATACAAAAGTGAGATGGGACTAAAATACTGGATAACAATAATATATAAGGTGGGAGGGTAATGATCTGATTTAATATTTTAATGTCATTGAATTATTTAGGAGGGGAATAAAGATATTAATTCACTTTATATTTTATAGCATCACACATGCATGTTCAAAATTTAGGGTATCCATTAAAATAAATATGAATGGGAAGGAAGTTAAACAAAGCCTGGATTTTTATCTGAAAGGGATATGAAGGAAAAATACAGAGAATAATATATGGAAGACGGAGAAAAAATGCGGAGAATAGCTAGAGCACTTAGTTAGAGTGTGGCGTGATAACTCCAAGGCATCAAGGTCAAGTGTTCGAATCCCTGATCAGCCAGCTGCCAAAAAAAAAAAAGTACACACACACACAGAATAACATACGAATTAAGAGTCAGAAAAAAAATCTGCCAGCATCCATAGAAATATCTATGAGGGTACTTCAGGAAGTTCGTGGAAAAATAGAATTAAAAGATAATACAAGTCTTCCCGTGAACTTTTTGAAGTGCCTTCATGTGAGGAACTACTTCCTAATGTGACAGTGATTATTCATGGAGAGTGAGGTTCCAGATGAGTTTTATTTTCTTTTTGGACATGTGATAGTCGGCCTCTGAAATGACTCTCAACAACCCCTTCTGGTATTCACACCCTTTGTGTGGTTCTCCCCAGCACCGCGAGAGGGTTAGCCTGTGTGGCCAGCAGAATACAGCAGAGGTGGTGGGACCTCACTTTGTGCTGAGCCTGTAAAAGGCTGAGCACTCTCTCTTGCTCTCTTTTCATTCATGCTTGGAGGGAACTTTGTCATGAGCAACCCTATGGAGAGTCCCACCTCCAGCCTCCTGCCAACAGTCTCCCGTTTGTTGCTCTAAGCTATAGGTTTTGGAGATGATGTATGTAGCAGTGGGTAACTAATGCAATACTTTTTCCTGCAGTTTTCAAATTCTATATAATGTACATATATTGCTTTACAACCAGAAAAAAATTGTTTTAAATGATCAATCAAGTAAATCCTTCATTCCAGCATGGTAAAGGACAACCTGTTCGGTCACCTTGTTACCATCAGCACTCGGCGTGCCTATATCACCTGAAGCCCATGTACTGACACACCACCTACACCAGTGGCGCCTGAACAGGGGCGGTCCTTCATTTTGATTTTACCAGAAACCCTGGCCTTGCAAAACATACTATTAAAACGGGACGATTCTTTTCATGTGATCCAGATCTTGCAAATAGAGCTAAAAATCAGTTAATTTCCTCTGGAAATTGAATAACTTTTAAACTTAGTAAACTGCCTGTAAGTTGTATAAGCTAATAAATAATTGATTCCAGTATACTAGCTATGTTGTGTTCACAGGGGATTTTCTAAAGTTGGGAGCCTACATTTTTCTTTCGAAGGCCAGTGGGCTTGGAACAAAGCGTGGAGTGGTGGGAAGAATGTCATCCCCAGTCTGAAGCGTCGCCTCCACCAGGAACAGCTTTGTGGCTCTGGGACACATCCCTTTGCCTCTCTGGGCCTCAGGTTCCTCATATGTAAAATGGCAGGGTTGGAACGTATTATCCCTAAAGACTCTAAAAATCTGTTGACCTTAGTAAGCCAGCCTGAGCCCCCTTCATGATGGACCCTGAGCTGCCCAGTGTGGGAGCCACTACCTGCATGTGGCTATGCTATTTAAATTAAAATCTAATAGCATGCAAATTATGTTTTTCTGTTGTAGTAGCCACATTTTGGGTGCTCAATAGCTGCTGTGGCTAGTGGCAATGTATGGGACAGCAAAGTTAGAACAATTCTACCATCACAGAAAGTTCCATTGGAATGCACTGCTCTAGGGCCCTGCCTCTCAAAGTGTGCTCCATTCACCAGCAGCACTGGCATCACCTTGGAAACGCATGACCTTGGGCCCCATCCCAAATGCGCTGAATCAGAATCTGGATTTTAACACGTGCTTCCTGAACGTGTGAGTTTGAGAAGCCCCGCTATATAGGGAGCATTCTCCACTGAGTAGGTATGTGGCACTCTTCCAAGAGTGGTGGTTAATTATGTGGCCTCTGCTGTCAAACTCCTTGAACTCAAAGCCCAGCTCTCTCTCAGCTGTGTAACTCTAGGCGAATTCTTTAACTGTTCTGGGCCTCAGTTTCCTTATTGGTAAAATAGTATCCAACTCATAGGAAAATCCGAGGCTATAACAATATAAAGCAATGATCACAGTGCCTAACACATAGTAAATGCTCTTTTTTTTTTTTTTTTTTTTTAAACTGGTAAGGGGATTGCAACCCCTGGCTCAGTGCCATCTGCACCACGCCCAGCCAGTGAGCGCACCGGTCAACCCCATATAGGATCCGAACCCATGGCCACGGCGCTACCAGCGCCGCACTCTCCCGAGTGAGCCACGGGCCGACCCAGTAAATGCTCTTTAAATGTCAGTGTTGTTATTTTTGGATTCGGCGAGGCTTAAAGTGTCTGCTATCCCAAGCCTTGAGATCCCACGCAGACCACCGGCCAAGAGCGGCCCTCCCTCATGCCGCCACAGGGTGGCGCTGTGCCGCCACGTCCCGTCTTCTCCCGCGGCCTCCCGCTGGCTCCCGGCCGGAAACTCCCAGCGTCAGCGTTTCGGTTTACCAAGCACGACCCGACGGCCCGGACACCGATCCAAGCATTCATCCGGCCGATGATGGGAAAACAGGCCTGATCCTTGTACCCAGATGGAATGCAAAAGTAAGGGGCGCACAGAGATTTGAATAAGGACCATGGACATCGTCGTGGAAGCAAGAGGCTCCTGCTGGAAAGCTAGAGAAGGGAAGTTTAGCATTTTCTAAATCAACTTTTCAGAGGGCTTGGGCTCCTTATCCCACACATTTAAGCGTGTGCGTGCGTGCGTGCGTGCGTGCGTGCGTGTGTGTGTGTGTGTGTGTGTGTGTGTGTGTGTGTGTGTGTGTGAGAGAGACAGAGAGGGGGGAGGGGAGGGAGGGGAGAAGGGAGAAAGGATTTGGTGATTGGTGGTGGCATGGTGAGGGATTTTTTTTTTTAAGTCAATTTATCAAGTTTCTCAAGCTTTAGCCTACATCAAAATCATCTGGAGGGCTTGATTGTTGGCCCCTACTCCCAGAATTTCCAACTCAGTGGAGAGTCTAGGGTGGCCTGATAATTTGCATTTCAAACAAGTTCCCAGGTGATGTTGAGGACACAGATCCTGGAACTGCAGTTTGTGAACCACTACCCTAAATTCCTTCAAGGCTCACCTGGAACAAATTGTATAATCCTAGTTCAAGAGCAGGACATCACTCCAAAGGAAGTTACTCCAAACCGCTCTTCCGTCCACCCCGTCCCGCCGTGGTGACCCTGCAGCTCTCTCAGGAACCTCTTGAGGTCCCTTTAAGGCCCTGTGAGGGTGCTTGTTAGTCTGCAAGCCACGCAGACAGGAGAGATGGCTGTGGGGCTGGGAGCCTGGGTTCATTCTCAGGTGATGCTTTCCCATTCCTTCCAGGCCTTTAACTCCTAATTCTTGCTCTGTCCGGGGACAGGTGATTAAGACGATCAAAGTCCTGCTTAGTCTCACTTGGGCACCAAACCTGCAGCAACCACTCTCTTGGCCTGACACTACCAGCCCAAAGCAGGGTCACTTTCCTCAGAAATAGGTGGAAATGGCAGGGGTCTGAATGATTTTGACTGGGGTGTTGGCTGTTTCAGAGGGAGTGTGGACAACTCAGATGCGCCCCTAGTGGTTGATATGGGCTGACTGGAACTCTTGTCACCAGAGGGGGAGCCATAGGAAAGAGCCTGGGTCCCTCCTCTGAGTTTCTCAGGCACCAGGGTCTCTGCATACATGGCTCTGATCACATGCTGCCTGGTCATGAGGGTGTGTGGATCAACTGCTCGTGACATGCCAGGCTCAACACCGCGTTTTTATGGTCTGGAAGCTGAAGGTTTTGCTTGACGGATATCAGGAGCCCACATTCTCGTGCTGGAGAAAGCACACAGGTGTAAAAGCACCTTGTATATATGTCATATACAAGGGTACTTCAAAAACTCTGAGGAAAAATAGAATTGAAAGATAATATAAATCTTTCCATGAACTTTTTGAAGACCTCTCGTATATGCTTCCTGTTGCTGAGCTCTGGGTCTTCTTTGAGTTTCCCCAAAACAGAGTTTCCAGAATGTGGTGGATTACCCTGGTGGCCCACAAGATGAGTCAGGGGGTTCAGGAGCTAATGTTTTACATTTAAATAGTCTAAAAAAGAGTTCTCTTTTTAGGGTTGAGATGAAGATGAAATGAATTTGGTAAAAGGGAGGTGAGTTGATTTAGAGAGAAATAATATTATTTTTAAAAAATATCTTCAGTTTGAGAAGCACTGACCCACAGAATCCCCTCACATAGAAGCATGGGTGAGCAGTACAGACTTGACTGGAGATTTCACAGGGGAGATTGCGGAGGGGTCTTTATATAGCACAGCCCATGCCCACAGGCCATAAAATCCCACGAGAGATATTTTTGTTCTTCCCAAGCCTGTTAATGGTCACATAGCCACTGGGTCTTTTTACTTTCTGTTTCTGCCACAAGGCTCCAGATTCCTGGCTCCATCTAGGGGCCCCATCCTGTACCACCAACTCCAGTTCTTTCTCTTTGTTATCAGGAAGAACCAGCTGTCTCCCAACTCCCACCCCAAACTCTGGAACTGAGGAAAGCTTGTACAGTTTAAATGTAGGGATCAATAAATACCAATAAAGACATTTTTAAAAAATTACTTTTATTAGTGAATGCGAAAAGTAATAAAATTACTTTTATTAGTGAAGTGAACTTAATAGTAATTACATATTACTATTATGTAGTAATGCGAAATGGGGCAACTATTTTGAAAACATTTTGGTAGTTTCTTAAAATGTCAAACATATACCTACTGTATAACCCAGCCATTCTACTCCTAGGTACTTACTGTATTTACCCCCAAGATAAATGAAGACATATGCCCAAACAAAGACTTGTACATGAATGTTCATAGCAGCCTTATTTATAATGGCTAAAAACTGGAAACAATCCAAAGGTCCATCAACAGATGAATGGATAAACAAACTGAAGTGTATCTATTCAATGAAACACTCTCAGCAATAAAAAAGAAACTATTGATACACTCAGTGACATGGATGAATCACAAAACAACTACACTAAGCAAAAGGAGTCTGACAAGAGTACATACTGAATGATTTCATTCATGTAAAATTCTAGAAAGTGAAAGCTAATCCTTGGTGACAGAAAGCACATCACTGGTTGCCTAGGGATAGGATGATGGGGGGTAGGGCAATGGAGAAAGGATTGATTAAAAAGGGATATGAGGAAACTTTTGGTGGTGATGATATGTTCACTATCTTGATGGGTGTATGCTTATGTCAAGTTTTTCAACTGTACATTCTAAATATGTGCAGTTTATTATATGTCGATTATACACCAATAAAGCTCTTAAAGATAGCAATGCAACTCAACAATAACAAAACAAAAAACAAATTTAAAAAATGTACAAAAGATACTTTACCAAAAAGATGGCAAATAAGCACATTAACTGATGTTCAACACCAACAGTCATTAGGGAAATGCAAATTAAAATTTGTTAGGGAAATGGGATATGACTTAACACCTATTAAAATGGCTACAATGAAAAAACCCCAGCATACCAAGTTCAAGTTCTGAAGAGGTTGTGGAGCCACTGGAACTCTCATACTTTCTGTACAATGAAAAATGTTACAGACACTTTGGGAAACAGTCTAACAATTTCTGATAAAGTTAAACATACCTTTAGTATATCACCCAGCAATCCTACTCCTAGGTATTTATCCAAAATAAATTATGTTCACATATTGCAAAAATCCTCAGCAAAATATTAGCAATCAGAATACAGCAACACATCAGAAAAATTATACACCATGATTAAGTGGGATTCATCCCAGAGATGCAAGGATGGTTCAACATATGCCAGTCAATAAATGTGACACACCACATCAACAAAATCAAGGTCAAAAATATATGATTACCTCAATAGATGTAGAAAAAGCATTTGACAAAACTCAACATCCATTCATGATCTTAACAAATTAGGTATAGAAGGAAAGTATCTCAACACAATAAAAGCCATGTACAACAAACCCACTGCCAATATCATCCTGAATGGGGAAAAGATGAAAGTTTTTCCCTTAAGAACAGGAACAAGACAAGGTTTCCACTCTCACCACTCCTATTTAACATAGTATTGGAAGTACTAGCCAGAGCAATCAGGCAGGAGAAAGAAATAAAGGGCATCCAGATTGAAAAAGAGGAAGTCGAATTGTCCCTGTTTGCCAATGATGTGATCCTATATATAGAAAAACCTAAAGATTACCAAAAAACTCTTAGAGCTGATAAATGATTTCAGTAAAGGTGCAGGATACAAAATCAACACGCAAAAATCAGTAGTATTTTTATACACTAATAACAAACCAGCAGAAAGGAAGTCAAGATAGTAAGCCCATTTACAATAGTCACCAAAAAAGTGAAATACCTAGGAATCAATTTAACCAAGGAGATGGAAGATCTCTACAAGAAAAACAAAGAAAAAAAGAAAGGAAGGAAGAAAACAATCACAGTAATACATTGAACTTTCAAAAAAAAAGAGAACAGAGCTGTGGTGATTAGAGGTGGGAAAGGGGGAGAAAAAGATGGGTTAGCAAGAAATTAGTTAAGGTCACAAAAATTGATTATATTTTGTAAACACGAATAACTAATTATCCTGATTTGATCACCACATATTGTACACATGTATTGATATTTAAATCTGTATCCCACAAATATATATAATGAATTATGTTTCAATAAAAAAAAGCAGTCGAAAAATTATGTTCATATAAAAACCTGTAAATGAATGTTTATAGTCGCTTTATTCATATTTGTCAAAAACTGAACAACCCAAATGTCTTTCAAATGGTGAATGGCTAAGCAAATTGTGATTCATTTCTAAAACAGAATACTACTTACAACAAAAAAGGATGAAGTACTGATACATGCAGCAGCACGAATGAATCTCAATCAGAAGCCAGACTCAAAAGGCTGCATATCGTAAGGTTCCATTTATATGACATTCTGGAAAAGACAACACTACAGTGATGAAGAACACATCAGTAGTTCTCAGGAGTTGGTGTAGAGAAGGGTGGACTATAACAGGACTTTTTCTGGGCGACAGAACTTTTCTGTATCCCAATCGTGGTGATGGTTACAAAATTCTATGCATTTGTCAAAACTTAGAGACCTGTGCACCAAAGAGAGCGAATTTTATTCCATGCAGATTAAAAAAATGTATAAAAAATAATTCATATTGTTACAGAAATGTCAAACAGTTTAAAAGTATAGAATGGAAAAAGTATGAGGGCCCTTTACTCAAACATAACACAGAGCTTTGAGTACATTTTACGTTTATTTTGGTGGGAGGCAGCTGGCTGGTACAGGGATCCAACCCTGGACCTTGGTGTTAACAGCATCACACTCTAACCAACTCAGCTAAATGGCCAGCCCTTCAACACAGACCTTTGAGCCTGCTCCCCAGAGTTAACCACTGTGAGCAGTTTACTGAGCGTCTTTTCAGACTATTTCCTATAAATACCTGTGAATTTAAACAGAGATTTTGTTTTTATAGAAACAGGACTATACCATGTATACGGTTTTGCATCAGCTTTTTTGTGCAATGTTGTGAGGGCCTCAGAGAGATAAAGTTTAACTCTAATGTGCAACTTACCATAATTTAAAACCATTGCACCACTTTCATAATACATAAATGATTATAATATCCCCATGCCACAGGGGATATTATAATTATTATTATAATTTCTTGGGAGAAATTAGGCTGAGTTTAAGCCAAATCAGGTTGCAACTCCTAAGGAAAATTTATAGCTAAATATGCATGTATTAGTCTGTTTTTTGTTGCTTATAACAGAATATCCGAAATGGTAATTTATAAGAAAACAAAATTTATTTCTTACAATTCTGGAGGCTGAGAGGTCCAAGGTCCAGCAGTCACATCTGCTGAGGGCCTTCTTGATGGGGAAGAAGGCAGTGCAGAATACCACACTGCTAGGAAGCTAGAGCACGTTAAAGTGCTCACTTGCTCTCCTTATAAAGTCACCAGACCCACTCCTGTGATAACCCATTTATCCATTAACCCATCAATCCATTTGTCCATGAATCCATTAATCTATTCATGAGGGCAGAGCCCCCACAATCCAATCACCTCCCAAAGGCCCCTCTCTCAAAACTGCTAGGGTGGGGATCAAGCTTCCACATGGGCTTTGGGTGGAGGCAAACATTCAGACCACAGGAATCCATTTCCCCTTCTGTTCGTTTGTGTTTGGTGGCTGGCCGGTATGCGTCTCCCAGTTTTCTTAGATTCTCCCTAGGGATGATAGTCGCTTTGATGTAGGGAATGGGGGCACAAACCTCCCCGGAGACTTGGATATCTTTGGGGAAGCCTGGTTAGCCACCAGCAGGGGCTGACTGTGGTCGGAGTGGACAGAGCCAGTGCCAGTCTAAGGTGAGAAAGAAAATTTTTATTAATACAGAGGATGTTTTAAATCTGTTCTTCGGAAACCTCAGATGCGCTTAATTTGTCTTCACAGAGAGACTAAATCGTGATCTTGTCATCACTGGGACGTGGTGGCATGGCGCTGTGGAAGGAGGCAGGGCTGGGGGGACGCGCTCGAGGAATGGGGCTGATGAGGCCGGGTCCTCCCCGGGGCTCGCTGCGGGAGCTCATTTCTCCCCTGGCGGCAGCACCGAGCCCGGCGTGGCCACGGAGACGCATCCGCTGGCGGCCTCCCATCCCATCGCAGAAATGTTGCTAAAGACCCTTCTTAGCTTCACTCTCGACTCTGCCACCCAAGTTCCCTTCCCCTCTACCACAGCAGGACAGAAGAGAAAAGATCTTCCAGGAGATCCCCGAGGGTTTGCTCTACGGGAGGCCAGGAGTAAGGACATTGTCATCTGTGCGGAAAGAAAGGCTGGTAAAACGGATGCCGCTTACTCAGCAGATTTTCTCGCTTGAAAGAGAACTAACAGACACTGGGCTTAAGGGAGTTCAGAATGGATCAAGAAATGAACCATTCAAACGTGGCTGCAGTCACTGTGTGCATCACAGATGGAATCCTTCTGAAAATGCTAGAATAGAGAATTATGACACAGAGTCGATTTAACCATAAACTTTTTGGTTTTTGATGGCTGGCACATACAGAGATCTGAACCCTTGACCTCGGTCTTACAGCACTGTGCTCTAACCAACTGAGCTAACCAGCCAGCCCATAAACCTTTTTCTTGTACCATTCCTTCTTGCTGGTAATTTCGTGGTATAGGTTGAGAAAACTACTCTATGCTAGGATAGACTGTATACCAATAACTTCAATAACCTTATGATATGAGGTCTGTGATATTTTTTTCTTCTTGCATCTCTTCCTTCTTATTTTGATACCAGAAATTTAAGGAATCTGGGTAGTATGAATGACCTCCATATACTTTAGTTCTGGTTTTTGATTTGATCTAAAGAAGCATTAATAAGTCTCAAGTATTCCTGTGTGTTTTAGAAGGCTGAAGTCAGTGAAATAAAACCCAACATCAAAAATTTGAAGCAAAATAACTTGTGAGGAAGGAACATATAGAAAACATTGGGTAGTTTGGCTAGAGCATAATAATTAGGGCAGATAATTAGATTTTCTGATTTTCAAAAATTCACATTGTAATAAAAAGAAACTTCAATATACTATTTCAATTTTGTTAGCAAATAAGTGTATAGAAGAACTTTTTTAAGAAAAAAGAAAGAGATAAGTCTCTCTAGTGGGGTGGACTGGATTGGAATCCCAGTGCTTGACTTTACCAGCTGGGTGACCTTGGGCAAGTCACCTCCTGACCTTCCTCTACAGGACTCCACAGGCTTGTTGTGGAGGTTAATAACTGTATATGCAGATACCTGGTGATAAGCAGCCAGTCAGTACCGAGTAGGAGGCTGACTTTACTGCTGTCCTATTTCCTGGGGGACTTCGCTGAGGGGCTGCTAAAGAGACATTGCCAACAGCCTCTCTCTTTCTCAAAGGCAGCTGGGGGCCCTCTCCACTCTCTTTTCAGATCAGCACCAACAAACAGCTAAAACTTGCTGTGCAATCTCGGCTAGCGGGGCTTATATTGATTTTGTTCTCAGAGTCTTTCAAGTGGCCGCTGCCTCTGTGATCTCCCTGCAATGTCCCATTACAAAACCCAGCGGTTTCCCTGAATGACTGCTGGAGATTCATGTGTTGAGAGAAGGAAACTTAGACCCCTGGCCACTAGAGTCAGCCTTGTGTTTATCTCGAAACCGCAAGTTCTCAGAGCTCAGCATTTTCACCAGGTCATATAACAACTACACAGATAATGGCTGAGGGACGCGGCCAAGAGACTCATGCCACCCCACCTTCCTCTCAACCATGGGGTATCAAATATTGGTCCTGCCCCGCTGTGTGCAGCAAAACTACACACAGTGCTTCCCAAGACCTTTCACAGCCCACTGCTGCTTGGTGGCTAGGTTGGTGACAAACAGAGGCAAGACAACCTTAGCTGAGTCCCTGCCTCCGTTCTTGCCAATGTTTAAACCAGGTCAATTCTTCCAGCCTAGCGCACTCTTTAACTCCTGCTGTAGCTGAGCTGTTTGCTAGTCCTGGTGGCTCAGCCAGGGTCTGGGGAGGCCAGTGGCCCAGCTGGGGTCCTGCCCCAGACTCACTACTAACCAGGTGTGTGGCCTTCAGGCAAGTCACTCACCTTTGTGTGCTATTTTCATATATCATTTTCTAATTTTTGTGGAAATAAGACCACAGTCTCAGACATTTTTGAAATGTGACTCTGGCAATTTCCTAAAAATTCTACAGGCAGAAGTGCAGGGAGTAGCCACCAACCCAAAGTGGTAATTACTTTTTCTCAGTTTTTAATCTAGCATTTTACGGGTTCTCATTTACCTAAGAGGTCCTCCCAAGAGCTCCCCCCATACATCCCATCCTTCACACACACCTTTCCAGAAATGGTGAGGAGATGCATAGGGGAAGGAAATCTTGTACTTACAAGTAAATGAACTTTTATTATATGTTTGAAAAGCAATTCAAGTAGATATTTTGAAAGTAAATGAAGTAATAGTAAGCAAGGTAAAATATACTCTTGAAAAGAGGTTTATATAAAACAAGAGGAATCTCAGTAAATAAGGTAAAGTAAACATTTGAAAGAATACAGAGATATATTATAAATTTAATTTTAAAAATGGGTCTTGACAGTAAAGCTAGGGAGTTCCGGTCAAGATGGCGGAATAGACAGGTCCACAGTGTCACTCTCTCCCACAAATCAACCAATTTACAGCTATAAAAATGTAACATCAGCCAAGCCAGGGCTGCTGGAGCTCAGGGGAAGAGGAGGAGAGACCTATGGAGTTCATGAAGGTGGGAGAAACCACAATGAGAGAAAGAAAAAACTATTCTGAGCATTTTGGATGCCCTGCTTTAATGTTGGAGCTGCTGAGCGCATGGAGCAGGAGCCGGCAGAAGCCACAGCTGTGTCCTTCAGATGGAGTTACTTGGAGGCAGCAGGGAGAAGAGGACCTTGGTAGCCCCCAGGACAGCAAGACCACTAATAAGGTTCCCATGGACCCATACAGGAGCGAGAAGCCAGAACAGCTGAAAAGGGAGCCATTCAGAGGTCGATGAGTCATTGCAAGGGACCAGCACAGGGCCAATCCCATGGGAAGTGTTTGGAGCACGGGTGGTGGAGGAGACAGGCCCATCGGGAGAACACTGGGACACAGCAAGGACAGCTGATCTGCCTCCCAGTCAGTGCAGGACCACTCAGAGGAGACTGATCGGGAATATAGAATTGCATGGGGTGCAGTTTGATGAAAAAATTCAGACCCAGATCAGAGTTTCTACACAACCCAGGTGCACTGAGTCTCTGGCAAGCTGGAAGTACCTGTAAGGTCAGCCATAAACCCTGAGCTGCACAAAAAGAGTTCCCTAGGGAAATAGCAGCAAAGCAGCAATTTAGCTCAACCACAGAGCTCAAGTACTGGTTCCTGCAGGAAGTTCCCCCATGTTAGAAGTAAGCAAAGGACAAAAAATTAGTTCTGGCCCAGGCACACCACCAGCACTTTGGGGCCTGTCAAGGGACATGAGACATGGAGCTGGGGACAGGACCCCTGCCCACAACCACTCACACTGCCAGTGTCTTGGGGCCCACCCAGGAACTTGAGGTTTGGAATGGGGACCAGACCCCCCTCCCACAACCAGGCACCATGCCAGCACCTCAAGGCCCACCTGGGGACCTGAGGCATGAATCTGGGGACCAGACTCCCCTCCGAAACCAGGCACACCACGCCAGCACCTCAGGGCTTGCCTGGGGACCTGAGGTAGGGAGCTGGGGACTGGACAGTCTCCCACAGCCAGGCGCACTGAACCAGTGCCTTGGGGCCTACCCAGGGAGGTACCAGACCCTCCTCCAACAACCAGGCACTTCAGTAGGTGAATGGATAAATGAACTGTGGTAGATCCAGACAACTGAATATTATTCAGTGCTAAAAAGAAATGATCCATCAAACTATGAAAATACATGAAGGAAGCTTAAATGCTTATTATTAAGTGAAATAAGCCAATCTGAAAAGGCTACATACTACATGATTCCAGGTATATGACATTCTAGAAAAAGGCAAAACTATAGAGAAAATAAAAAGATCAGCAGTTGCCAGGAAGTTAGGGGGAAGAAGGGATGAATAGACAGAGTGCCAGGGATTCTTAGGGCAGCAAAACCATTCTGTATGATACTACAATGATCGATGAATGCCATTTTACATTTTTCCAAACCCATAGAAGGTACAACACCAAGAGTGAACCTATGTGAAGTATGGATTTTGGGTGATAACGATGTGTCAATGTAGGTTCATCAGTTGTAACAAATGTACACTCTGTGGGGGATGTTAATAGTGGGGGAGCCTATGTGTATGTGTGGGGATGGGGATACATGAAAAATCTCTGTACTTTATGCTCAATTTTGCTACGAACCTAAAACTGCTCTAAAAAAAAATAAAATATATTTTTTAAAAAGGGGGGTGGTTCATGATATTCATTCAGTTTTTACCTGATATAAAGTTCATTTTGATGGTGGTGTTGAGATAGGAGGTGCTCAGTTTCCCCAGGAGTGGGTTCCAGGCCCCTCCCCTGGGTCTCAAACCACTTCCGTAGGACTCAAGCCCTGCCTCTGGGTCCTGACCTACAGTGGCTTGTAGCACCTATTTTCGGTACCATGCTGTGGAGATTAAGACCACAGGAGGCAGATTTGTGTAATCTCAGTGGCCGAGCATGCTCAGTAAAAAGGAGTTTATCCCTTGAATGACCTCCCACTGGAGGCGCTAGAGAGCACTTAGAATATTCTAAGCATATTCAATACATGTGGGAATTTGACCAATGAGCATGCTCCAAAGAGACCAACTGAGCATGTGCAAGGCTATGTTACATAACTAGGAACCACCCTCTTAGTTGAATACTCATTAGGTAGCATGCATATGTACAGATAGACAAACTATAAAAGTTGAATCCAGGAAGAAGGCAGTGCTTTTGCTCACTCTCTTTGGGGCCAGCCCACCTTTTGCCTGTGAGGTGTGTATATTCTTCACTTTTTGTGTTAAACTTGCCTCTAGCAGGCTGCTGTTCACTCTGTAACCATTCTGCACTTTGTAAAGTGTGTATTTCTTATTTTTCTATTAAACTTGCTGTAGCTGCCAGTCAGTCTCTGGAGCTAGGCCACACTTTTCATGTGAAGTCTGTATTTCTTGTTCCTTACATTAAATCTGTTTTCATTTCCTACTGTGACTCTGCTCTTGAATTCTTTCCTGTGGTGGAATCAGGAACCTGGTAGAGGTGTGGTGGGTTGAGGTTGGCCATCGGACCTCCCCAGACCCTTTCCTCCAGTATCAGTGTGGCTTGCTTATTTCCCTTATTATCATGTCATGAAATACTCTTCTAAAATACTATCTTAGTGCCCGCATAAAATGCTAGTGTATGAATATACCATGATATATTTATTTTCTTAGTTTTAGACGTTTAGGTTGTTTCCTTTGTGTGTATTGCTATTATGAACAATATTTCATTCATAGCTATTACTGAGCACTCACTATGTGCCAGGCTGTTGTATGTACTTTATAAGCATTAACGAATATTTAATAGGGATAACAGCTCTGTAACATTTTCCCATCTCTGTGTGTACAGATGAGGAAACTGAGGTCCAGAGAGGTGGAAAGGTAGGGCCAGGAGTTGTACCAGCAAATGTGGCCCAGCATCTGTGCTCAGATCCAGCATGCTAGGATTTAAATGTGTTGCTAGTTATTCCTTCTATTTCTAGAAGGGAATTACCCAGATGAACAGAACAGGAATATTGCTCTTGAGCTCATGCTGCTCTCCAGAGAGTGAACACTCCCTTTTGCAGAGCTGGTGGGGCACACTCACTCCAGCAGGGCCCGCCTCGCGTGGTCTATTTGTTCATACTTTCTGATCTGATAGGTGAAAAATGAGATTTCATTTATGTTTTAATTTTCATTTCTTTGATTTCTAGTGCACCTAATCATTTTTCTTAGGTTTATCAGTCATTTGTAGGGTTTTTTGTTGGTTTTTTTTTTTTTTTTTTGGTGACTAACCTGATGTGCTATTTGTCTTTATTTTCTATTAAGATTTTTAAAATTTCTCTTAGAGAGTTGAAAAATTCTTTACACATTAAGATTAGCAAACCTTTGCCAGTTATATTTATTGCAACTATTTTTCTGTTTATGAACAGTTTCATTTTACTTAAGTCATTATTTCATGTTCAGTTATTTTTATACAGTAAAGTCTATTGATCTTTTTACCCCCATTGTGCTTTCTTTATTCCATTACTGCTTAGAAAGTGTTGGGATAACAGTTTTCTCCTGGACTCAGGTCTTGTAAAGCAGGTTTGGATCCCTTCTTCCTCTTCTGGGTCCACAGGTCCACCCTAAACTAACAGACAAGCTTCTTCCAGAAGCTTCCATGGCAGCCCACTCTCTGGTGGTGATGGCGAGTGGAGGCTCCCTTGTAAACCAGCTGTTCATGAGTTGGGAGCTGCTTATGTTCTAGAAGGGTTTCAACACAGATAGTTAGAACAAAAGGCATTTCCACCCACTGAGGACCTGGCTAGGCATGAGAAGAGAGGAGATATTCAGGGGGGTGGGGGTGGGGGTGGGTGGTCCCAGGGCTGGTGGGAGTCGGACCCACCAGTGGGGATGGGCAGAGAAGAGATGAGAATCCTTAGCAATCTACATCCACAGAAACGGCACTGGCATAGTCAGGCCTGAATGGAGATTATTGAGAGGATATTAGGTAGCCACAGATTGACTAGGGAGGCAGAGCTGGGTCTGCAAGATGGGGACGAAGAGGGAAGGTCATAGGACCAGAGCCCATGTCATACCCCTGGAGGCAGCTTGTTCAGCCATCTCCACCCACAGTGGTGACCCCTGCTGCGGCCACTGCCAAAATGGACTGTGCATCCATTGGAAGTCTGAGGCAGGTGCATTCAATCAGCCAAGCCCTAACTACAAGGGAAGCTTCGAGAGAGAGCACCTGACCTCAGCAGTGGTATTTGCCTCCCACTCATGTTGGATAGGATTGTCCCAAACCTAGGAAGGGGGTTCAGAGGCTGGGTGGCCAAAAAGCCAACAAATATCCCTTAGAGCAGAAGGCCAGCCATTCAGTGTCTGAAGTTGTGCTGACTGACAAGAGGTGGAAGGTGTTCAAGGGGCAGCAGGGGGCTCCAGCACAGAGTAATGGCATCTCCAGGAGGCAGCACTGGGGGCTCTCAGAGGAAGCTTCATGCCAGTGATTCTCAATCGGGCACAATATTGGCAGTGTCCTGAAGACATTTCGGGTTGTCACAACTTGGGGGAGGGGTGCTACTGGCATCTAGTGGGTAGAGGCCAGGGATGCTGCTAAATATCCTGCAATGCAGAGTAACTCCCATGCCCCCAACGAGGAATTACCCCAACTAAAATGTCAACAGCACTGAGGTTGAGAAATCCTGCTTTATCCAGAGGTCCTCACAGGTCAGCTCACCAGGCATGTCTGCTCACAGAGGACAACAGTCTGGACATTTGGCCAGAATCCAGGGTGAGACTCCACTCCTGCAGCAGGGACAGGGGAAATGAGCAGTATTTGAAAAGGGCAAGGTAGGACCCCCATTCTAAGTGACTGAAGCTTCTGGGCAGGTTATGACAACTGAGACCCAGGAACAGGACCATGTGGGGATTCGCTTATTA
This sequence comes from Cynocephalus volans, assembly GCF_027409185.1. NCBI lineage: Eukaryota > Metazoa > Chordata > Mammalia > Dermoptera > Cynocephalidae > Cynocephalus > Cynocephalus volans. Next base: position 61,147,675 of record NC_084473.1, read on the forward strand.
GCTTAGCTAACATTCAGGTTGCTGGAACAGGCAGATGCTGGCAATGGGGCAGGGAGGCCTGAGAGTCTGGAGTTGGCTGGAACCAGAGGTGGGGTTCTGTGACTTCAGCTCTGGGGGGGTGAGGTGAGTTTGTATAATTGGGAAACAAGATGAACATGTATTTATTTTCATAACATAACGGGCAGAAATTAAAGCTTAGCATAATTTTCTTGGTTGCTGGGATCTTGTTTAAATAGTATCGAGAAATCTGGTAAGACAATTTCTCCAAGTTCTCTGATTTCTGATAGGCCCCCAGAAGATGCTAATGTTCACGGCATATCTTATGCTGGCAAAATGCTTTCCCTTTTTCAAAACACTTTCAGGGCTCATAGCAATTTTTAGCGACTCAGCAACGCTGTAAGGGGACATTAACGTTCCCATTTGACAGACCAGGAAACCATGGCATGGAAAGGCCAGGCAGCTGACCCACAGCCACAGGGTAGCTAGTGACTGTGCCTTGACTGTCCCCTGCCTTCCTTTTCCATAGGAAACACGTCTATCAGTTCTGAGAGGCTTTGACAACACTCAGGCCCTGTGACCTAGGTACTTTTTCTTTTCCGCTGTTTTATTTTACAGTGAGCATGCTCTCCTCCTCCCGGCCACCTTCTCATACTCTGGTTTAGCACAATTTCTCCTTTGGGGAAAAACAACTTCTTAGCAGCCATCTACTTAGAATTTCTCTCACATGGTCAGGAGCTCATTAGAAGCTGCTGCTCTTTGTGAAATGCCAAATTAGAACCAAGGAGGAGCTTGCCCTAGACAAAAAGCCCTCTGCAACAGCCCTGATCCAGTGTGGGGAGAAAGTCCAGGAATTGGCTTCCGTGTAAGGAATCACAGGCCGTTACTTTAGTAATCTTCATTTTTCTAAATTGATGCTAATTGCTACTGTGGACATTGTTTGTTTCATTTGTCTTTCTTTTTGTGATATATTTCTTTTAACTTAGCGTAGTGTTAAACAAATGTATAATTATTGTTTGGAATTGTTAATAATCTACTCGACTGTTTGAAAGGCAAATATTTTAGCACTGGAAAATATTTACATGTGCCTTAATGGTTTATTATTCTGGATGTAACCATAAAATAATAAACTATAACAAATATCTTCCAACTGTAATTGTACATTTATTTACATTTTTATTGATTTTTGAATCAGATCCTTTAAACACCACATAGTTTAGACAATATGGTGACATGCATTTCACATCCAAGCCAGCTGGGTTCCCTTTTTTGCAGCTAATGTTTCTAAGAACTGAGACTCTTAATCCGTAAAAGTAATTTTAAAATAAATTTGTGGAGGTATAATCGACATGTAATAAACTACATATATTTGAAGTGTGCAATTTAATAAGTTTTGAAATATTACACATTCATGAAACCATCACCACAAACAAAATAATGTATTTATCACCTCCAAAACTTTCTCAAGCCCTTTTGTAATTTCTCGCTTCTTCCCTTTTTTTCTTCCCCCTCCTCATTTCCTAGGCAATAACTGATCTGCCTACTGTCACCATAAATCAGTTTGCATTTTCTAGAATTTTATATAAATGGAATTATGCAATATGTCCTCTTTTTTCCTTCGTTCACTCAGTATAATAATTTTGTGATTCACCATGTCATTGTGTTGTATCAATAGTTCATTCCTTTTTGTTATGGAGGACTGTATCCATTGTACAGACACACTGAAATTTGTTTATCCATCCATGTACCTGTCAAGGAACATTTGGGTTGTTTCCAACTTTTGACTATTATAGATAAAGCTGCTATAAACATTTGTGTACAAATCTTTGTGTGGACAAATGCATTCTTGTCTCTTGGGTAAATAGTTGGGAGTAAATAGTTGAGTCTTATGGTAGGTGTATATTTAGCATTTTAAGAAATTGCCAAAAAAATGAAAAAGAAAAAGGAAACTTTAAAACTGTCTTTCGAACAATTTTTTTTCCCACTAGCAGGGTATGAGTGCTGTAGTTTCTCCAAATCCTCACCCAAACTTAGTAGGATCAGTCTTTTTAACTGTAGACATTCTAATATGTGTGTAGTGGTGTATCATTGTGATTTTAATTTGCATTTTCCTTATGACTAATGACGTTGAGCGTCTTCTCGTGAGCTTATTTGCCATCTGTATACCTTCTTCAAGGAACTTAAATCTTTGCAAAAGTAAAATTTTGCACAATTTGGTGTCCTGTGTGATTGATTTGTTAAACACCACAACTGCTTGAGTCACTGATGCAACCGCTCTAAGTGTGCAATCAAAATCCTAGCATCAGTAAAAGCTAACACTTATGAGCTGCCTGTTAAGTGCCAGGCTCCATATTAAATGTGTTACGTGTGTTAATTCAGTTAATCCTCACAACATCTCATTTTTCAAGTGAGAAAAATGATCTGTGACCAGAAGAGATCAAGCAACTTGCCCAAGATCACACAGCTAGCTCAGCGGTGGAGCTGAGGCTGGAAGAGTTATGTGTGGAAGTGGGAGAGAAGAACAGAAAGGAGCCTCAGTGGGCAGCACTGAGAGTTTATCTATGGTTTCTCTACATCTTTTGTGCAGAGGGGGGATATATGGTGGAATTGATCCGGAGCCCAGTTTTGCCAAGTGCAAAGGACCAAAAGATGTATTGACCAAGTTGGTTGAAATGATTGACTAGGTGGTCTTGGCTAGATAGAAAAAGAAGTGAAGGCAGGAGGGAGAAAGAGGAGGGATGAAGGGCTGCATGAAATTGGAGGGCCCTGAAACGGCAAAAGACTGCTGAAAATATGGGTGGTGTTGGTTGAAGTGGAATGTAGGAACTTGAGAATTCAGAGGTGATGGGGTCCCTGGTACTGATGGGGGCCAGGGCACAGGGAGGTTGGATGATAGCAATCAGGAAGTGGAGAGAAGTGTCACTAGATGGCTTGAGTCTCAAAGGATGTATTCATACATTTAGAATTTTTTCTAGAGAAAAACATAGAAGTTTATAGGTATTCTATTTTCTGTTTTTTCATTCATATGTTGTTTTTATGCAATGAAATCTATCAATGTCTTCCTTTATGGTTTTGGGTGATGTTTTAGGGTGATCGACTATCCCAGTTTGCATGGGACTGCCCTAGTTTTAGCACTGGAAGTCCCACATCCTGGAAAACTCCTCAGTCCTGGGTCAACCAGGACAGTTGGTCACCCCAGAAGCCACAGACTCTCTCTTGCTTTGACAATTAGTAATAGCCTCCCAACCAGTTCTCTCCTTTCATTCTCATCTCGCTCTTCTCCTGCTAAACCCATCCTGAAACCCAGCTCCTGATTACCTGTGACATAAAAGAACAAACTCACAGACTGGTTGGCACCTACATCTTCAATCCTAACTCCCAATACCCCCTTCAGGTACCCAACATTCTAGCCAAATTGACTTAAATATGATTCCCCAAACACCTCCACCCCAGGTGTTAGTCTGGGTTGCTGTAACATAGTACCATAGACTGGGTGGCTTAAACAACAGACATTTATTTCTCCCAGTTCTGGAGGCTGGAAAGTCTGCAATGAGGGTGCCAGCAGGGTTGCTTCTGGTGAGGAAGCTCTTCCCAGTTTGCAGGTGGCCATTTTCTTGTTGTGTCCTCACATGGCAAAGAAAGTAGAGAGGAAGCAACCTCTCTCCTGCCTTTTTATAAAGGCACTAAACCCATTCATAAGGGCTTCCAAAGACCCCCACCTCCTATGCCATCACATTCGAGATTAGACTTCAACATATTAATTTGGCAGTGGGTGGAGGGGATGCAAACATTCAGTTCACAGCACCGGACTTTCCTATCTCAGGCCTTTGTTCAAAGTTGTTTCCTTCCCTGAATTGTTTCTCCCATCCAAGCTCCCTTCCCAGCTGGCCTACGTGCATTCTTGCTATCAGACTCTCCTTTGATGCAATCTCATCCAGGAAGGCTTTTGTGATCCAAAGTCTTCATCTTTAGATATTTATAGCACTTTGAGCTCCTCTATTAATTACAACAAGATAGCAAGTAACATAAGACCTAACACCACTGGCTCAAACAAACAAAAAGCAGTTTGTGGGTAAATCCACATTCAGGCATGATTGGATTATAGGGACTGAACCACTCCATCCAGATGCTGTCTCTCCCTCCATTTCCCATCTCTGGGTTACCTCTCTCCTTGGTCAGGTTCTTCTCTCATGGCTATAAGACAGCATTAGCAGCTTCTTGAGGTCATTATTCCAGGGAGTGGGAAAACAGTGGGAGCAATGATTCCAACATCCCCAGAAGTCTCAGGATACCCTCTGACCAGACCACCTTATTCCTTATTCCATCACCATGGCCAGGAGGACTTGCAGGGCCATGAGGCTGCACAGGAGGTGGTGGTTGTGCACTGCACATCGCTAGGAAGTGCATTCACATAGACTGCACCACTGGCTGTGGAACTGAGGATGTCTCACTTCTCTAGGTCTCATTTTCTTCATCAGCAGATAAGAGTGGCAAATTCCTGAGGTTCCTTCTAGTCCTACAGATCTACCATTCCATCATTCTGTGACCACCTCCACTGAAATAGTCTTTTAATGGCTTGCCTATCTTTCAGTGAAGAGTTGTCAAGCTCTTCTTGATCTATGGTCATCCCCTTCCAGAACAACAAGTGGATGGAAGACCTTTTTAAAAAGAGGAAGCAGAAAAGCCCAAATAAATAAAGATGTAAAAATAGCACATTGTGAAAATTCTCAGTTCCACATGGCCACTGATTGTATTCTATTTTGGTCAACAAGTTATGATGTGGCCACCATTTGCTGAGTGTTTGTTATATGCTTGGTGCTAAATGCTCCATGTGCATTATATCATCCAGTTTCTCCTGGTGACCCCCTGGAAGAGATAGTACTGTATCTGTTGTTCCTATTGTATAGATGAAGAAAATAGGCCTGGAAAAGTTATGGAAGTTGCCCAAGAAGGCACGTTTATTGAATGGCACTATCTAGATTTGAATGTATGTTTTCTGGGCTCCAAATTTTTGCTCTGAGCCAATGATAAGCTGCATCACCCATTTGTCACTCCAGCTTATGCTGGAACTCCCAGGGTCTACAGTCAGGGCTTCCGTCCCAAGGGAGTATCACACTTGCTAGTGTGCAAGAACATGGGTTTTTAAAAGGATGATTCAAATATAAAATTTCACAATTTTATATTTGGAAATTTTATTTTTATAACAAAAGTACAAAAAGTAAAATTCAATAAAATATTTTTGTCAGATGGCGATACACAGACAAGAGAGGTGCTTCTCACTGTATCAGAATCATGGGTCGGGGATGACTCCTGAGATTTTTATGTTGATGTACAGAAGATGCTACTTTTTAAAAGTTGGGAAATACAGATCTATAATAATCTGGCAGTTCCTCAATAAATTGATGAGTTAGACAGAGTTACCATATGACTTAGCAGCTCCACTCCTAAATATTTACCCAAGAGAAATGCAAACCTGTTTCCATACAAAAACTTGTACATGAATGTTCATGGCAGAATTATTTATAACAGCTGAAAAGTGGAAAAACTTAAATGTCCATCAGCTGATGAATGGATAAACAAAATGTGGTACATCATATAATGGAATGTTACTCAGTCATAAAAAAGAATGAAGTACTGATACAAGCTATGACATGGATAAAACTTGAAAACATCTTGCTAAGTGAAAGAAGACACAAAGATCACATACTGTATGACTCCATTTATATGAAACATCCAGAATAAGGAGGTCCACAGAGACAGAAAGTTGATTGTCAGGGTCTGGTGCTGGGGTTTGGGGGTTTGATGGAATCTCTTTATAGGGTGATGAAAATGTTCTGAAATTGGTGATGATGGTTGAAGAACTTTGTGAATATAATAATAATTTGTAAAAACTCTACTGAACTGTAAATTTTTAAAAGGTGGATTGTATGGTATTTAAATTATATCTCAATTAAAAAAAAAACAGGCTCCTTATCAAAAGCACAGGTCTGCATGGAAGGCTTTTCTTGCAGCAGGACATTTAGACATCCATGCGGCACACGTCTTTATAAGCTTACAACAAAAGGTGGCAATGAATTCTGCACACACCTGCGACAGGAAAACAGCACTTACTTGTCAGGAGGGCAGCTTGGAGCCTCTGAGAAAAGGTCTGCAAGGGGCAGCCCAGTCCTGACTTCTCTAGGCACCTGGGAGTCGGATTCAGCAGTCTCTCAACCGAAAGTCTACGCAAACACATTTATGGATTGGCCCGATTGTTCCGAAGCCAGTTTCTTGTGTGGGCTAAAGAAGAGGGTGGGAGGGCTGTTGGAAGTGGGAGGATCATGGGGAGGGAGGAGTCAAACGAGATGACACATTAGCCATACTGAGGTTGTACCTGAAAGTCAATCATGACCACTCTAAGAATAAGCCAGTGTTCAGTAGCCCACTTGCCCCCACTCTGCATATTTCTGTTACATTCCAGGTGATGTCAAGCAGTTGTCAAGGTATGGTCACCAGCATCAACAGGGAAACTGGTGAGAGAGAAAATTGGAGGAGAGGGGTCAAATCTAAGCTTTTGCCAGCCCTCCAGGTGATTCCAATGCACGCTGGAGTTTGAAGACCACTGGCTTACACACCGTCCATGCTCACCCTCTTCCTCACTACCAGACCCTGGTTTTGCTTGGGGTGACAGGTGCATGGACTGTCTTGCAGCTGGGGTGACCACGTGACATAGTTCTGCCTAGTAAGATGTAAATTAAAGTCACCGAGTAGGGCCTCTGAGAAAGCTCTGCTGGCATGTGGTTTTTACCCACTACCCTTCCCCTTTTTCCTACTGGGACTGTGGACAAAATACTGGAGAGTGTGATCTATCTTGGGACCATGAGAATAAGGGCCCCATTCTCAGGATGGGGGAGGAGAAAGACAAAAAGAGCCGGGGCCAAGAACACGAGGGGCTGCTGTACCTGCCCTGACCCGCATGCCTCTAGTCTAGGCTTGTGATGTCGGGAAATTGAAACCCCTGATTTATTAGACTCACTATTTTTTGGTTCCTGTTGTTAGCAACTGAACCCAAGCTCTAACTGGTGTACCTGGGGAAAGCACCAGGTTTGTACTAGCTGGGGAAGAATAGTGAGACTTCTCTCTTGCTGAAACCAAGCACATGGGCCGTGACATAGGTGAGGTGCCAAGGTTAAGAGCTAGATTTCTGGTTTCAGTTTCTCTGTAGAGCTGGGGCAGGCCATGGTGAAGTGGGCAGGCTCTGCCTGGGATGCCAGGGATGGGTATCCCTGGTGTCCATGTCCTGTCCCTTCTGCCTCAGCCTTGGCCACTTTTTCCTACATCTGGGCGGTTGGCAACTCTCTCCTGTGACAGCAAGTCTGGGCCTTGGTGGCTCCAGAATTAGTTCAGTGGCTCCATAATATCAAAGACCCTGGCTTTTTCTTTTAATTAATTAATTAATTCAATGAAGATTTTTTAATACCTTCTAGATGCTAGGCACGGTTCTAGGTGCTGGGGAATTGAACAGGGTGCTGCTCTTGGGAGGCTCATATTCATGTCTGCATGTGTGTGTGTGTGTGTGTGTGTGTGTGTGAGAGAGAGAGAGACAGAGAGACAGACAGAGAGACAGAGAGAGAGAGGATATATGAGTAGACAAGTTCGTAAAGCAGGAGGCACTGACATGTGCTCCAAAGAGTGATAAAGCTGGAAAAAGGGTGGAGCAAGGAAGGTGGAGGTGCAGGGAGAAGTGGGGCGGTCACAGAGTCCCTCTCTGCTGAGGAGGCAGTTCAAGAGAGATCTGAAAGAAATGAGTGACAAGCAAGGCCTCGGGGCTGAGATTTGGCTCTGGGCTGAGAGCATCCCAGGCAAAGCAAAACAGCCAGGGAAAAGGCCCCGAGGCTAGAATGTGCTGGAAAGATTGGAGGATCATCAAGGAAGCCAGGAGCTGGCATGGAGGGAAGGAGAGAGGGGAGCAGCAGAAGGATGAGATCAGAGAGGCAGCAGGGAGCAGACGGTGTGTGGCTTTATGGACCAAAGTAAAGATCAGAATTTTTTTCTTAGACGGCAGAAAGCCAGCAGAAGGCTTCGAGCAGAGGAGCAATGAGATCTGACTACGAACAGGATTATCCTGACTACAGTGTGCAAAACAGCCTGAGGGACAGCAACCATCCTCTGCTCTGCCGTCCTCAGCGTATCAGCTTGGCCATTACCCTTGCATCCTCATGGTCACAGGATGCCTGCCATAGCTCTAAATGTCACACATAAACACCACTCATGTCCAGATTGCTGAGATCTGCAGATAAAACCAGATCTTGCTACAGATGAATGTTACTGCGAATTCACTGACCGCAGCTCATCCAGGCCCTCCACATTGCCTGGAAAACTCCTTCTATTTCTTTGACAAGATTTTCCCCTCTCTCCACAGCAGCTATTTCTAATCATCTTCATTCTCATCAAACCTACACCACTACCTCTCCTCTCCTCAGTAGGTGGCAAACCTCTTACTTTATGGAAAAATAGAAACCATCGGATGGAAATCCTTCAACTGCCACCAAACCTATAATGGTCATCTCGGATGCACCTGCCCCATCTCCTCACTCTCCTTCCTTCCCTCAGCGAGAGGAGTCCCTCCACTGGTGTAGGGACAGCCCATCCTGGGCCCCTCCTCCCCCCACCCCTTCAGCACATTCTCAGGGATGCATGTTATTGGTTTCCTCTTCCTCTCCTGGGTTTTCAACGTCTCCCTTCTCTACTGGCTCCTTCCCATCTTCTCCCCAGTCTTAAAAGAAATAAACATGCTAAGTGAAAGAGGCCAGACACAAAAGATCACATATTGTATGGCTCCATTCACATGAAGTATTCAGAATGGGCAAATCTGTAAAGACAGAGAGTGGATTAGTGGTTGCCTGGGCTCGGGGTGGGGGGCGGTGGGAGATGACTGCTTACTGAGTATGGGGTCTCCTTTGTGGATGATGAAAACGTTTTGGAACTGGATAGAGGTTGTGGTTACACAACACTGTGAATGTGCTCAGTGCCACTAAATTGTACACCTTAAAATGGTTAATTTTATGTTATGTGATTTCACCTCCATAACAACAATAATAAAAGAAACAAAGAAAGACTCGATCTCATGTTATCTTCAGAAACCTCAAACCCATCATGTTTAAAACTCAGCTCATCAACTGACCCCTCCATCTCCTACTTCCATCAATGGTGTCGGGGCCACTCTGTGTGGCTGTGCAGGTTGAGGCCTGCACAAAAGCTCCAGCCGGGAGAAGCGTGGGAGATGGGATCCAGCCCATGCCACTCACAGGCCCTCACCTTGGCCATGGCCGCATCTGCCCAGAGGGCCCTTTTTCTAATTCTTACAAAGGTACCTTATGGGTCAGAAGTGGGCAGGAAGTGGAACTGAATGGCCCCACCATTGCCCTGCAAGTCAATCCCTGGGCCTCATCCTTGACCTTTAGTGAGGACAGAGAGCTGCCACCTGCACCATCCAGTCAGGTCATAAGTTCTGTCAGTTCTCCTCTCTGTCCTGCTCCAACTCCAACACCACCACCCAGGCCGGGCCACCGTCATCTCCCACCTGTGACAGTGGAGAACATGGATTTCCTATCCTTATGCTTCCAAAACTCACACCCATGGCCTTCCCACCCACCCTGTTTACTCCCCACCTCGGGTGGCAGGTATCCATGTTTCCTCTTGGGTGAAGCTGAGCAGTGAAAAGACCATAGTAATAAGGGCTGGGATTCAGCCTCTTTCCCTCCTCATCCTGGACCAGCGTGAGGCCGTGATTCTGCAGAGGAGACTGAAACCAGTGCTGGGGGAGGGGGGATGCGGGTGTGTGCTTGGGGGGTTGCCCCAAGGAACAAACTGGTGGGCAGGGAGTGCTAGGAAACCCATTTGGCTCTCATGACTAAGGACATTCTTTGACTTCCACTAGGCGGCCTCCTTTGTCTATTTCTCAAACTGCTTCAGAATGAGAATGAAAACTAACAAAGGGTGCTATGCTTGGACCTCCTGTAACCCCAACAGGCTGGACTACTGGTCAAGACTTCTAACAGGATTTGCTTTCCATTTTCTACCCTGTAGCCAAAGTGATACTTCTGACATGCAGATCCAGCCATCCTGTTTCCCCTGCACAAAACCATGCTCTGGCACCTTGTCACCCTCAGGATAAAGTCCAACTCTGTAATAGGGCCTGAAGGACCCTTGGTGATCTGGTCCTCGCTTAGCTCTCCAGCTCACTTTTCACCACTTCCTCCCTCTGCTGGTTGGGCAGCTGCGGAATTGCTCCACTGAGATCTCTTGCTGCAGGAGCAGAGCTGACTGACAGCCTCAGCTCCTAGGCTTCTACCTTCTTCATACATTCACAGCAAAGCTTACTTTATGGTGGGCAAATGCTCAATAGATGCATTTTTCAAAAACACATCCATAGTGTAATGGTGGAGAGTGTAAGTACTATAGAGAAGATGAATCATAAATGGAGTGGGGTGAATAGGGATAGTTTTAGACAGAAAGATCAGGGATGGCTCCTTGGGGAGGTGACACTTGAGTCCTGAATAACACATGCAACCATCTGGGGCAGCTCTTCCCAGGCAAAGGAAGAGAGTTGCAGAGAGCAGAGGGAAGCTGCTGGGGCCTGCAACTCCCTCAGCTCCACAGCAGGTGTCCTTCCCATGTGCACCTGCTGCACGTCCTGCTTCCCTACCAGACAGCACATGCACTAGTTAAGGCAAGCTGGTTAACTCGTCTACTTCCCCTCCTGACAGTAACCCACTTGTCAGGCTAACCAGTTGGTGCCATATCCCCTGAGCCTGGCACAGTGCCCGGCCCTCAATAAGAACCAAGGGCTGAATGTGCATTAAGATAAGAGCTGCCAGTTCATTGAGCACTTACAGTTTGCGGGCTCTGTGCTAAAGGCTTTACTTCCATTTTCTCACTTGATATTCCTGATAGCAAAGCAGGTAGCATTATCATCGCCAGGTGCAGGGTCACGGTGGGCCCATCAGCTTTCTCCACCAGGCTGAGGAAACCCGTGGCGCAGAGAGTACAAGTCCCTTACCACAGCTCTGCAGCTGAAAAGTGTATAAAAAGTGTATAAAAAGGGGTCAGGCTTTGACCCCAGCCAGTACGAGTGCTGAGCGACCGCACTCGACGGCCCCTCATGCTTCTACCATGAGGGGCACAGGAAAAGCACAGCCAGGTGCTCAGAGGTGGGGGTGCCTCTGGCTTGGTGTGATTTTGAAGGCAGGATTCTAACCATAGGTTCCTAGCATGTTGGGCTCAAGAGGGACCTTTAGAAGGTTCCACCCCTTTCCTTGCACACAAGGAGACTGGGCCGGAGGACTGGAGTGATTATGAGGCTGTCTTGCTCTTTGCTTTTCATGCTCCCTAGCCTGAGCTTAAACTTGACAAAGAGGATTGCAAAAGCCATTTGAGCAGAGGCCTGGCACTGCCCAACTGAGAAACATGTTGCTGTAATGATGGTTATGTAAAGAGGGGATGTGGTTCATGGACCAGCACTGCCCATGCCCGGCTGGGGCCCTGCCATGGGGACAGGACCTGGCTGTGCTGGTGAGCCTCCATGGCCCTGACTTGCCCTCTGCCTAAGCATTGCCATTCTGCTGCTGTGATGCCAACTGGCTTCTGTGTGCCTGCCACTCCCTGCCACTTTGGCAGTTTCTATAAAGCTCCTGGTGGTGCTGGGCACCATGCCATGGCTCAGGCTCTCCCCATCCCTGAAGCAACAGAAATGTATGTACAAGAGACCCATAGTCATTACAGTGGGAGAGGCTGCATCCAGCCCCATCATCTTACAGGAGTGGAAATTGGGTCTCAGAGAGATGCTGTGACTTGCCCAAGGTCCCAAGGCTGGTTGGCGGTGGAGCCTAAGCATGACTCCCATCCATGTGAGGTTTCTTCCTTCTTGTTGGATGACTATCTCCTATCTGTCCCTTCTCCACTCATCCTCCATGCTGCTTCCCTCTCCAGACCTGGGAGCCTCTCCTCTGTCCTTGCCTGAGGCCCCGGCACTAGTCCCAGCCACCATCCTTCATGCCCAATCACAGTGATGACAATGACATCCTGTCTCAGCCTCTGCTCTTGTCTGCTCCAATCCATTCTCTACTGAGTCATATCACTCACTATTTAAAGTCCCTGATAAGTCCCTCTTGCTCAGTGGATAGATCCTTAGCATGCATTCTGGTCCTTCCCAGCCCAGTCCTGACCTACTTTCTCAGCTTCCTTCCCAGCACATTCCTCTGCACACCCGACATTCTAGCCACACAACTCACCTTACTTATAGGCTGCTGTGAGAAAGAGTAAGATATAAGTGCACAGAACCTGGAGCGTAGTAAGAGCCCAGCAAATATTAGCTTTCACCTGCCCAGGTTGGGCACTTCTCCAGCAGGCTGGCTTCCAGAGCCCACCTATGCTGGCTGATGGGCGAGCTCTGCTCTGCTTTCTAAGCCAGGACACACATCCTCAGCTGTGGCCCTGGCCAGGCTCTCACCTCCCCAGATACAGGTTACATGCCCCAAGAAAAGAGGTAAAATGAAAAACACCTGCCCTGTCCACTATTTCTCAGGGAATTTTTTTTTTTTTTTTTTGAGAAAAAAATTGAGGTGGTGCATATGAATTGTTCACACCATTTATTATTATTTCCTGGCTGCCCTTGGGGTCCCCACAGCCACAGCTGCAGTTCTCGACTCAAGTCTGGGAGAGGATGCCAGGAATATTCACCGTGGGGCACAGTAGGGTAATGGGCAGAAGGTGCTCTTTGTGTTCTTACTGCTTATTACTACGTGTAGGTACTTGTAGTCTGACAGGCAGTGCACACGGGCCGAGTCTCATGCATGCATTGTGTTCCTCCAGAGGTGAGCAGTAGCCAGTGTCACAGCCGCAGCAGCTGCCTCTGACCCTTCGTGATGACAGCAGACCTTATCTGCATGGAGAACCCGGAAGCCACTGGTTTATTAGGTTGTCCATTTGTTCATCTGTCCATCTATCCACCCATATCCATTTATTCATTTATCCGTGAGTTCTGCCTCTTTCCCACATTTATTGCTGAACAAGAGCCTGTGGGAGAGTAAGTAAAATCAGAAAAGCAAACTAGCTCTCCAGACTCATTTGGATTCTTCCTTCCTCCCTCCCTCTTTCTTTCCTCCTTTCTTATACCTGGAGTATGTACAGGGTGTTGCTATAAGTTACAAATAAACTCAGTTCTTTTTCCTCCTTTATTGTAGTTAATTTTTTAGCTTCTGAAATATTTCAAACATACGGAAGAGTATGGATAATAATGTAACAGTCACCCCAGTACCCATCCCCTTCTCCAATGAACATTAACCTTTTGCCTTATTTGCTTTGAGGTTTTTGATTTTTTTAGGACACAAAATGTCACAGATCCAGTTGAAGTTGTTTTCCTCGACCTCAATCCACCTCCCTTCTCTTCTCACCTGCTGTGCAGTCTTCCAGCACAGTTTAGGCTTTCACTAGACCCTTAGGTATAGACCCCGTAAACAATACATAGTATACCCCCAAAATAATACCTAATATTGTTTATGGTACTTTGGAATTTTATGTGCATGATGTCACACTGTATGCATCCCTTTGCAACTTGCTTTGTAATTTTATTGCATTTTACAAATTGCACTTGTAATACGTGCTGGTTGCAACAAGTCAAGCAACACAGAGGTGGATAAAGGAAGAGCTAATTGTCTCCACCTGCCCAACTCCAATCCTACTGCCCAGAGTAACCGCTGTTAAGAGTTTGACAAACATCTTTCTACACCTTTTCTTCTGCTCACTTGAGCATGCACAGGGGCTTCCTCATAAAAGCTCAAATGCTGAGAAAAGAGCCAGGGAAAGTTCAGGAAAGGCTGGAGCATCCAGGGATGGCAACGTGAACAGACGTCATCCCCTCCCATGCTGTAGCAGGTGACAGGACAGAGTAAGAACCACAGAGGAAGACGTGCAACTTCCCTGCTGTTAACCCACAGCCTGCTGGCCTTCCCCACTCACACCCCACACGCGACAGGCCCTGTGGTCTGAAGTTTGTCCAGGGTCAGTTGATGAACTGTGCCCTTTCTATTAAATGTCTTGGGGCGGGGCCATGGGGAGGGTCTGCCACTGGCCAGTGGGGTGACCGTGGCAGGCCATGTAACCTCTGTAGTAAGGGGATTACAGAACCTGTGAAGTCTTTCCTGATTGTCAACCAGATTGTTCTAGCAGAAGGATGACCTGTTAGTGGGTCCAAGATGTTGGAGGAGCTTTGGAAGGTCAAGCTGACGTAGCCCACTGAGAGGAGTTCACGAACGCTGTGTTTTCTGACTGCTTTGTGAACCAGGAATGAGAACACAGAATGCCAAGACAGTTTCCAAGTGGGTTTTTTTGTTTTGCTTTGTTTTATTTTTTTACTTTGTAAAAGTGGAATAGGACCAGACATGCTCAATGCTGGACTGGAATGTCTTTTTCCTTGCCAAAAAAAGAGCCAATAATTAGAGCCTAAGTTTTTTTTTTTTTTTCAAAATTAGTTTCATGTCACTGCAAAGTGGTAAGAGAAACTGAATGTGATACTTGGGTCAGACGCCATTTGAGAGGCCTGCTCAACTTTTCTACTGTTGAGGCTATAATAGCTTGAAGAGAGGTATAAGGATTTGCTGGGACTTATAAACTGAGATTTGAGATGATCTCTAAGGACCCCTCCAGTTGTTAAATTCTATAATTCTATGTTTTTTCTTTTGTCCCATCATTCATTCAACAAAATTTTTTTCGAGTGCCTACTATGTCAGTCATTGTTCTAAGAGCTGAGGATATCAGTGAAAATCAGACAAACCTCCATCCTCATAGAATGAAGAACTTCTTAAAAATAATCTAGAAACACAAAGACTTCTACTCTTTATCAATATTTCAATAATTCATTCATGCACCTTTCAAAGTGTATTGATCCCCACAACACCTTTGTGCCAATGGGTAAGACAGATGTTTTCAGTCCCCTTTTCCAAATGGGCAGACCAAGAACTCATAAATGTGAGAGAGGAACAGCAGAATGAACCTTAAGGAAATGCAACAGAGGTGGAAAGGCCCAAATCTCACTTCCTGGAACCTCTATTTGGTTCGTCTCACAGGATGGGAAACTTGAATAGGCACATCTTCTGATTCAATAATTAAGAAGAAACCTTAGTTTCCACACCCAACTGGTGATGAACTCTGAAAAATGATCCTGGGGTAAGAGACAAGAATACCTGACTCCTTGGGCAAATAAGTGCCCCCTGCTATGCTTCACTTCTCCAAAATGTTTAAATCCCCATTTGGCATCTTTACAGCTGGAAATGGCTCCCTTGAACTTCCTTTTTTTTCCCTTTCTTTCCTTTTTTCTGGCCTGGTGTTGGCCCTGACAGCAGCAATCTACAGCCCCCATGCAGTCTGGGGCACTGACCCTTCCTTAGGACCCAGTGGAGGGCCGGGTGGCCATTCAGTCTCTTCCATCGATGCCATCCAATACCAGAGCCAGGGACTCCCTAAATGGCCCAGTGGGGCTTTTACAGGGCACTTAATAACTTGCCCATGGCTTTGGATCTCCCAGCTCCAGGCTCACAGCCAACCTTCTCCAAACTGTTTTCATTAATAATGAAAGGGTTTTTTAGAGTTGCAGGCGAATGCACGGGCTTTTCTCTCTTTTCCTTGCAGGGCTATGAATCCCTTTCAGATTGCTGTTCTCTCCCCAGCGAGGCCCATCCATCAGAAAGGGTTCAGATCGTGAGTGAAGGCCTGCTGGGCAAGAAGGTGGTTTCCACCATGATTTGGGCGTTCAGGGCTCCCAACAAACTCCCCAGGCAGCCTAGAGTTGGCAGCACAGGCATAACGGATTATCTGAATCAAACCTGTTCCTAACAATATGGCTGGATAGCAAATTTTAGGGTAGCAAGTGTCTATATTTCTTTAGTTAAAATGCAGAAAATAATAACGCACTCTCAACCTATCCAAAACCTCCGACCAATATCCTCTCAATCTCTAAAACACTTGAATTCTTATATAACAATCTACCAAGGAGCTCTGAATTATAGAAACTAGTGGTTCCCAAAGTGTGATTCAGATGTATCAACATTACTTGGGAACTTGTTAAAAATGCAAATTCTCCGGCCCCACCATAAAGCTATTGCAGCAAAAACTCTGGGATGGGGGTCCAGCAATCTTTGAAGCATTTAACAAATGTCTAATTACTTTGCATTTAAAAAAATTAGTGGGCACCTTTGTGTGTAAGACAATCATCTTGGATTGGATTATTAGATACAAATTATACTTTTCTTCTCCATCACAACAATACAATATGATACAAAATAATGAAATTATTTGTTAAAGATCCAAAGTTAATGCATAGAATGCACAGAAATAATTGCATGTATGCCGCACAGGACTCGTGCACAGTTATGTTTCTGACTCTTGCAGTATACTTTATCACTTTACAGCTTTTCTTCTAATTTATGGATTTGTTTTAGGCTTCTTGGGCTTAACTACTTTATTCACAGGCTTTTCAAATTTCTTATGAAACATCTTTACAATATGTAGGAACGATATAGGCATGAGAGGCACTTCTATCACAAGAGCTAAGATGCACCAATGGCACATATCCACCCTCTCTCCAGGGTCCCAAAAGTTGTTGCAGCACAGATTGTAAGAGAGTATTTTTGATTCATATAGCACATTCTGAGCAAAAGTGTTGTCAGTCTTTACAGCAAATGTCCAGAGAGGGAGAGTTCAGATGGCGATGGGTGTTTAACTGGGGAGAAACGTGGGACTCTCTCTTTGAGGAAGCTTCTCCCTTGGGTAGATGGATGCTGGCCTCAACTCCCAACCTGTCCAGGCACAGCAGGCTCATTTCAGGAGCCAATTTCCACTCCTTGGAGAGTGAACAGACACGCCCAACCCATCTGTTCACACAATGCTCCTGGCAGTTGTGCCACGCTGGCCTCACTTCAGATGCGACATATCACAAGAGCTTTCTCCTCACAGGTCCACAAGCAAATGTCAGGCAAGGACTTGATCTCTTATTTTCACCTGAGCGCCTCAGTGAGGAACCTGGAGCAACAAGAAGTTAATTTGCTGAATCATTCTGGAGGCCTGTAGCATCTCAGTGTGGGAGGACAGGGTGATTAAGACCTGGGACACTGACCTCTGTGGGCTTGCAATGGAGAGGAGTCGGAGCTCAAGGTGGTAAAAGGAACTCTGAAAGCTCAGGTCTTTTGCCTCCTGGGGATGGCTGTACCACTGCATAGTGCCTTTTATTTATTTATGTGTTAAAACAAATGCGTGAAACAATAAAGCATAGTACACTTAAAATTTTAAGAGGGTAGGTCTCATGTTAAGTCTTCTTACCACAATAAAATAAATTTTTAAAAACTGAAATAAAACTATGATATAGTACTTAATCATCGTAAATAACCATTACAGAGAATGCATTGCATTCTTGGGACACTTTTACTTTGTCGAAACCTCCCGTGCTCACTGCTTCCCATGGGAAGCTGCATAGTGAGGGCTCCTCACCCTGACACTGCCACTGGCAGCGCGACCTCTGGGGCTGAGGTACCGTGGCGGGGCCTTCCCACTCCAAGTCTGTGGTCTGTGATCTGGGTTGACGCCTTCCTCTCCTTGCTGGAGGGGGAAACTGCTAGGTGCTGTGCAGACGGGAGGGGTGGCGGCTTCTCCTGATGAAGACATCAGAGGCGTCTGGTTTTCAAGGCTCATCAAGAGGAATAAGGGGCACCCACCTCTCCACTGCCACCCCCATGCCTATGTCCCTGGTAGCAGGAGCTTCTCTTGCCTCATAGGTCAATGAATAGACTTTTGTTTTTTAAAGCCCAGCCTCAAAGATCACAGAGAGTTGAGGAAAAGTTAAAGATTAAAGGGTGGGTATGATCTGCCCAAAGGGGAGACAAAGACTCTGGAGAGAGAGGACCCTAAGGAGGAGGGGAGACATGGTGAGGCCTGGTTTTGGTTATATTCTTAATTTGAGTTTATTTTGGGGTGACCAGCTGCTTCCTCATCATGTTAGAGTTTAGAAAAAAGTTGTGGTTACTTGAGGGTTCCAGCTAAGCCGGTGTTCATTATAAGAATGTTGGCTGCTGTTTGATAAACTTGGCTGACAACTGTTTTGATTTAATATCCTTTTGCTAAACACCACAAACATCTATACACCTGGAACCACACCCACAGGATCCCCATTCTGCATTTGAGAAGAGGAGGAGATGAAAATTTACTTTTCCAAGGTAAGAAGGAGCTTCTTCAAGGGTCACATGGCCCCTGCATCTTAGGTGGCATGTCAGGGAAGAATACTGTCAGGCAAGGTCATGCAACAGTGATTCATGTGCCCACAACCCCGATCCTCAGGCACTTGCAACAAGATGCATTTCACACTCACGCCACCTGTTCCTCAAGGATCAGCTTAGCTCTGCTCCACATCATCTTCACTGCAGGACTCAAGACGATGGAGCAGCCTCCACGTGAACATTGCCAGTCACACGGCGGAGGAAAAAGAACAGGGTGAATTATACGCCAGCTTTTAAAAGACACAAACCTCTTTCACGCATAGTCCATTGACCAAAGCAAGTCACGTGGCCACTCTTGACTTCAGCAAAACATATGCATGGTGGGGTGGGTCCCACAGAGAGGCACTGGAATATTTGGCAGATGGTAAGATGGTAATAAAATCTTTCAATATCTAGCCTTCCACATCCAAGCCAGATAATGCTACCAAGCAGGACATCACCTTCATTTCTGTAAGAATTAGTTATTGCGCATCTGCTCTATACCAGGCACTGTTCTGGCCACAAAAATTCAGCAATAAACTAGACAGATAGGTCCCTGCCTGACAGACCTCATGTTTTAGTGAGGAGCGTGGGTACTAAATAAGCAACCAAGTAAATACAAAGGATAAGTATAGGTTGTAATAAGATAAAGACTAAACTCATACATCAAGAAAGGAAATAGGGGGTTGAAGTTAAGAGTACAGGTTCTGAAGTTGCACTGCCTGGATTCTTAACTAGAATCACTAGATGAAATACAGGGCACCCAGTTAAATGCAAATTTCAGATAAACAACAAATAATGTTTTTGTATTAGTACGTCCAAAATACCATGTGGGATATATTTATACTAAAAATTATTCATTTTTAACTAAAAATTAAACTTAACTAGACATACTATAATTTTTATTTGCTAAATCTGGCAACTCTAAACCCAGCTCTGCTGCTTTCTAGCTGTGTGACCCTGGATAAGTTATAGTTACTTAACCTCTCTGTGCCTCAGTTTCCTTATCTATAATATAAGACAATAATAATATCTACCTCCCAGGGCTGTGTTAAGAATTAAAGTCAACACACTCAAGGTTCTTAGATTGGTGCCTGGCACATAGTAAGCTCTCAGTAAGTGACAGCTGATGTTATTATCCAATAAGAGAGTGAGCAATTATATGGAAATTAGAAAAAACTTAATATTACCATCTGATGAAAGAATCTTACAGGGCATAAATAAATAAAATTAAGTTTTACTTGTTTTTCTACCTTTTCAAGTAATGAGTATTTATTGAGTGACTTCTATTTATAGAAGTTTTATCCTAAGTCCTGAGCAGGCATCAGGGAAGAAAGATTAAATAAGACTATAGCAGACATGATTTATTGTCTATTCAAAATCTATCCCACTTCTCCCTTTCTAATAGAATCCTAAGTTTATTCAGAACAGTAATGTGGCCAACTAAATACTTGCTTACCCAGCCTATCTTGCAGCTAGAGTAACATGTGACATGGTTTTGGCCAGTGATATATAAGCATAACCAGCTAGAGTTTCTGGGAAAGCATTTGCTTTCCTGATAAAAAGGGGACAGTAATGAAATATTTAAATAATTATTCCCAAAGCTTTCTTCTTCTTTCCCTGAATGTGGATGCAGCTGCCATTTTGAAACCATGGAGGGAAGGCAAAGAGATTTACAGCAGTGTCAGTTCCAACACTGCTGAGCTTCTGAACCAATAAGAGCAGCCACCCACCTCCAGTCTTCCTGTAAGGTGAGAAAATTAAGTCCCGCTCATTTAGGCCATTGTTAGTCAGGTATGCAGTTGCTTGCCACCAATCTCATTCTTGTTGTAAAGGTATAACACCTTCCCTCTAAGGGTTTATAGGTAGTCCCTTAATTTTCTGCTCCTTCAAACTACACTGAAATACAAAATTTGTATATTTCTAAGGGTTTCAAAATAATATACAAAGGTGGTATATTCCTGGAGATTTAAAAAGTATACTATCACTTGCCTTTTGAACACAATTTGGAAGATATGTTTCTACCATATGTGATGGTTAATTTTATGTGTCAACTTGGCTGGGCCATAGTGCCCAGATAGTGGTTAAGCATTATTCTGGATGTTTCTGTGAGGGTGTTTTTGGATAAGATTAACATTTAAATTGGTGAACTTTGAGTAAAGCAGATTGCCCTCTGCTGTGGGTTGGATGTGTCCCCCAAATGGCAACAGAAATGAACTAATATACCTTTCATAACATGGGTGGGCTTCATCCGATTAGTTGAGGCCTGAATAGAACAAAAGACTGACCTACCCCAAAGAATAGGGAATTCTGCCAGCAGACAGCCTTTAGATTTGAACCACATCAGTTCTCTCCTAGGTCTCCAGCCTGACGGCCTTCAGACTAGAACTGCAGATTTTGGACTTGCCAACCTCAAAAACTGCATGAGCTAATCCCTTAAAATAAATCTCTGTTGCTCTCTCTCTGTATACACATCCTATCGATTCTGTTTCTCTGGAGAGCCCTGACTAATGGACCATGCTATACATGTTTTTCATTTTACTTTTTTTCTTCACAGTTAAACACAAAAGCCAACCACCATAAATAAAACAAACATCCAAATCAAGGTTAAATATCCCTAGCATTCCACGTGTCTAATGATTTCCATCTTTGCCTCAACTGCATCAGTTTTACTCTTTATTTTTTTTATCACCAGGATGAGCATTTTCATTTTTTCACTTTGCATTTATTTTATAAAATAATCACTGCAAATGTATTAAAATATTTAAATAATTGTTCCCAAACTGCCATGCTGATAAAAGCGATGAAACTGCAGAATGCAGCAGTTGGTTAGCAAGGAACTTCACTGTGGGATAGCTGGAAATGTTCATTTTTGTCAGCTGATGTGTGAGAGACTGAATTTGGCATATAACACTCAGTTTAGGAGTGTCAGTGTACAATGTAAAAAGGAAGTTTAGATTGTTTTAAAGCCCAATCCTTAAAATTGGAGACAACCTATGCTATGTAGCAGTGAGGTATGATAAGTACACAGATAACTTTAAAGTTGGATTTGACAAGTGGCGAAAAAGGAGACAAGGAAGGGCAGTGAGAGGCTGGAGAAAGGACAGGTCACATCTGCTTTCAGGGGAGAGGTATAATGGATGGTGTTTGGTCCAGGTCTTAAATGATGGAGAAAGTTTTTGACACATAGACAGGAATTATTGGGGTTTTAGGAAGTCAAAGAAACTACGTTCTTTTTTTTACCTCCTGAGTTTCGAACTATTGGAGACACAGACACAAGAGTCTGGCAGATGGAAATGAAAATATCACTTTTGTTATCTATAAAGCTGTTAAGATAACAAGGCTAAGGTCTACAGCCAAGTGGGCTTACATAGGCTTAACTTCTGAATAGACACTCCCCAGTGCTGGGCGCAGCTGGGCAAATGCTGGATACATAGCGGGGATACTGACCAGAACACAGACCATCCCAAAAGGAGAGAGGAAGGGGCCGGGGCCAACACGCCAATTCCCAGCACATTAAGGACCTGGAAGGTCCAATGACTGTCCTGAAAGAATCCCTAATCTCCTGTAGCCACAGGAAAACTAAATCCAAAGTCTCATTCGACGGGAGGCTGAATTACAACACAAACTGAATTTTCAATTATGCAGTACTGCTTTTGTTAAAATAAGAGTATTAATTACGAAGGAGTGAGGCCCTGAGAACTGGGATGGGGATATATGTGCAGATCCCAGTGAAGCTGGGGACCCTGAAGCCCATATTCTGCGAAGTCTTCATTGCCAATAGTAAAAGCCCTTCCTTCATTGGATGAGGTTAGCCCCCCTTGTCTAAAGATCCTGTCGTGATCCTCCAAAGATCCTATCCCTACCAGCTCTCCTCCCTAAATCTTTAACTAGACTCAAGTCCCTGAAAGCCCCAAGGGTGAGGTACAGATTATGATTTGTGAGGAAGTGTGATACACACCAAGAGAATTACATGATTTTTCCAATCTATATTGACAGAAACCTGGGGACATGTGTGGGAATGGATCTTAATTATATGGGAGCAGGGTAGAAAGAGTATAAAATCAGATCAGGTTGAATTTATTGATATGGGTTCAATATACAGAGATTCCAGATTCAATGTTAGCTTGAAGGGTTAGGAATAACTTTAACAATTCACTTGAATGACTGACCAATACCTGGATCAAAATGTGGCCTATATCAGATGTAGTTGAAATGCCAGAACTTCCATGGTATGGTGTAGAGCAGGGATAGATAAACTTTTTTTGTAAAGGGCCAGATAGCAAATAATTTAGGCTTTGGGATCAAAGGGCAAACTTGAGGATACTATGTAGGTACTTATACAAAAAGACAGAAAATTCCTGCCTCACCCCTTCTGCTGTGCCTGGGGTGGGCCATCCCAGGTGGTGAGCAGCTTTGTGCCCATTTGCCAGTTCAATGTAGACATTCTTGGGAGGAAGAGCTGCTGGCCTAAGGGGTAGGGGGCTGGCAGTGGGAGGGTCCCCAACATATAGGTCCTAGATAGCAGCAGCCAAGTGTGGCCACTGGCCAGGGACTCTGAGAACAGAGGGGGAAAATGAGCAGAGAGGGATGCAATGCCAGCTGGCTCCAGCAGTCTCCACTAGATGGTGGTAGGGCTGGCTTTGGCCCACTGCCTGTAGCTTGCTGGGGTTCATAAGATAAGTTCTGCACATTAGGAGGAGCGGTTAAGAGTTTGGATCTGGAGTCAGATAGGCTAGATTTGAATCCTGGCTCCACCACCTACTAGCTGTGTGATTTGAACAAGCTAATTAGTCTCTCCAACACTCAGTTTTTTCACTTGTAAAACAATCTTAAAGGAGTCTATCACGTGAGATTGTTGGGAAAATGAAGTCATATAAAACTTGGTGTCTTGCACATTTTAAGACCTCAGTGAAAGCTAGTCATTATCATTATTAGCTTTGATATGTGGGTCGTAATGGAAGAATGGTTAAAGATTTGCTGTTTTAGAGGACTCTGTGGATGTCAATATGAAATAATGAATGTAATAAGATAAATAAATAATGAGGAAAAATAGGTTAAGATGGACCTTTACCTGCATCGTCTTAAATTATTATGGATCATAATGGTATAATAGTTGAAAAATTTAAAAGATGGTTTGGTAGAGATTCTTCAGAGGGGCTAAGAACCAACATATCAACAAGAGAACACAGAAACTTATTGGCTAAAAATCCCATTGACATTTTGCAATGTCTAAGTAATGAAATATAAGACCTGGTCAACATAACACTCCACTTGGAGTCACACCCATTACCAGAGAAGTCTGATATTATTAATGGTAACACTTTACAAGAAAGGAACAAAATAGGAGGATTTCTCTCTATTCCTGCACAAAGTCCCCACCTCTGGACAGGCCTCCATTTACCCAGGACAGGCAGCCACAGAGAGCTCAGGGCACTGTGACTGAGGCAGGACCTGACTAAGCCTTCAGCCCTAAACTTGACTGAACCCACCGATGTATGGAACCACAGACCCAACCCCAACACTGCCCTGCCTCACTCCTCTCTCATTTGGGGTGGGGATGTGATGTGGGATGTACTTTGGAAAATTGGGGTTTACTCCTTTTAAAGCCCTAAAGCTTAAAAAAGAAACAAACCATTTTGGAAATGTCCTTCCTATTTTCTTGCCATTTGAAATATACCATAAGAAACTCAACCCTGTCTGGATGCAGATCTGTCATTACCTTGAACATTCATGCCACAGATACAGCAGGTGAGATATTCAGATTATTTTCCCTTAAACTAAACAGCTCCAAAATACCATTAGTTTGGACATCCTTTTCCTTTGTCTTGGCTTACCATTTTGCTGTTTCCTCCTCTGTTGATATCTACCAGTGGTTATTTTCTGCTTCCTTTAAGCAACCTGGCCAATACTCCTGGCTTTTACTCCATCCTGTGTCCATATTTTAATAAAATACTGACATCCTATTTATTCCTCTTCATGGTAGATGTATTTTCAGGACCACACAGATCCCTGTGTCCTGATGCAGAAGACAGTTTTAATCACAACCCACCCCCATGATAACAGCTGTGCAGTAAGTATTTTAGCTATTTAGAACTTGCTTTTTGTTTAGCAAAGTTTGGTAGTAAAGGATATTTGGGGCTCCTAAATGTCATTTTGCCTTGGTTGAAATTACATTCTTTCCCTGTATTAATTTTCTATTGCTGCTATAACAAATTACCACTAACTTAGTGGCTTGAAACAATACTAATTTATTATCTTACAGTTCTGGAGGTTGGAAGTCCAAAATGGGTCTCATTGAGCTACAGTCAAGGTGTTGGGGGCTTACACCTTTCTGGAGGCTCTAGGAGGGAATTCGTTTTCCTACCTGTTGCAGCTTCTAGAAGTGACATGGGTGTGATTGGGGAAAATGAGATATGAGGGGAGTCTCCAAGGGTGCTTCTGAGGAGACTTTTCTCACTTTCAAAAAGAAATAGGACAGGGTTTCCCAAAAGCCCAGAGTCGATGAGCTCATTTTACCTTCCCAAGAAGTGGACAGAACAGGCGCACGAGCTGCTACATGGGCAGGCATTTTTCACTTCAGGACCTGGAGTCTCCTGCAGCATTTGAACCGTGCAACAATTCTGCCCTTGCAGTTGACAGTGAAGAGATGCCATGGAGTTTGAAATAAAGGAAAATGTTGAGCCTAAAAAAAGAAAATAAACAAACCATCAGGACATTTCCTTTTTCTGTCTTGGGATGCCACTCTATGAGTATGTGATGCTGCAGTCATCTTGTAACCATGCAGGAACAAGCTTGAAAACAAGAGCCAGTCACTGAACATGGCAGAGTAGAAAGACGGAGAGAACCTGGGTCCTTGGTGATGTCACTGAACTTCTGAGCCAAGCTCAGGACTACCCCCACCTCCAGACTTCTTGTTATGAGACATAATAATAAAAATCCTTATCTTAAAGCCAATCTACAACGGGTTTCTATTTCTTATGGCAAATACAATCCTAACTGATACACTATTTAACTTCCCAAAAGAAAGATGTCTTTCAAGGGTAATTTTGAAAAATTTCTGATACAGAACAAAATGTTCTTGATCTAAGAATTCCCCAGAAATTTGGTTGACTCTTCTACCTCATGCTTCAAAATTAGGTAAAAATTAGATTCCAGCAAATTCATTTCAAGTTTGGAAACATTCATTTGGAGTGAGATGCAGAACTGGAGACCCTTCACAGTGACATCAGCAAATTCTTCTTTCAAACCCAAAGTCCATGAGGATAGAACAAAGGAAAAGAGAAAGTGATAGGTGGAATTAAGATGGAAGGAGTGTAATGGTTTTATTAAGGGAGGCTGATGAGTAGGCAGCAAGTTAAAACATGGTGCCTCCGAGTGTTTTTTGTTTATTTTATGGTCTCTTGTATCTACTTGAAGATCACTTTATATCAAATACTAAAAGCAAAACAAACAAAAAAGAGTTGAGAACTGAGTGCTTAAATAATAATTCTTTTAAAACCAACAGGGAACAATACTACTGACAAAAACAGTAGTTTAGGGTCATTAAAAAGTATATTAGTAAAATGACCCATCCAAAAGAATGCTATATACCCCAATTTAGCAATATATGTATTTATATATTAATATGAAAGATATGCAAGATAAATTAAGTGAAAAAGAAAGTTGCAGAAATATCCACAATGTAGGAGTAACCAATGGTTCAGGATTTCCAGGGACTAAAGAGGTTGCTGGAACTTGGGACCTGTAGTTTAAGACCTTGAAAGCCCCATGCAAACAGGGACCAGATGATCAACCGGGATAATGAGATTCCATTTCTACAATAATAATAACAAAAATATATAAACTATCAATTAAGATGTCTTCAGCTGCAAAACAGAAAACCCTGGCTTATGTGACTTACTCAGTGAGGACATTAGCCCTCACACCCTTATTGGAAGTCCATATTCAACATGCCCTCTTGCTTCTGTGGCTTGCGCCCTCACAGACACAGACAGCTGCAGTGGTAATGTCCAGTGGAGGAAGAGAGGCTGCTTCCACCTGGTGACATGAGCAGTCTTTTCCAGAAGGCCCCAGCTGACTGATTCTTGAGTCTCAACGGACAGAATTGCATCATGTGCCCTTCTTAAGCCAACTCTTGGCACAAAAAATATCTTGAGTTCCCAAAATAAGGTTGTTTAGAAAAGAACAAAGGTGGATGTTGTGTAGACAGTCAACATCTTCTATGTATATATTTTTACATACTAAAAATATACAGCAGTCCCCCTTATTGTTGAGGATATGTTCCAAGACCCCCGGTAGATGCCTGAAACCACAGATAGTACCAAACCCTAGATATACTGTTTTTCTTAAACATACATATTTACGATAAAGTTTAATTTATAAGTTAGGCACAGTAAGAGATGTTAATAATAATAAAACAGAACAATTATAACAATATAGTAGGAGCAGTGTGAAGAAGAAGAGGCAAGAACGACCCCTGGACCGACCAAAGCCCACACACCTCTGCATCCCCACGTCCAGGGCCTATGTCCCACTGCCATTGCCACCATGTCCAAGAGAAAGGCTGAAGGGGATGCTAAAGGAGATAAAGCAAAGGTGAAAGATGAACCACAGAGAATATCTGCAAGATTGTCTGCTAAACCTGCTCCTCCAAAGCCAGACCCTAAGCCTAAAAAGACCCCTGCAAAGAAAGGAGAGAAGATACCCAAAGGGAAAAAGGGAAAAGATGATGCTGGCAAGGATGGGAATAACCCTGCAGAAAATGGAGATGCCAAAACAGACCAGGCACAGAAAGCCGAAGGTGCTGGAGAAGCCAGGTGAAGTGTGTGCATTTTTGATATCTGTACTTCTGGTGACTGTACAGTTTTGTTTTTTTTTGTTTTTGTTTTTGTTTTAATTTTATTTTGTCGATATACATTGTGGATGATTATTGTTGCCCCTTACCAAAACCTCCCTCCCTCCTCCCTCTCCTCCCTCCCCCCCAACAATGTCCTTTCTGTTTGCTTGTCGTATCAATTTCAAGTAATTGTAGTTGTTATATCTTCTTCCCCCCCCGTTTTGTGTGTGTGTGTGTGAATTTATATATTAATTTTTAGCTCCCACCAATAAGTGAGAACATGTGGTATTTCTCTTTCTGTGCCTGACTCGTTTCACTTAATATAATTCTCTCAAGGTCCATCCATGTTGTTGCAAATGGCAGTATTTCATTTGTTTTTATAGCTGAGTAGTATTCCATTGTGTAGATGTACCACATTTTCCGTATCCACTCATCCGATGATGGACATTTGGGCTGGTTCCAACTCTTGGTTATTGTAAAGAGTGCTGCAATGAACATTGGGGAACAGGTATACCTTCAACTTGACTGTACAGTTTGAAATACTATTTTTTTTATCAAGTTTTATAAAAATGCAGAATTTTGTTTTACCTTTTTTTTTTTTAAGCTATGTTGTTAGCACACAGAACACTTCATTGTTTTGGGGGGAAGGGGCATATGTCACTAATAGAATGTCTCCAAAGCTGGATTGATTTGGGGAAAATGCCTTTCCCTTCTAGTTTTGAGAGACTTCCTCTTGGCTCCCAAGAGGAGGGATTCCCTGATGTTGACACAAATAGCCACCTTGGCACAAATGCCTTGTGGTGTGGAAAAACTAAAATTTGTTTTTATGTCTTCTTGTCTCTTTCCTCCTTCAGCATAGACCTAACTCCCTTAAGCTCAGAGGCCTGTTGGGACCTGACCCTCAGAAATTGGTTACCATTATGTCAGGCAATCTGGACTTTCCAGTATGCCACTGAGATAGCATCCCTCAAGAGAGCAGCAATTCTTTTCTATATTGTGGATCTTGAGATTAATTCTGCCATTTTCATTTCATTTCCTGAAAGTCAGGGTCGGCTTGTGAAAAGTTGTTAAACAACATTCTAAATGTGAAATGTCAACCCTCACTCCAAACTTTCCCTGTTCAGAACTTCGGATGAAGACTTCATTGGGTTTTATAGTGGCTTTCTGATTTTGGTAGTCCATTGAAGAAGGGAGTTTGAAAGTTGTTGTATACTGCTAACAAATGTCTGCCCATGTCCTGCCTGAAATAGCATGGCTGTTTATGAAAAGTATCTTTAATAAAGCTGGATACAGTTTGAAAAAAAATAACAATATCCTATGATAAAATTTATGTGAATGTGCTCTCTCTCCTCTCATTCTCTCTTTTAAAATATCTTAATATTTTTGTGTTATGGTTGACAGCAGGCAACCAAAGCAGCAGATAAGGGGGGACTACTGTATTTGTGTTGAAAAACTCTGCAGGAATATAAATAACATTAACAGTTACCTATGAGAGGGGATTTGTGCTAGCTAAGATGTAAATGTTTGTGATGTTTTTATTTCTTTACAATAAGGTTGCATTACATTTGAAAGTAACAGGCATCATTTCTACTTTTAAAAATGAAGTTATTTAGAGATGAGTGCAGGAAAGGAGGATTAATTTCATTCAGGATGTGAACTAGTGTCAGAAGAAGAGTAAAAACTTTGTGGCTGCGGCAGGCAGAGGCAAATTTAAGTTGGTATGGAGGTAAAGAAATATGTGCCAAGATGCTTTTTGTTTTCAAGTCAAATCAATGTTGTTGAAAATGATGTGAATATGCCAAAACAATGAAACAGATATTAAAAAGATTCAGATTAACAAGTTTTCATTATTGTTTTTAGAAGAATTATCCAGGAAGTATACCATGTGTTACTATTTATCCATTTGGAATTTGGAAATGCAAATTAGTAGTCCTAAGTAGGATGTAATAAGTTTGGTACTAAGATATATAAACATATTTTTAAATTTAAAATTAAATTATAATTTTTAATCTGAGAGTGTATTATCTAAAGAAATCTTGAAGTAGGTTTTGGGTTTTCTTAATATAAAATATAACTGTCATTTGGAATTGATTATTTCTATGACTGAGGCAAAATATTCCTATCTGTGCTGTAAAGAAATTAATATGTTCCATTAAAATAATTGACACCAACTCTATTTTTTCTACCAAAATTTATTCTAGAAAAGCACATATGTAAAAAATAAACTCAACACATATTATTATTTTAATTATGTAATAATTTTCCTTTAATAGAAAGAGCTGGAATAGTCTCTGGAGGACATTTGCTCGGTACTTTGAGGCAGGGGCAGCATTTACCAATTGTCTTGTAAACTGATGGCAGCAGCTCCCGATAACCACCTACACAACATCCACTCTCCCCACCTTCCTTACCAATGGAGTTGCAGTTTTATTCAGGGTGCCCAAGGGCCCAGCTCCAAGACTTGCTTTTTCTCAGCTCCTTTGCTGCTGGTGTTGGCCATGTAACAGAGTTTGGGTCAGTGTGATGTAAGGGGATGACTCCCAAATTGCCTTTCAGAAAGATGTTTTCTTGGTAAAAGGGAATAACACGGCTGGTTTGCACCCTTTGCCTTTTGTCCTTGTCCTCTTTCCTCCTACCTGAGCCACAGACATGGTGCCTGGAAGTGCAGCAGCCAGCTAGTGACTATGATGACAAAAGCCACATGCTAAGGATGGTGACCCAGGGATCCAGATGAAGCTGGGGTCCCTATTAATATCATAGAGTCACTGCACCAGCTCTGGACTGCTCAACTGTAATTTTTTGTTGTAGGAAAACAAACACCCCTATTTAGTTAAGCCATTGTTGTCAGATTCCTGTTACATGCAACCAAACGCAGTCCTAATGTACTCCCATGCACATCATCGATTGATGCACTACCACAAATGTTACACACCTGATCACATAATTTCAGCATATGTTCATGACAGTAAGCAATGTCTTTTGAGTAGTAAGCAGTTATACACAACTTGCTCTCCTTAGACTGATGGCTAAAATAAGAAATCTTTAAATAAAAAGAAGGGTCTTGGGGTTCTAAATGATATCTGAACCAAACACAAATTTAGAATAATTTAAAGTGAAGATGAGCAATCTGAGCTTTAACCTTCTAAAAGAAAAAACAATTAGATATAAGTTACTTAAGATGAAAAAATGAACACTATTTTTGGATCAGCCTAATTTAAGAGGACACAAATACCACACAGCAATACAGTCCCATCCTTCTTCCTTTTGCTACAGTGTATCTGGTCAGGGTGAACTTTTCACAGAACATTGTGCAGAAAGCATAGACCCAAGGCTCTGCCTGTTATACCTCTCGCCACAACAATGCTGTTTCCAGTACAGAGATTGGTGATTTTTAAAAGACGCAAAATATTTAAAGCATAAATATATACAAGACACGAAATATACTTTAAAAAATTTAAAACACAAATATATAAGAGACACAAAATATATAAAACAATTTTAAAAGTTTTATAAGAACATGTAAATTAAAAGACACTTTGCTTTATTATTTTTTTTTTAAGGAAATTCATGTGAGACCATTTCTTCTGTCTTCTTTCATACCAGCTTGCCTTATAGCATATATATGTTTGCTGATATTCTGTCAATACTTTATTATTTTTTAATGCATTCCATGGCCAAGGTTAAGTAAGTCTAGAAAACACCATTCTGGGCTGGCCCTGTGGCTCACTTGGGAGAGTGCGGCGCTGGTAGCGCCGAGGCCGCGGTTCGGATCCTATATAGGGATGGCCGGTGCGCTCACTGACTGAGCGTGGTGCAGACTACACCGTGCCGAGGGTGGCGATTACCTTACTGGTCCAAAAAAAAAAAAAAAAAAAAACCCATATCATTCTAAACTGATCTCTAGACCTAAGAAATGTTTAAAAGTCACGGTCCCTCTTCTGATCAAGATGGCGGAATAGACGGTCCCCAGCGACACTCTCTCCCAGAAATCAACCAATTTAGGTCACCTCCCCCGACCAGTTCCCATCAGTTCCCATATTCCATCTCTGCCAGCTGAGCCTCAGCCATGCTGCCACCATTGTCGCCGCCGCCGCCAGCCTCGCTACCATGGAGGCCGCCAGCTTTGCCAGTGAGCCGACCTAACAAAATCCAACCATTATATGAAGGTTTCAGGATCGAGGCCAGCAGGAGACATCAGGACCCCTGCAAACTGTTCATCGGGGGACTCGCCCGCGAAATCAGTAAGCGAGTTCTTCTTGAATATTTGTATCAGTTCGGCGACATAGTAGACTTTACGATTAAAACCGACCCAGACACTGGCCTCTCCAGAGGGTTCGGGTTCGTGCTTTTCAAAGATAGTGCCACCGCTGAAAAGGTGCTCCAAATAGAACAGCACAAACTGGACGGCAAGAAAATAGATTTTAAAAAGGCTAAAGCCATGATCCCATATTCCCTCCGAGAAAGGTTTTTGTGGGCGGGCTGAACCCTCATGCCTCTGAAGAAAAAGTCAGAGCGTACTTTGGGGCATTTGGAGAGATTGAGGATATTGTGTTTCCAGCGTGTCCAAGAACAAAAGAAAGGCGAGCTTTCTGTTTTATCACCTACACTAATGACGCATCAGCGAGGAAGCTGTTAGAAACCAGATACTGTCCCGACCCGCGGGATATTCAACACAGACCCTGGAGGGGGGAGTGGGAATTGGATGGGACAAGAGACGTGAGAAATGGAGACAAGACAGTATTCTGATCAAGTCTCATTTATTAGCCAGAAGGTCACAGCTTATATAGACAGCAAGAGGGAATCAGCAGATAAGGAAGTATGCAGGTGTTTTCTGGGAAAAATCACAGGGCAAATCTTTCCAGGAAATGGAACATTTCTCAGCTATCTCAAGCAAAGCAGCAGTGATCTACGCCTAGGGCTGTGCAAGCAGTAAGGAGAAAAGGGCGGAAAGGTCACAGCATTTATATCTTTAGTGTCAGAGGGCTATTGGCAGGGCTTCATGACCCTGGGCAGGCTATGACAGGGCTCTTTGGCCCCAGACAGGTCCCCCTTTTTTATTTTTTCAAGCCAAGAGAACCTCTCGGGAACTGTGCCTGTCTTAGGTTGGGGTAACCCATCCCGAGCACAGTACCCATCATAGAAATGGCAGTCTTTTGTTTAGGGTGGTGCGGGGGACTTACCCTCTTACCCGTCTTTGGCTATCCAGTTCAGCTCACAGAGGCAGCATTTGTTAAGGTGAATGTGGTGGTATTTAGGCACCACTTTGTTCTTGCATCTCAAGGCGTTGATAATGGACCTGTATAGGCCTTGCCTGAATAGCCTCAATTTGTTGTTTAACAAAGGCTGTGACTTTATTAAGTAAAAAGGGCCCCAAAGAAAGCAAAAGAAGCAAGCCCACAAGTGGCCCTAAAGAGGGTAAGAGATAAGGAAGGAATCCATTAAGTCCAGTCCAAAGGGGGTTTTCTGCCAGTTGTTTTCTTCTCTTTTCTAAGTCGTCTTGTAGTTGTTTGATACAGTCTCGAACTATCCCGGATTTGTTGGCATAGAAGCAGCATCTTTCCTGTAGGGCTAAACAAACACCTCCTTGTTCTGCAGTTAGTAAATCGAGACCTCTTCTGTTTTGTAAGACTACTTCTGCCAGGGAATCTAATTGGTCTTGGAGGTCCTGTATAGTTTGGGAAAGGGCTTGTACATCCGAAATCAGCTGGGTAGACAATTTTGGATATTGAGATAGAGAATGGGTGAGACCGGCAGTTCCAGTAGCAACTGCTACAGAAATTCCCAAACCAGCAAGTAAAGGAATAAACTGTACAGCCCTTTTAGATCTTCCAGCTATATGCTCAAAAGTAGGGACAGGGATGGGTTCGCTCCCAGGTATAACATCTACATCGGGCAGAAGGAGAGCCAAAACACATAACCCTGTCCAGTTAGTGGGTAATTGGGTATAAGCTTTATTACTACCACAGACAAAAACCGAACTGTTATGGGAACACAAGGAAGTAGAAATGTTGATAAATGACTAACAATTTGCAAATGTAGCAAACCCAACATCGACCTCAAAACTATTATTAACTGAAGGGGAAATGAAACAAGTAGCATTATAAAACTGTAAAGGTTGTACCTGCAAAGGGAAAGTTAATGAACACTGATGACCATCAGAATAATTAAAAGACAAAGCGGGAAAAGCAACAGGGACAGGCTGTCCTACTATCAGACAGAGCCAACAATTTTGAGCAAGATCAGGATTGGTGGCATTAAGCAACTTATGAGTTGCATAAAGAAGGTTGGAGGTCTGAGGATCAAGCCCTAAATCGCGCCTGTTCTTGGGCAGGGCCAGGGGGTGATAGGTAAGTTGAGGAAACAAAATGTCATGCATTTCTTGAATTTTTGTTTCCACTTTTAGAATTCTAGTTTGGTCTTGAGGGCCTCCTCCATCAGATATGTGAACGAGGGGAGTGGTGGACCAACAAACAGGTTGACCTACTGAACTTGTACAAGAGCCTTGGGCGTACTTATTCGAGGCAAGCCCAACAGCAGAAGGAGGACCTGCAAGATCCCCTCCAAAAGTCCCTGCATAATTTTTAATCAGGGTGGCTGTGAAGTATGTTTGGTTTCCAGAAGTGCACAATTGGTATGAAGAATAACAAGTGCTATGCGTAGATTCAGCAAACGTGCTGCAAGGACATGGCTTAAGGCTACCACCACTGCTGGCTATGAACTTAGGTTTTTCTTTTTCTTTTTCTTTTTTTTTTAAAAGATGACCGGTAAGGGGATCTTAACCCTTGACTTGGTGTTGTCAGCACCATGCTCAGCCAGTGAGCGAACCGGCCGTCCGTACATGGGATCTGAACCCGGGGCCTTGGTGTTATCAGCACCGCACTCTCCCGAGTGAGCCACGGGCCGGCCCCAAACTTAGGTTTTTCAACACAACTATAAGCAGGAGATGATGAGGACAAATAAGCTGAATGGGTGTCACAATCTACAACAGATATGTATGATGTAAGAGGACTAGAAACGGTCCCACCTTGCAATCACATGGTTTTCCGTACTGTTTGTTCACCAATTGGCGAGCGAGTCCAGGATCTCCAAAGCCAGACTGGACCTTGGGCAGTTGACCAGACAAACCAACAATCAGGAAGAAAATGCTGGTTGCCATGACCCCTGTGGAAAAGAAAAGAAAAATACATTCTCAGGGATCTACCGAATCCCTGGCTGAGAGGTTATGATCAACTTGTTTAACCAGCCGTTCTGGCAGCCATCTGGCCGAGTTACGAGTGCGAGAAAAAACACAGACTGAACCTCTACCCCAGATGAAAACTGGATCTGGGCCATTCCAGGAGTTATCTAGGGGGTCCTTCCATTTGACCATGGCAAATTGTGATTGGGACTCGGAATGCCAAAAACGGTCAGCTGCTGATTTGCCGTTGACATCAAGATTTGAAAAATTAAGGATGAAAAGGGCATGACTTAGTAAATTCCTGGGGGAGCCTCTTGTGGGGTACCATTCCCCCTTTTTTATTTTTTCAAGGCAAGTTTTTAAAGATAAGTGGGCTCTTTCGACAATTCCTTGGCCTTGAGGGTTATAGGGAATGTCTGTAATATGTTGAATTTGTAATCTAGCACAAAAATCTTGGAAAGCCTTGGAGGTATAGCCAGGGCCATTGTCCATTTTAATCTGTTTTGGGATTCCCAGGATTGAAAAAAAATGTAGCAAATGAGCAATAACATGTTTGGTTGCTTCTCCTGTCTGTAAAGTAGAGAGCAAAAACCCACTGTAGGTGTCTATGGACACGTGAACATATTTTAGAT
Source organism: Cynocephalus volans (assembly GCF_027409185.1). Lineage (NCBI taxonomy): Eukaryota > Metazoa > Chordata > Mammalia > Dermoptera > Cynocephalidae > Cynocephalus > Cynocephalus volans. The sequence goes on from NC_084473.1 coordinate 61,182,601, forward strand.
TACCAAATTCTGATAAATGAGTAACATCCATTTGCCAAAGCATATTTGGGACAAGTCCTCGAGGATTAACTCCCAAATGGGGAACAGGCAAAAGTGTAACACAGGAAGGACACTGTTTAACTATCTGTCTAGCTTTTTCTCTAGTGATTTGAAACATTAACCTAAGTGTGTGAGCATTAATATGATGAAGGGAGTGAGTAGTTTGTGCCTGTGTAACAGGATCAGCGGTAATGGTGGCCACTGTTTTAGTGGCCGCATCAGCCAATTTGTTTCTCATGGCGAGAGGGCCTGGGAGGTAGGAACGTGCTCTAACATGACCTATAAAAAAGGGCAAACGTCTTTGTTGAATCAGTTTTTGGCATTGCAAAAAAAGCTCAGTGGCAGTGGAGGTATGTTTGATTTGGGGAACTGTTTCTAAAAGGGGGATAGAATTGGCTAAATAGGCACTATCAGTATAAAGACTGAGAGCCTGATTTGGGAAGGTTAAAAAAAACCTGGATAACAGCTTGTAACTCCACAAGTTGGGCAGAAGTATAACAAGTAGTAAAGTGGACTGTGTGATTATTAATGGTATAAGCTGCAGTCCCTGTGGATGAACCATCAGTAAAAACCAAAAGGGCATTAGTTACCGGCGAGTTACGAGTAACTCGGGGAAAAACAAAAGTGTGTAAGTTACAAAACTGAATAAGTTTATTGGATGGATAATGATTGTCTATTGTGCCTTCATAAGAGGCACAAGCCACTACCCAAGTATCAGAATTTTGTAAAAGCCAGTGGACCTGTTGTTGGGTGTAGGGCTGGATTAATTTGTGTGGTTCAAGCCCAAAGTACTTTCTACTATTTTCTTGACCTAATATAATTAAATCTGCAACAGCATCAAAGTAAGGAAGCAAGGTTTTTTTTGGTGATGAAGGTAAATGAACCCACATAATAGGGTTGTTCTGCCAAAATAGCCCAGTAGGGACAAGAGCCGTATTGAATATAATAAACGTTAAGGGTTGGGTAGAATCCAAGTAAGAGACAAATTGAGCTGCAACAGCATTTTCTACTTTTTGTAATGTAGTCAGTGCTTCTGGAGAGAGAGATCTGGAAGATTTAGGGTCAGGATTTCCTTTTAAAATATCAAATAAGGGCTTTAGGTCTCCAGGAGTAAGTTTTAAATATGGACGGAGCCAATTTATATTGCCTAAAAGTTTTTGAAAATCATTAAGGGTTTGTAATTGATCTGTGCGGATGGAAGACTTCTGGTTAGTAATTTTGTGTCCCGTCATATGAAACCCAAAAATGTGTAGGGATCATGAAACTGTATCTTTTCTGGAGCTATTTGTAAACCTGATAAAGCTAACTGCTTTTCAAGCTGGATAAAACATTGTAAAACCCTGTCTTTTGAATCACCGGCAAGTAAAATGTCATCCATATAGTGTATAATGTACATATCTTTCCACAGATCTCTGATTGGTTGAATGACTGCAGCCACAAATTTTTGGCATAAGGTAGGACTATTGGCCATTCCCTGGGGCAGGACCCGCCATTGGTATCGTTTCATGGGTTCCTTAAAATTTATGGAGGGGAGACTAAAAGCAAAACGTTTTTGGTCACTAGCATGTAGGGGAATTGTGAAAAAGCAATCTTTGAGATCTATAACAATTTTAAAAGAGCCTGAAGGAATTGCCACTGGGGATGGCAAGCCAGGTTGCAAAGCGCCCATAACCACCATTGTGGCATTAACAGCTCTTAGGTCCTGAAGCAGTCTCCATTTTTCAGATTTTTTTCTAATAACAAATATAGGAGTATTCCAGGGGGAGTTACTCTCAACAATGTGTCCTGCCAGTAACTGTTCCTGTACTAACTGTTGGGCGACACATAATTTTTCCGAGGTTAATGGCCACTGATCAACCCAAATGGGCTCGCTTGACTTCCAAGTTATAGGGTCAGCATGCCTTTGGGGTACAGGCTTGTCAATGGCCGAAATCAAAAATTTCCAAGGCCCTGTTTATTAAGTTGGCCAGTTGCCTGAATGGGTTGCAAAATACCTTGTTCCTGTTTTCCTAAACCTTTGCCTGGACTATATCCTTGAGACAGCATTTGTGCTGTAACTATTTCATTAGGGCTGCACATTATTATTTTCATTTGTGAGAGCAGATCCCTGCCCCAAAGATTGACAGGCAAGTAAGGGATAACATACGGTTGAATAAGACCTGAATTATTTTCCTTATCAGTCCATGTAAGAAATTTAGAACTCTGTTTAGGATTGCGGCTTTGTCCAATTCCCTTTAGATTGGTTAAGGTATCACAAAGGGGCCAAGTGGCGGGCCAATCCTCTTGTCTAATGATTGTAACATCAGCCCCAGTATCTATTAAGCCAGTGAATTGTTTACCATCCAACCATAAGGTAAGAGAGGGTTTTTGACGGGAAATCTGTTGGACCCAGTAAGCATCTGAGGATCCAAAATTGCCTGCACCTCTCACAATATTACGGGCTTTATTATTTGTTTTAACTAGAGGAAGTAGGATAAACTGGGCTACTCTTTCTCCTTGTGGAATCATGACAATGTCAGTAGTTGCTTTGGACAGAAGCTTAATTTCTCCAGTAAAATCATTATCAATTACTCCGGGAAAAATCTGTAGCCCTTTGAATATTGAACAGCCACGACCAAGGACAAGTCCAAAAGTACCAGGGGGCAATGGACCAAAGACCCTTGTATTTAAAATTTGAGGTCCCATTTCAGAAGTTAATACTGTGTGGGATGTGGAACAGAGGTCCAGTCCTGCACTCCTTGGGGTTGCTCTAGTGAGGTTTGAAACGGATTGTTGTTGGCTGGGACAAACTTGATAGCCCCACTTTGGCTCGGGGCCTGGGGCTGGCCCCTTTTTCCGTTTCCCTGAGGGGGTGGTAAGGGATTTCCCTGAGCATCAGTTTTGGATCTACATTCATTTGCCCAATGTTTTCCTCTTTTACATCGTGGGCAAAGTCCAGGAGGCTTGGTGACTACGGCTTTTGTCTGGCATTCCTGAAAGTTTTTAGCAAAATGACCAGGCTTGCCACATTTAAAGCAACCTTTATTATTTTGGCCTTTATTAGCTAAAAAATCCTTTACTGTTTGTCCACTGAGGGCTGCGGCCATGGCTAGACCTTGTTGATAAGAGGAGCCAATGTTCGAGCAAAGACGAATATATCCTTGGAGGTCAGTTTTATTTTTGCAGGGCCTAATGGCTGCCTGGCATGCAGGATTAGCATTTTCAAAAGCCAATTGTTTTACATAATCAAGATTCGTACTCGCATTGCCTAATAACCTATCTGCTGTTGTCATTAGCCAGTTAACAAAATCTGAAAAAGGCTCTTCAGGCCCTTGTTTTACTCCTGTAAGCGAAGCGCTTGAATCCCCCTTAGCTGGGAGCCTTCTCCAAGCCTTTAAAGCGGCTGTTTGAATTTGGGAAAATAGACCTGGGTCATAGTTTTTTTGTTCCTCAATACTAGAATAGTCACCAGAGCCGGTCAACTTATCAAGACCCCAATCTTTATCAGCCTGAAGGTTTTTTCTAGCAATGTCTTTGCAGTTTTCAAAAAATTCGGACTTCCAGAGTAAGTAATCACCCACTGAGAGTGTGGCTCTGACAAGGGTGTTCCAATCTATAGGAGTGAGCCAGCTTTCAGCCACAGATTCTAATATAGCGAGGGTATAAGGCGCTGTGGGCCCATATTGGGAAATGGCGCCTTTTAGCTCTTTGATAACATTAAATCGCAGTCTGTCATATTTGCGGGTAATTCGTCCCACGTTATCCACAGATTCAGATACTGGGAAGTCCTCAAGTTGGTCAAAAAGACTTTGATCTACATGAATGGGAGCTCTTTCTGTGGGGGGGTGGCTAACTTGTTGTTTAATGGAGGGCAGTAGCCAGTCGCTTTAGTTTGACATGTTGTATTCTTACGTTTTGTTTGTAATTCTTGAAGTTTGGTTGTTAAGACCTGGAGCTCTTCCTCTAAGAGAATTTGTTTTTCTAATTGTTGAACTTTTGACTCTAAATTTTTTAAAGGATCTGATACTGTCACCACTGAGGGAGTGGAGGGCAAATTGTAAGGGGGAGGGCACAAGGGCTGAGCCAAGAATGCATCATCTGGTGCATGGTATTCAGCGTCCTCTGTGTCCAGATCGCCCCAATCAACTCCTGAGGGATCAGGATTCTGTGCCTCCTTATCATCCTGGAATTTTAATAGTGGATACTTTTCAGATCTCTTAGGTATGGCACTGGCTGCCTTGACCTCCTCACTCTCATCTTCTAGGGAGATTAGATCTACGTCCTCCCTAGGCGGTGGAGAGGGATTTCAGAGGTCAGTCTTGGAACTGGCTTTTAATATTTTTTCAGTTTGGGCCACAGTTTCTGAAACTTCTGGGGATTTTTCCCTATCCTGAATCATGTCCCTGATTAAATTCCAATAGGAGAAGGCAGTAACGGGGACCTTTTCTGGCCCAAAAGTCTCATAGAAATCTTGTAAAGCATCTCCAACTCGAGGCCACTTTTTATAATTAATAGTCCCTTCTTCTGGGAACCAAGGACAAAGATTCCGCATGAAATCAAAAAATCTTAATAGATCAGTTGTTTTAACCTTTACTCCTCGCATCTTTAAAGCTTTTTGTAACTGTCTTATGTAGACATCATGACAACTTAATTCTTGTGCCATTATCGGGCGCACTTACTCACCTTATCCTGATGCGGCAGATTCCCATGGCGGATGAAGGTTTTACTCTTTCATTTTCAGTGGTCGACCCTCCGATGCGCCGTCTTCCTCACAGTATCCCCCGTATCCAGTGCCCCATGTTTGGGTGCCAAAAATGTCCCGACCTGCGGGATATTCAACGCAGACCCTGGAGGGGAGAGTGGGAATTGGATGGGACAAGAGACGTGAGAAATGGAGACAAGACAGTATTCTGATCAAGTCTCATTTATTAGCCAGAAGGTCACAGCTTATATAGACAGCAAGAGGGAATCAGCAGATAAGGAAGTATGCAGGTGTTTTCTGGGAAAAATCACAGGGCAAATCTTTCCAGGAAATGGAACATTTCTCAGCTATCTCAAGCAAAGCAGCAGTGATCTACGCCTAGGGCTGTGCAAGCAGTAAGGAGAAAAGGGCGGAAAGGTCACAGCATTTATATCTTTAGTGTCAGAGGGCTATTGGCAGGGCTTCATGACCCTGGGCAGGCTATGACCGGGCTCTTTGGCCCCAGACAAGATACCATGTAATTGGCTCCAGGTGGTGTGAAATTAAAATTGCCTTCCCAAAATTACTTATGTGGTCATAACGCAAGTGGTCAACAAATGTTCCATTTGCTGGCATAGGCAACCGCTGGGAGGAAGAGAAGGCTTCCAAGCAAACCTAAATGCTTGGGAAGCAAATGGAGATGTTCTTGGTGGCATCCAACATATTGCCAGTGCAAACTGGGATGCTCTCGGAGAAAACTGAGGTGTGTGGGGAGCACCCCTGTATGTTTGGAGAGCATGCCAATATGCTTGGAGAGCAAACTGAGTTGCTTGGGGAGCACAGCTAAATGTTTGGGCAGCTTACCAAGATCCATTGGGAGCACAGCTAGATGCTTGGGCAGCATACTGAGATCCTTTAGGAGCACTGCGAGATGTTTGGGGAGCATACTGAGATTCTTTGGGAGCACAATGAGATCCTTGGGCAGCATACCAAGATCCTTTGGGAGCACGGTGAGATGCTTGGGCAGCATACCGAGATCCTTCAGGAGCACAGCGAGATGCTTGGGGAGCATACCGAGATCCTTTGGGAGCACAGCGAGATGCTTGGGGAGCAAACCGAGATCCTTTGGGAGCATGGCGAGATGCTTGGGGAGCATAGCGAGATCCTTCGGGAGCACAGCGAGATGCTTGGGGAGCATACCGAGATCCGTTGGGAGCACGGCGAGATGCTTGGGCAGCATACCGAGATCCGTTGGGAGCATGGCGAGATGCTTGGAGAGTATACCAAGATCCTTCAGGAGCACGGTGAGATGCTTGGGCAGCATACTGAGATCCGTCGGGAGCACAGTGAAATATTTGGGGAGCATACCGAGATCCTTCGGGAGCACAGCGAGATGCTTGGGGAGCATACTGAGATCCTTCGGGAGCACAGCGAGATGCTTGGGGAGCATACCGAGATCCATTGGGAGCACAGCTAGATGCTTGGGCAGCATACTGAGATCCTTTAGGAGCACTGCGAGATGTTTGGGGAGCATACTGAGATTCTTTGGGAGCACAATGAGATCCTTGGGCAGCATACCAAGATCCTTTGGGAGCACGGTGAGATGCTTGGGCAGCATACCGAGATCCTTCAGGAGCACAGCGAGATGCTTGGGGAGCATACCGAGATCCTTTGGGAGCACAGCGAGATGCTTGGGGAGCAAACCGAGATCCTTTGGGAGCATGGCGAGATGCTTGGGGAGCATAGCGAGATCCTTCGGGAGCACAGCGAGATGCTTGGGGAGCATACCGAGATCCGTTGGGAGCACGGCGAGATGCTTGGGCAGCATACCGAGATCCGTTGGGAGTATGGCGAGATGCTTGGAGAGTATACCGAGATCCTTCGGGAGCACGGCGAGATGCTTGGGCAGCATACCGAGATCCGTTGGGAGCATGGCGAGATGCTTGGAGAGTATACCGAGATCCTTCAGGAGCACGGCGAGATGCTTGGGCAGCATACCGAGATCCGTTGGGAGCATGGCGAGATGCTTGGAGAGTATACCGAGATCCTTCAGGAGCACGGTGAGATGCTTGGGCAGCATACTGAGATCCGTCGGGAGCACAGTGAAATATTTGGGGAGCATACCGAGATCCTTCGGGAGCACAGCGAGATGCTTGGGGAGCATACTGAGATCCTTCGGGAGCACAGCGAGATGCTTGGGGAGCAAACCGAGATCCTTCGGGAGCACAGCGAGATGCTTGGGGAGCATACCGAGATCCGTTGGGAGCACGGCGAGATGCTTGGGCAGCATACCGAGATCCGTTGGGAGCATGGCGAGATGCTTGGAGAGTATACCGAGATCCTTCAGGAGCACGGTGAGATGCTTGGGCAGCATACCGAGATCCGTCGGGAGCACAGTGAGATGTTTGGGGAGCATACCGATATCCTTCGGGAGCACTGCTAGACATTTGGGGAGCATACCGAGAACCTTCAGGAGCACGGCGAGATGCTTGGGGAGCATACCGAGATCCTTCGGGAGCACAGCGAGATGCTTGGAAAGCATACCAAGATCCTTCGGGAGCACAGCGAGATGTTTGGGGAGCATACTGAGATCCTTCGGGAGCACTGCGAGACGTGTGGGGAGCATACCGAGAACCTTTGGAGCACGGCGAGATGCTTGGGGAGCATACCAAGATCCTTCGGGAGCACACCGAGACGTGTGGGGAGCATACCGAGATTCTTTGGGAGCACGGCAAGATCCTTGGGCAGCGTACTGAGATCCTTCGGGAGCACGGCGAGATGCTTGGAGAGCATACTGAGATCCTTCGGGAGCACTGCGAGACGTGTGGGGAGCATACTGAGAACCTTTGGAGCACGGCGAGATGCTTGGGGAGCATACCGAGAACCTTCGGGAGCACTGCGAGACGTTTGGGGAGCATACCGAGAACCTTCGGGAGCACGGTGAGATGCTTGGGGAGCATACCGAGATCCTTCGGGAGCACGGCAAGACGTTCGAGAAGCATACCGAGATTCTTCGAGGGCACGCCAAGATGTTTGGGGAGCATTCCGAGATCTTTCGGGTGCACAGCAAGATGCTTGGGCAGCATACCAAGATCCTTTGGGAGCACACCGAGACGTGTGGGGAGCATACCGAGATTCTTTGGGAGCACGGCAAGATCCTTGGGCAGCGTACTGAGATCCTTCGGGAGCACGGCGAGATGCTTGGAGAGCACACCGAGATCCTTTGGGAGCACAGCGAGATGCTTGGGCAGCATACTGAGATCCTTCGGGAGCACGGCGAGATGTTTGGGGAGCATACCGAGATCCTTTGGGAGCACGGCGAGATGCTTGGAGAGCATACCGAGATCCTTTGGGAGCACTGCGAGATGCCTGGGCAGCATACCGAGATCCTTCAGGAGCACAGCGAGATGTTTGGGGAGCATACCGAGATCCTTTGGGAGCTCAGCGAGACGTTTGGGGAGCATACTGAGATTCCTCGGGAGCACAGCAAGATGTTTGGGCAGCATACTGAGATCCTTTGGGAGCACAGCGAGATGTTTGGAGAGCATACCAAGATCCTTCAGGAGCACAGCGAGATTCTTGGGCAGCATACCGAGATCCTTCGGGAGCACGGCGAGACGTTTCGGGAGCATACTGAGATCCTTTGGGAACACAGCGAGATGTTTGAGGAGCATACCAAGATTCTTTGGGAGCATACTGAGATGACTGGGGAGCATACCGAGATGTTAGGAGAGCAAACTGAGATGCTTGGGGAGCAAACCGAGATGCTTGGGGAGCAAACCAAAATGTTTATGGGGCAGTTGGAGGTGATGGAAGGTCTTCTGTGCTTGTTCCTTTTGGCTTCCCAGTCTGCAACGAAGGCTTTACTTTCTCTGACCAAGGATATGACAATTACCATAATTCCTACAGTAATCAGCCAGTGTGTAATGGCTATTTTGGAGATTATTTTGTTGGATATAAGTATGGAACCTGTGATTTAGGACTTACATTTACTAATTACAATGTGCAACTAAACCAGGCCACTCCTCTTGGTAGCTCTTACCAGGGAATTTATCAGCTATTCTGAAGTTGAAGGATGAAGATGACACCGCAGAACCACACTCTTCTTGAATGAAAAGTTACGTTAGTCATAGGAAATGACTGTTTTTGAAAACGTTGTCACTATTTCTTCCTGAACTGTTACCAGTTGTTTTTAAGTGCCAATTATTTTTCAATGACCCTTTGACATTGGAGCTGCGACAGAACACAAGATTTGAGACTTTGTTTTGTTTCATGGAAGTTAACGTTTTCTGAAAGATAAATGTTTACTGGCATTATTTGAAGAAAAAAAAGATAGCAACCAATTTACAACAATATAAAAAATCAACATCAGCCAAGCTGGGGCCACTAGAACTTAGGGAAAGAGGAGGAGAGACTTATGGAGTTCATGAAGGTGGGAGAAGCCACAATGAGAGAAAGAAAAAAACTGCTCTGAGTGTTTCGTGCCATGGCTGCTTTAAGGCTGGAGCTTCTGAGTGCATGGAGCAGGAGCCGGCAAAAGCCACAGCTGTGCCCTTCAGATGAAGTTGCTTGGAGGTGGCAGGGGAGAAGAGGGCCCTCAGGCCAGCAAGACCACTAATAGGGTTCCCATGGACCCACATAGGAGCAAGGAGCCACAACAACTGAGAAAATGGAGCCACTCAGAGGCTGGTGAGCCATTGCAAGGGACTGGTGCATGGCCCGTCCCATGGGAAGTGTTTGCAGCTCAGGCAGTGGGAGAGATAGGCCCACTGGGAGAACACTGGGGCACAGCAAGGACAGCTGATCGGCACCCCAATCAGCGTAGGACCACTGAGAAGAGACAGGTCAGGAACATAGAATTGCATGGGGTGCAGTTTGATGAAAAGACTCAGGCCAAGATCAGAGTTACTACACAACCCAGGTGCACTGAGTCTCTGGAGAGCCAGGAGTACAAATAAAGTCAATTATAACCTGAGCTGCACAAAAAGCCTTCACTAGGGAAGCAGCAGTAAAGCAGCAATTTAGCTAAACCACAGAGCTCAAGTTCTGGTCCCAACAGGAAGTTCCCCACTTTAGAAGAAAGCAAAAGACAAAAAAATTAGTTCCGGCTCATAGACACTGCCAGCACCTTGGTGCATCCTGGGACATGAGGCATGGAGCCAGGTACTGGACCCCCTCCCACAACCAGGCACACTGCGCCAGCACCTCTGGCCTGCCTGGGACCCAAGGCATAGAAAAGGGGACTGGACACCCATCGCACAACCAGGCACACCACGCCAGCACCTTGGGCCTGCCCAGGGCCTGAGGCATGGAGAAGGGGATGGGGTCCCCCTCCCACAACCAGGTACACTGCTCCAGTGCCTCAGGGCCCACCTGAGGACCTGAGGGATGGAGCCAGGGACTGGACCCCTCTCCCACAACCTGGTACAACACACCAGTGCCCCAGGGCCCACCCAGGGAACCAAGATATGGAGCCAGGGACTGGACTTCCCTCCCCTCCCACAACCAGGCACACTGCCTGAGCCAAGGAGCATGCCAAAAAATCACCTCCATGTGAGTGGCCCACCACAGCCACCACAGTAACCATGGCTGCCACGAAAGCGGCTAGACACCACAACCACCATGCAGATGGTCCGCCAGCCACTGGAGTGCATTGACACAAGGAGAGTCACCAGCAGAGATAAAGAAGAGGATGTCTCTCTCCACAAAGCCCATTCCAGAGTGACAGAAGAAGCATCTGCTCTGCAATAATATTGGGGGACATGATGACACATCTCAGCATTGGACAGCTCATCTAAGCAACAAATCAACAGAGTAACCATTATTCTTTCAGAGGGAGAGAAGAAACCTAGGGTAATTAGAGGGGGGACGGGGAGGGGTTGAGATTGGACAAGGGGCATAAAGAATAAGTATGATTTGTAACAATATGTATGCTAGTAGTATTGATCTGATCAACATATGTCAACGTTGAAGCCCCAAAATATGTACAATCACTTTTGATTTAATAAACATTTTTTTTAAAATATGAAATAAATAAATAAATAAATAAATAAAAATCACAGTCCAAGAATAGGAGTTATTATGTCCTAGAAAATCCAGGTTAACATTCATAAAGAGAACCTGCTCTTTATCACTTTCATTCAGCTTTCTGCTGTATTTTTTTTTTTTTATTCATTAAAAAACAGATTACAAAAGTGGGTCATGTTCATTGAGAAAAATTCAGACAATGTAGAAGTATCTAAAGTCCTTCCTGCTGGACTGTAAACTCTGCAAGGGTGAGCCATGTCATTTTATCCACCCCAGTCTCTCCAGTCCATAACCCTGCACACAGTAGGAGCTCAAAATGGCAGCACCCCACCCCCTTTCTAATTCCCCACACAGCTATGGTTAATAGGCTAAGGTGTTGTATTGCAGAGTTCTCCTATGCAGAAGTTTGAAAATAAAGTTTTAATTTTAGAATAGTCTTAGATTTACATAAAATTGTGAAGATAATAAGAGTACTCATATACCCCCCCACACTTTCCCTTATTATTAACATCTTATGTTAGTATGAACATTTTTCACAATTAATGAACTAATATTGATACATTACTTTTATTAACTAAAGTTAATACTTTATTCAGATTTCCTTAGTTTTTACCCAATGGCCTTTTCTGCTCCAGAATCCCATCTAGGATACTGTGCTACATTTAGTCACCATGTCTCCTTAGGCTCCTCTCGGCTGTGACAGTTTCTCAGACTTTCCTTGTTTTTAATAACCTTGACAGGGCCGAGCGTGGCGCACTCGGGAGAGTGCGACGCTCCCGCCGCGGGTTCGGATCCTATATAGGAATGGCCGGTGCACTCACTGGCTGAGTGCCCGTCACGAAAAAGACAAAAATAATAATAATAATAATAACCTTGACAGTTTTGAGAAGTACTGGTCAGGTTTGGTAGGATGCCAAATCCTATTGGGATTTGCCAAATGCTCTATTAGGATTTGTTTGCTGTTTTTCTCATGAATAGACAGGGTTATGGTTTGGGGGAGGAAAGCTGTAAAAGTGAAATGCCACTCTTATCACGTCAAGATCATTCATCACATCACATCATCACATCAAATCATTGTCCCCAGATAGCTTGGACTTGGGCAGCCTAAACATGAAGATGATTCAAAAGAAAGACATGTGACCTTAACACTGGCCCTGGGCATGGGAGGAGGGTGTGTGAAGGACAGGAGTCATGATGACCTACCCACTTCAGCCACATGCCAAACCCGCAAGGGACACTTGCCAAGGACCAAGGTCAGCTGCCAAGCAGGGCCAAATGCCCAGTCTTCTTCCTGTTGACTAGCGATGACCTTTCGTGATGCAGCTTGGATTTTTTGGCTCCCTGTCTTCTACATGTGCCTTCCTGCAGATGGTAACTCACTCCCCAACACTCATCAGCAGCAGGAAAAGCCCAGGAAAGATGGAACAGAATAAACAAAAACAAGAAAACAAGGAATCAGACCTGACAGATTCACCAGAAAATGCTTGATTTTCTCCTGTTACACTGTAAGGTTTTGCTTGGATTCTTCCTTGCATTATTCAAACATATCATGGGCAATGATTCAAATTCTTCTTCCTTGCATGGAATTAGGATTTAAAGTGTTTTTTTGTTTGTTTGATTGTATGTTTTATCCTGACACATTAACCAGCTTAAGTAAATGAACTAGACCACACAAAATAATAATAAATTTATGTTATATTATAATTTAGTTAACATTTATTAATCATTTTATAATATACCAGAAACTGTGCTACTTATTTCAGGTATGTTGCTCATTTGATTCTCAGCAGCACTATGAGGTTGCTAGCTCCCTTTTATAGAAGATAAAATGAGGCACAGGAAGATTAAGTAATTTGCCCAAGATCACATACTAATAAGTGGCAGAGAAGGATATAAACACATCGGATTCCTCACTCCATACCGCTGCACCATTCAATGAACTTCTACGCCACACTGCCAAATCATTCAAAAGCCTCTATACCATACTGCTAGACTGTTCAGAAAACCTCTATATCACACTGCTGCACCATACAACCAACTTCTACACGATACTGCTACATCGTTCAACATACCATTAAACCACACTGCTACACAAATCAATATACTACTCTATACTGCTGTACCATTCAACAAACCACTACTCCATGCTGCCACACCATTCAAAAAATTACACCACTGCTACACTGTTCAACAAACCACCATCACACCATATAGCTACACTTCTCAACAAACCAGTATGGATAGTCCACTATCCATACTACCACATGGCTCAGGAAACCACTACACGATATTGCTACACTATTCAACAAACCTTTATACCAGTTGTGTCTATACTACTTCTAGCAACTTGCAAGGTGCTGAGAATAGGAAGATGAGTGAAACAAGGTCCTGGCATAAAGGATCTCACTGTTGGTTCACTTATCTGCAGAAGTGCAGGGCATCCAGAAGTTCCCATGTGCCCATCAGCAGACTCAGGGGTGCTGGGAGAGTTGGCTGTCTAGAGGAGACCTCAAGTCAGAATAAAGAACTTCATTCAGCATGTGGTGACTTTGAGACCATAGGAAATGGCATGGAACATGACCATGATCCAAAACAACCAACAATACTCAAAATGTTTAATAAGTCATTCAGTCCTAGCCCATCAGAAAAGACATTCATCCACCAGGATGAAGGACAGGCCAATCAGAACAGTGACAACTATGACAACTGGGAGGGAATGAACATTAGCCCTGAGACAGCCTGCAGATATGGAGCAGCAAATGCCTGAGGGACCCCTGCATCACCACAGGGTCACCTAGGTGCCCTTCCTATGCCAGCCCGAGTAGGACTAGAGGGAGGAGGATGGATGGGTGGGTTTTCAGCATCCATGGACTGCTATTGTATATGGAAAAGAACTTTAGAGATTACTTCTGTTTTCATTAATATTAAATTAGCTTGTAAATCTATAAATCTAATTTTTTTCTAAAGCCTTTAGTTCGACATATGGATTTTATTTATTTACAGATCTAATTTTTTGTCTGTTAAAATAAAAAGTACTCACTTTCACTTTCTCTTTGATTTATTCTTAATAAGCTTATACATTTGATAGATTAATTTCTCCTTAAATATTTCACACATTTACAAACTTAATTAATTAAATTCCTTTAGAGATTTCAAACTACAGTCACAAATATAACATATCTGAATTCTCCCAAGGACTTCAAACAGCAAACAGCAGACTTATAAATCTAACAAGTAAAATCTTCCTAATTACTCAAGTGACTCAGATCTAGTAAAGCAGATTTACAAATTTAATTACTAAATCAGGTTATCTTATTCACTTAAAGCATCATAAAGAAAAAAAACATATACAAGCAGCACAAAAATTTAAAAACCTGTTATTGAACTTATATAGCAACAATTTAGGGCTGGCCAGTTAGCTTAATTGATTAGAGCACAGTGTTATAACAGCAAGGTCAAGGGTTCTGATCCACATACTCTCCAGCTGCCCAAAAAGGAAAAAGAAAAAAGAAAAAAAAGAACAATCCACACTAAGGTATCAATGCTCTTGACTGATTACTTCATCCTGGAGTTACAAAGTAGTCATGTAACCAAAAGGAACGGAATTACCATCTTAGGCTTCTTATATCAACTGGGTTTATGAATTCTGATTATTGAAGATCCCCAGGGCTTAGTCCTTGAACTTCCCTCCTCCCCATCCCCTCCACCTCCACAAAACCCTGCTCCACTCAACCCTCCTCATCTCAGTTGGATGTCATTTCCATCCTTCCAATTGCTCAGGCCCCAAACCACGGAGTCATCCCTGTTTCTAGTTTCCTTCTCTTATATCCTACTTCCAGTCATTTACCAAATGCTTTTGGTTCCAAATATATTCAGAAGTGAACCATTTCTCACCATCTCCTGTGCCACCACCCTGACCTAAGACACCATCATCTCTAAGTTGGATAATTACAATAACCTCCTAACAGGTCTCCCTGCTTCTCTTCTTATATTCACCTACAGTCTTATTCTTTTTAAATATGCCAGGCAGACCCAAAACCTTGCATAACACTCCATTTCACTCACAGTAAAAGCCAAAGTCCTCACAAGACCCACAAGGCAATACCTTTCTGACCACAGCTCCTATCACTCTCCTCTTTAACTCATTTCACTCCAACCACCCTGGCCTCCTTGCTATTCCTTAACACACCAAGCACATTTCCAAGATTGGTGAAGCTATTCTCAGTGCCTGAAATATTCTTCCCCCAGATACCCATTTGGTTAACTTCCTCACTTCCTCCTAGTTTTTGCTCAAATCTCTCTTTCACTATGAGTCCCAATTTAACACTGCAAACTTTCCATCTCTGCACCTCCTGCTCTACTTTTTCTTTTTTTCCATAGCATTTATCACCCTTTGACCTATTACATGATCTATTTGTTTATTAGGCTTATTGTATACTGACCTCTTAGTTAAAATATAAGCTCCACAAGGACAGGGTTTTGGGTTTTTTTAATACATTTTTTCCACTGTTGTACCCCAGGTGCCTGGAATAGGGCACATAATAGGCACTCAAATATTTACTGAAATCGTTTGTTGAATTAATGAATACATGATTTACTATTTGGGACTGGGACACTGTGTTCTCTTTCCAGATGATCTTGTCTCAAGCAAGTACTTGTTGGACTAGGCTGAACTGTTTTACTGATGGTACTTAGGTGCATTAGCATAGAGAGTATTTTCTGAAAACATTATTAGCAAGTTAAAATTGCCTTTTTTAAAAGGATACCATATTTCAGTTGCCCCTTTTGAGTGTTGTGTACTCATGTTTTTGTACAGAAAATC
This sequence comes from Cynocephalus volans, assembly GCF_027409185.1. Taxonomy (NCBI): domain Eukaryota; kingdom Metazoa; phylum Chordata; class Mammalia; order Dermoptera; family Cynocephalidae; genus Cynocephalus; species Cynocephalus volans. The sequence goes on from NC_084473.1 coordinate 61,198,149, forward strand.
TTTTTAATGTTCAAGATGTCACAATTTGGCCAATGGGAGTCCCAGAGATCTTTGCTTTTTCACAACAATAAGATGTTCTAATCCATTCTATTTCCTCTGTCCCAAACATAAGGTTATAGAGTAAGCTGCTCTCCAAGAAGCCCTGGTTCCTATTAGTAGAGTATATCAAAGACTGAAATCTAGCTGCTGGGACCCACATGAGATTTTTCTCTGTGAATACAGGTGAAGCCAACATCCCCACTGGACCACTTTATTGACAGAGAGATGTATATTTTAAGAGGTTTCATTAGTCAGGGTCCAGTCAAGAAAACAGAAATAGCACTAGGAATTTTCAACAGAAGAGATAAATACATGTAGTTGACTATAAAGGTGGTAAGTATCTGGGGGGAAAAAGCAAAAAGGGAATGCTGAGGTGAACCAGAGATTTGTAACTGAAGGGCGCAGCTATCACCTCTAGGACTGGAGAGCAAAAGAGATGAGGTGGTTTTGGTAGAAACAAGGACTTCAGAGGACAGACTCCACATGGCTGATGCTCAGACATGTCCCCACACAGCCCATGATCCATCCTCCAGTGAGGGTGTGAAGCTCACTGTGAACTTGGGCTGCTGAGGAAGGTGTATATATGGACCACATTTTGTTTATCCATTGGTCGGTCAGTGGACACCTGGGTTGCTTCTACCTTTTGGCTATTGTGAGTAATGCTGCTATGAAGATGAGCATACATTTCTCTTCTCTTTTATAATCCTTGTATAGCTTTTTGACCCTCTTACTACAGTAGGGGTCCTTCACCATGTCAAACCTAGCACCTCCTTTTATCCTAAAATGAAGTTCATGAGTAATATAGGCTACCTACAACATAATTTAAAGTAAATCAATATAATAAAATGATATGGGTTTCATTGTACATGTATGCCTGAGAATGATCACACGGGGATATAATGAAATAATGAAATAATCAGATGTTTGTGCATTGTACATGGTTACCATGGCCATGAGTGTAGACTGTCTCAGGAGCACTATATTGGTGATTCAAATCAATACAAGTGTTATTTAGTGGGATGATTTCCTAAAATTGGTAACCGACACCTACTAAAGTTTGAAACAAAGCAATATTATTTCAATGTCCACAGCAATTATAATCTTAGAAATTCAGTGCCTATTCATATCAGGCAAAATATATTTGAAGTTTCTGCATAAAACAGAATTAGTTTTGAAGCTCAGATAATTTAAAACAAATCACTCCCCTTGTGGATATCATGTATAACACTGGAAATCGTGAAGGGAAGATTTGTTGTGCAGGACAACTCGCATCCCTGGCCCATGTTCACTAAATGCCAGTAGCACTCATCAATCACATGACAGCCAAGAATTTCCCTACACATTTCCAAAATGCCCCTAGGAGGCAGTACTGCCCATATTAAGAATCACTGTTCTACAGTGAGTAGTCTCCATGTCTGCATCATTAAGTCTTATCACAATAATGCTGTGTAACTCTGGCAGCCACAAGAAAGCCCCTTGCAGAATTATTGGTCTAACTGGCCACTTAATGTGCTCTGAAATCCACTGCCATGTTTGTGCCAAGGCCATGCCTTTCACTGGTTGCTCCCAGCCAATGGCTGAGCACACGGGGATTCTAAGGCAAACCTGTTTCTAGGAGGCCAGAGACTCCTCTGACAGCTGCTTCTGGCTTCTGGCTCCTGAATAGCTTTGCTGAACCTTCCTTTGGCTGCATGACAGGCTAGGATGTTTCCACTCAATCTTCCTTCCCTCTTTCCTTCACTCGGGGTCAGACTTGCACTGCCTCTGACAGCTCTGCTAGTCCACAGCTCCCTCTCTAATTTGTCTTACATGAGTATTTCCTCTAACACATTCCTATACATTTTATCCCATCTTGGTATCTGCTTTTGGAGGACTTAGGCCAACACAGTAACAAAGAACCACAAAACCTCTGTGGCATACAACAAATGTTTACCACTCATGTTTCAGGGGGTGGAGGGCAGAAGAGGGCAGAAACTAGAAAACTTTGCAGATCCTGGCTGGGCTTGCTCTCATATCTGGGGGTTGATGGCTAGTACTTGATCTAGGATGATCTCCACTATGATGATTGGGACTCACTGTGCTCCATGTGTCTCTCATCCTACAGCAGGCTAGCCCAGGCATGGTCATATGGTAATGGCACAGGCACAAGAGAAAAGCCCAATATGCAAGGCCATTTCAAACTTCTGCTTGACACTGATCAGCTATACCTATTAGCCAAAAAAATCATGTGGCTGAGCCCAGATTCAGAGTTGGAGGGCCCTAAAAAGTAATAACAAAGGGTCAGGACACAGGGAGTGAACAATTGGACTATTTTCATAATCTATCACAAAGTCCATGCATTTTTCTTATAAATGGGGCACAACTCTTTCTCAATTTTTTTTTTTTTTTTTTTTAAAGATGACCGGTAAGGGGATCTCAACCCTTGGCTTGGTGTTGTCAGCACCACGCTCAGACAGTGAGCAAACCGGCCATCCCTATATAGGATCCGAACCCGTGGCCTTGGTGTTATCAGCACTGCACTCTACCGAGTGAGCCACGGGCCGGCTCTTTCTCAATTTTTAAGAAACTGTAATTGCCTGTACAATTTTCTATAATTACATCATTGTACTGTCACTTTTTGATAGAGAGGAAGTCTGAAGTGCTGAGTATTTACCAAAAGACTGAGTTATCCACATGAGGTTATTGAAAAGATTTCCATTATATTCACTGGTGAGTTAAAGTCATTTTCTCCTTTGTGCAGTGACCCAGTGCTGTGACTGCCGATGACAAAGATTAGATCAATAACAGATAGCAAAGAATCTACATCTTCTTTGTACATCAGAATGATTTATTGAATTTTCAAACCCCTTCCACACAAAAGTTCAAAAGGTAGGACATTGTTATTTTTAAAATACTAGACAGAGAAATCAGAGAAGAGAAGGAAATAAAGGGCATCCAGATTGGAAAAGATGAAGTCAAACTGTCCCTGTTTACAGATGATATGATCCTATACATCAAACAGCCTAAGGCTTCTACAAAAAAACCTCTTAGAGTTGATAAATGATTTCAGCAAAGTTGCAGGATACAAAATCAACACACAAAAATCAGTAGCATTTTTATACTCCAACAGTGAACATGCAGAAAGAGAAACCAAGAAAACTAACCCATTTACAATAGCCACCAAAAAAATAAAATACTTAGGAATAAAGTTAACCAAAGATGTGAAAAATCTCTATGATGAGTACTACAAGCCACTGTTGAGAGAAATTAAAGAGGACACAAGAAGATGGAAAGATATCCCATGCTCTTGAATTGGAAGAAATAACATTGTGAAAATGTCCATGCCACCCAAAGTGATCTATGGATTCAATGCAATCCCCATCAAAATTCCAATGACATTTTTCTCTGAAATGGAAAAAACTATCCAGACATTTCTATGGAATAACAAAAGACTGTGAATAGCCAAAGCAGTTCTGAGCAAAGAAAATAAAGTTGGAGGCATAACACTACTTGACTTTAAACTATACTACAAAGCTGTAATAACCAAAACAGCATGGTACTGGCATAAAAACAGACACACAGATCAATGGAATGGAATAGAGAATCCAGATATCAACCCATGCACCTACAGCCATCTGATCTTTGACAAAGGCACCAAGTCTACACACTGGAGAAGAGACTGCCTCTTCAGCAAATGGTGCTGGGATAACTGGATATTCATATGCAGGAGAATGAAACCAGACCCATACCTCTCACCATATACCAAAATCAACTCAAAATGGATTAAAGAATTAAATATACACCCTCAAACAATAAAACTCCTTAAAGAAAACATAGGGGAAACACTCCAGGAAGTAGGATTGGGTACAGACTTCATGAATACAACCCCCAAAGCACAGGCAACCAGAGGAAAAATAAACAAATGGGATGATAGCAACCTTAAAAGCTTCTGCACAGCAAAAGAAACAATCAACAGAGTGAAAAGACAACCAACAAAGTGAGAGAAAATACTGGCAAAATATAGATCTGACAAAAGATTAATATCCAGAATATTTAAGGAACTTAAACAACGTTACAGCAAAAAAACGAGTAACCCAGTTTAAAAATGGGCAAAGGAGCTGAATAGGCATTTCTCAAAGGAAGATATACGAATGGCCAACAGACACATGAAAAAATGCTCAACATCACTCAGCATTTGGGAAATGCAAATCAAAACCACACTGAAATACCATCTCACTCCAGTTAGGATGGCTAATATCCAAAAGACTGCAAATGATAAATGTCAACGAGGTTGTGGAGAAAAAGGAACCCACATACACTATTGGTGGGACTGCAAAATGGTGTAGCCTTTATGGAAAATGGTATGGAGGTTCCTCAAACAATTACAAATAGATCTTCCATATGACCCAGCTATTCCATTGCTGGGAATATACCCAGAGGAATGGAAATCACCATGCCGAAGGGATACCTGAAATCCAATGTTAATTGCAGCACTAATTACAATAGCCAAGAGTTGGAACCAGCCCAAATGTCCATCAATAGATGAGTGGATAAATAAAATTTGGTATATCTACACAATGGAATACTACTCCTCTATAAAAAAGAATGAAATACTACCATTCTCAGCAACATGGATGGGCTTAGAAAAACACATGTTCTCACTTATTTGTGAGAGCTAAAAATAAATAAATATACAAACAATTGGGGGAGGCGGGGAAGAAGACACAAGAATCACAATTCTTTGAATTTGTTAAGACAAGTGAACAGATATGATGTTGATGGGGGGGAGGAGGGAGAGGGAGGGGGAAAGAGGAACTGGTTAAGGGACACAAAAATCAACTACATTGTATATTGGTAAATTAAAATTTAAAAAAATACTTTTGAATGAATTCAAAGTTATCCCAAAGATAACATCACTTGCTTGCAGGCCAACATTCTTCCTTAAGTGGGAGGAAAATTTACTGTGTCACAGGTTGGTAGCCAGGAGTTGCAGAGTTACACCTAAACAAGTATGGCTTTGGGCATTGTATATAAGCACTGTTTACCATGTGTATGCTACTGAAAAATGAGTGGAGAACCACAGTTCTAGATCACAGAGACCTCTCACTCTTCCAAGGTTCTATAGTACATTCCTTTCTATAACACTGCTCAACTCTGCTGTGCAACTAAGTCAGATGTGGAGTCTTTTGCCGCATCACTTATTGTCTCCTGTAAAAAAATTAATGTTTTATAATTTTGAAAAATTTTAAAACTACAGAAAAGTTTCAAAACAGTGAACGCCTGTACACTCCTCATCTAGTTTGACCAGGCATTAACATCTTGCCTCCCCATTACATTGCTCTCTGTATACTTACACACATTTCCCTTGTGCCAAGCCACCCAAGAGTGGTGTGCACACACCATGACACTTCACCCCTAAATATTTCCCCATGCTCTCTCAAGGACAAGGTCAGTGTCCTACTCTCCAGAACACTGTCACCACACCTAAAAAAACCCTCAACGTTAAATTCAAATATGGTCCACACAAAGTTTTCCCTGATTGTCTCAAAATAATGCTTTAGTTTTCTTTTAATCCAGATTCCATTGCATTTTATCGCTACATCTCATTCATCTATTAACTGGAAGAATCAAAAATAAATAGATGTCTGGATCCTAGCCCAGAGCTACAAAGACATTTCCAGGGTGGAGCTGTGGAATCTATCCTTTTCAAACTCCTTCTAGTTGGCTCTGATGAGTGCCAAGTTTGGGGACCAAATGCCTACCCTTAGAACTGCCACCCAACAAACAAAGATACCAAACTAACTTACATTCTCATCACTTAACTCACCTCTTTTTATGCTATTTCACCAGTCCTCTCTAAGAGGAAAATGTCAGTTCACATATCTTTAGCTGGTCTCTAATACCATAGAAGCAGACATCTTATTTCCGTTTCATCCTGCCTTGTACTCCCACTCTGACCAAATTCCCTTTTTAGTGTTGACTCAGATTGTTTATCTGAGTCTGGGCCTGACCTTTTGGTTCCCGGGGCATCTTTACAGATCTCTCTCTCTGTCTCTCTTTTTTTTCTTTTTGGTGGGTAGAGATAATACTGAGGGGAGCCGAGAGGAAAGATTACAGATTACAAAGTCACCAGTACTTTGACGCCAGTATGCCACTGTGTATTAAGTTGTTCACCATGGAAGAAAAATAACTTATTTATTATTTTGAATTTTTACTTTGCTTGCTCTGTTCACTAAGTCATCTGATCTATTTGAAAAGCAAATATTCTTTTTCTAAAAAATATCATTGTACTTTCTACAGCGCTGTGTTTTGCTGGCATGGAAAGAACTAAACTGACATTTACCCTTTTTAATATAATTGTTAGTTAAACTAGCTGGTGTCTCTCAATGAAGGTAAAGAGTGCTTTGGAATCCACATTTGCCTGTGATGAAGGGCACAATTCCTTTTTTTCAGTCCATTCGTGGCGGAAGATAATTCTTGCCATATTATTCAGTGTTGCTACTAGTGATTCTAGCGAAATAATGTGGAAAATATGTAATGGTCCTCATATGTGAAGATAGAACTGAGATATCCTCTTTACTAGCAGAAGCCAGTGTGTGAGTATAATATAAACTATTCTCATATACATGAGTATATTGTGAGTGATAACTAGTTCACTCTGGTAGAAATAATACCATTGTTATCATTTTATAAGAAATCTATAGCCATTGCTTTCATGACAAAAATCGATTGTTCTTCATGATGGATTATGCAGGCACGATTTTAAGAATGTGACCAAACGGGGCTGGCTGGCTCTGTTGGTTAGAGCATGGTGTTATAACACCAAGACCAAGGGTTCGGATCCCCATACAGGCCAGCCCCCCCCCCCCCCCACACACACAAAGACTAAATGATGCCAAAGGAACTTTCTTTTTCAATTATTTATTTTTTTATTGATGAGTAAAAAATTATATATATTTATGGTGTATAACATAATGTTTTGATGTATGTATACACTGTGGAACGGCTAAATCAAGCTATTTAACTTATGTATTACCTCACATACTTATCTTTTTTGTGTGTGGCGAGAATACTTAAAATCTACTGTCAGCAATTTTCAAGCATACGATGTACCGTATCCTCATGTCTAACTGCAATTTTGTGTCTTTTCATGAACATTTTCCCAAACCCCTCACCTGCTAGCCTCTATTCACCTCCTACCACCATTCTACTTTATTTCTATAAGTGCGACATTTTTAGATTCCACAAATAAGTGAGATCATGCAGTATTTGTCTTCCTGTGCCTGACTTAACGTCCTCAAGCTGATCTGTGTTGCTGCAATGACAGTATTTCATTCTTTTTTACAGCCGAATAGTGTTCCATTGTGTATATATACCACATTTTCTTTATCCATTCATCTGTTCATGGACACTCAGATTAATTCCATATCTTGGCTATTGTGAACAGCGCTGCAATACACATGGGGGTGCAGATCTCTCTTCAGTATGCTAATTTCCTTTCCTTTGGATAAATACCTAGTAGTGGGATTGCTGGATCATATGGTAGTTGTTTTTAGTTTTTTGAGGAAATTCCATACAGTGTCCCATAATGGCCGTACTAATTTACATTCCCACCAACAGTGTATGAGAGTTCCCTTTTCTCCGCATCCTTGCCAGCATTTGTTATTTTCTGTCTTTTTGATAATAGCCATTCTAACTGGAATGAGATGATATCTCATTGCAGTTTTCATTTGCATTTCCCTGATGATTAGTAATGTTAAGCATTTTTCATATTCTTGGCCATTTGTATGTCTTCTTTTGAGAAATGTCTATTCGCCCATTTTTAAATTGGATTATTTGCTTTTTTGCTGTTCAGTTGTTTGAGTTCCTTATATATTTTGTATATTAACCAGTTATCACATATGCAAATATCAGGCTTGCAAACATATTCTCTCATTCTGTAGGATGTATCTTTACTCTGTTGATTGTTTCCTTTGCAGTGGAGTTTCCTTTGCTTTTTAGTTTGATGTAATGCTATTTGTCTATTTTTGCTTTTGTTGCCTGTGCTTTTGGAGTCATATCCAAAAAATCATTGCCTATACCAATGTCATGGAGCTTTCCCCCTGTATTTTCTTCTAGTATTTTTACAGTTTCAGGTCTTACACTTAAGTCTTTAATCCATTTTGAGTTGATTTTTGTATATGGTGTGAGCTGAGAGAAGAATCTGCCTGTGAATATCCAATTTTCCTAGCACCATTTATTGAAGAGACTGCCCAAAGGAACTTTCTAATATAGTTGTCCAAAGAGACACCAAAGCTAGATAACTTCTAGTGACTTATGCATACTGCTCTGGCCTACAACACATGAGCATTTAAGCAGGGATACTACTGTGGATTAAAAATAGCTGCAAATTCTTTGCTACTCCCCCACTGAGTGATGGAATCTAATTCTCCTCCTTTAAATTTGGGCTGGGCTTATTGACTTGCTTATGTGAAAGAAGTGATGTTCTGGGACTTCTGAGGCTTGATCAGAAGAAGTCATGCAGTTTCTACCTAGATTTCTTAGAACACTCACTCTGGAGGAAGTCACTGTGTAAGAGGTCTGACTACACTGAGATTGCCATGCTGTGAGGATCCCCAAGCTAGCCACACTGAAAGAGACAGATGCCTAGTCAGCCCCAGCTGTTCCAGCTACACTAGCCCAGGTCCAGGCAAGTGAATGAAAGGGCCATCTTGGACGTTTCAGCCTCAGCAGATGCATTGTGGGAAAGAACAGAGGATCCTAGTGGATATTCAGAACTGAGGTCACAGGCAGATGACCCCAGTTGAGCTGTCCCAGCCAACTCCAGCCATTAAGCCACCCCAGCTGAAGCTTCACTCACCACAGAGCAGAGATGAGGCCCATTGCTATGCCCTGTCTGAATTTCTGGCCTATAAAATCATGAGCATAAGAAAATGATTATTGTTTTATGCCACTCCATTTTGGGGTGGTTGTGGTTTCGTGCCAGTATGGTTTGGGGTGGTTTGTTATGCAGTAATAGGTAACTAGAACAGATGTTGAAGAGTGTATTTGCATTACTCAGCTATTGTCACAATAATGCAGCATAACACATGACTTCAAAACCCAATGGGTTTCAGCAAGCATTTACTTTTCTCACTCACGGGTATGTGGGTTGACTGGGGTACTTTTCTTTAGGCTGTGAGGCAGGCTGGGCTTGGTCAAGTCTTCAGGCTGGATTCAGATACACTCTCCTGTCGTTGTTCCAGTGGCAGGCTAAAGAGGCAGCATCACCCAAGTTACACTAGGTCACGTGTATGCAGGGGTCCAAGTGCAATTCTGCAAAAACATTTTGATGTCTTTGCTTGCATCACATCCACTTGGTCTGTTGGCTGAGAAGTCACATGACCCAGCCCAAAGTCAATGAAATGAATAAGTACATTCTTATCAAAGTGGGAGAAAGAAAGGAAGAAATACGTGCTGAGCAATACTCTGCCCTATCACCAAACTCAAGCATCAGATGATGGTGGCCGTGATGGTGAGTGATGTCAGACTGGATCAATTTTAAGGCATTTCTATAATTCAAGCCTTATACATCTAGAACCCAGAGAAAACACATATAAGTGTTGTGGAGGAAGGTGCCTAATACAGGAATCATTTTTTTTTCATTAAATATCTACAAGCAGGAGGCATGTAAATTATGAAAAGACAAAAAATGTAATAGAAGAGCAAAAGGAGAGGGATTGAGAAAAGAAATAAAGAAAAAGAAGGCAGAAAGTGAAACCCTTTCATAGAGAGATATGGTAGCATCACCAACTGTTGCTGAGGCCCAGAGAGGACACCTGCTTCTTGGTTTGCCTCACAAGTAGGCAGAGTGGCTATAGGACAGCCAGTCTCTGGAAGAGGCCCCAAGAGACCAGCTCCTTTCTAAGGAGAGGTTTTGCTAATTCGCTGACAGATACATCCGGCATAGTTTAAGGCACCCCCAAACATTGCTCTCTCACTCAGCCTCACACTTATGTCCAGTGACAATGCCAACAGTTCATGAAGTGCCTCATTCCCAATTGAGGGTTAACTATTAATGCAGCTCTGGGGTGCACAGGAATAACACAAAAAACTATGGGCAGCAAACAGAGTTGGAGCAAGGGGGATTCAGAAAGGCTGTGGGAGGGAGCTGTTATCTAAACTGGGAATGGAAGGAGAGGCAAAAAAATGTGGGAGCAACACTCAGTCCTGTTTTTATTGCATGCATAGAGGGCACAAGGCTGCAGAGCAGGCTGAGGCCAGATCCTAACCGACTTTGAATGCCAGGATGAGGAACACATTCTTAATGCAGTGGCAGCCACTGACAGCTTTTGAACAAGAAGTGGTATAAAGGAGTTGTCCTTCAATATTATTCTTCCATGCTTCTTAAGTAAAATAAGCCCCAATTTTTAACTGGTTCATACCTGTGCAAACTAAAGATTGCATTTCCCAACTTCGCTTGCACCTAGGTGTGGTCATTTGACTAAATTCTCATTAATAAAATACTGTATAAGAAAAATAATGTGTGCAACTTTGAGGAAGTATATTCTGAAAAGGAGAAGGCATACCCTCATTGTTCCTTTTTTCCTGCTGGGTGGAAGCTGAACCTAATCCTAACATGTATATATGTATTAGTCGTTAGGAAGAATAGCTTCAGGCAAGGCAAAATACAGGATGGTTGGAATAAGAGCAGCATTGGAGGTGTGAAGACTAATTAGGAAAACAGTTTAATAGCTCAAATAAGAAGTGAGGAAATAGGAAATGAGCCAGTAGCAGTGGGAATGAATGGGAGGGGTGGACATGATAAATATTGCAAAAGGAGTGTCTCTGGGACTTGGCAATTGATCAGATGAGAGAAGATACTAGAGAGGGAAGAATCAAAGGTCACTCTGAAGTTTCACACAGAAGTGACTGGTCGGTCAAAGAGTTGTTAGCAGAAATAGGGGAGTCAGAACGATGGCAAGCTAAGGGAGGCAACTATGAGTTTGGTTTGAAACATTTTGAGTTGGGATGTCTACAGGATATCCAGGCGGAGAAGTAAAGCAGGCAATTGGAAATTCATTTCTACAGCATGATTTGAAAATCTTTTGCATAAAAGTGGTAGTCAAAACAAAGAGAGAGGCAGACTGGCAAAATAGAGCATGTGTCTGAAGGAACTATTCTTTCTTCAGTGAACAAAGAAATAAACCACATTCTGGAAAACCAGATAAAAGATACGTACAACACTTCACCCGACAGGCATTCCCTTCGTCTTACAGAAAAACTCCTACAAGCCCCAGACAGGAGCCGGCTGGCTTCAAGGAATGAAATCCTCAATCTCAAAGTTTGGACAGCTCCTTAAAGTTTCTTATGAAGGCATTTTGATTGGCACAAATATCTGTCATGACGTGTTTTAAAATGACTCCTTGTGAGCAAGAAATCTATAGTAAATTGTCTTCTTCCTTAATTCAGGTGAGCCACACGTAGGAAGACTACCCTTTCACAGAAGTCTTAAAAGAACTACTTTCAAAAGCAGAATAAGAAAACATAAAAATATAATAAATGTGACCCAATAAAACGACTCTGCAGAGATTTCCCTTTCATCTGCCGTGGCCAGAGCAGATGTTAAATAAATCGATAGAACGTGAACAATAAGGAACCACCTTTCAGGTTGGTCAAAACATTGCGCTATTTTTGCGCCAGGGCTGGGGCCGGAGGGGCTGGAAGAGGTTAAAATCCAGTGGCTTGTGTTTCCGCTGAGGTTACGTGGCAGAAACCAACTGGAAGCGGTGGCGTGAGGGCTCTGTTTCTTCTAGAAGAGTTGTACGTCAGCAGCCCGCATGCCGCAGACAGCTGTCTGGAGACCCAGGGCCCCTCCGGGAGGCCCCGCGCCACGCTCCTCGGAGCGCCTCGCTGCGTGCAAGGGCGCGGCCCGGGAGCTACGTTTGGCGCCACCGCGAGTCCCCTTTCTCCGGCTGCTAGCGCTTTGTTAGAGCCCTTCCCGGGCGTGTGATACGGCTCCTCTCACGCATCCCCCGACCCCTCCCTCCTTGGTCCCAGGGCCAGGGCCTGTGTTGGGCACCGTGGCGTGGTTTACCGCATGAAACCCCGCAGGGCCCCTGGAGGAAAGGATTTTACGCACGAATAAGATGCGGTGGGGGGACCGCCGGGGCCCCTCAGTACGCCTGGCCCCTCCTCCGCTGGAGGGGCCGGCGAGCTCTCGGGCGGACCGCGGGCCACGCGGAGGGCGAAAGTACCAACGCTGGAGGGACGCGCTCCCCTCCCCCCATCCCCAGGACGAGGAACGCCGCCGCGTTCCACATTCTCCCTTGCCTGCTGACTCCGAGACCCAGACCCGGCCGGCCCGGCGAGGCCCCGGCAGGAGCCAACGAGCCCGGGCCGTCCCTCAGGCCGCGCCTCCCCGTGGTCGCCCGGGGCCGGCCTGGGTTAGCGGGGCGGGCGGCGGCTGGACTGCCGGCGCCGGGACTGACCGGCGCGCCCGCGCCCGGGCCCCCGCCCCCGCGGCCTCGCGCATGGCCCCCCTCCCCCTCAGCGGCGGCGGCGGCGCCCGGGCTGTGATTGGTCGAGCCGCGGGGAGCGGGCGGCGGGTGTGAAGGGGGCGGGCTCAGGCCTCTCCGCGCTCGCTCCCGCCTGTCAGCCTGCTCCTCCCTCGCGGCTCCCGCGCGTTGCATCATCTCCAGCCGGCCGCTGCTCGGGGAAGGCTGGGCGCGCCGTGATCCAGTCCGCTCGGGGGCTCCGACCCGCACTGCCGCGCCTCTCCTAGCCCTTCCCACACCTACTGGACCGCCAGCCGGGAGGCCGGCTCCCAGAACCTGCCGGGCACAACTGGCAGATCGCACCGGCTCCGCCCGATCCATTCATTGGGAGCCCCGTCTTCTCCCAGAGCCCAAGTCCCTTGTCTCCTCCAGCTTGGAGCTGCGGGCAGAGCCATGGAGAAAAGCAGCGAGACCAACGGCTACCTTGACAGCGCCCAGGCTGGGCCCGCGGAGGGGCCCGGCTCGCCCGGGACCGCGGCGGGACGCGCGCGGCGCTGCGCCGACTTCCTACGGCGCCAAGCGCTGGTGCTACTCACGGTGTCCGGGGTGCTGGCGGGCGCGGGCCTGGGCGCGGCGCTGCGCGGACTCGAGCTGAGCCGCACGCAGGTCACCTACTTGGCTTTCCCCGGCGAGATGCTGCTCCGCATGCTGCGCATGATCATTCTGCCGCTGGTGGTCTGCAGCCTGGTGTCGGGCGCCGCCTCCCTCGACGCCAGCTCCCTCGGGCGTCTGGGCGGCATCGCCGTCGCCTACTTTGGCCTCACCACGCTGAGTGCCTCGGCCCTCGCCGTCGCTTTGGCGTTCATCATCAAGCCCGGGTCCGGCGCGCAGACCCTTCAGTCCAGTGACCTGGGACTGGAGGCATCGGGTCCTCCTCCGGTCACCAAAGAGACGGTGGACTCTTTCCTCGACCTGGCCAGGTAACGCTCTCTACTTCGCCTAGGGCACAATGGGACAAGCCAGCTCTCTATGTCCTCCACTTCATACACACAAACACTCATATACAACTAAGAGTTAATTCTTAATTGTCTGCTGGTGGCTTTTAACATTTTTTAAATATCAAAATATTGTCTGATGTCTTTGCATGCTGAGTCCACTTTTGCAAACCGGGGCACACCGGCCAATCTCAAGGAGTAGGGCCGCGTGTTTTAGCAAGAACCAGTCATACAGTTAGGTGGGCCTGTGAGTTAGGGAAGACCGTCCCATCTGGCTACCCTCACTGGTAAAATGTTCTGACTGCACCCTGATATCTTCACTCTCTTTCCCCCCACGGTACCCAAAAGCTCCTGGGAACATTGGTAAAATATTGTCTATTGGGCCATCCTGTGTGCAGTCTCTGGCCTTCTCTGTTTCAGCCCTGGGGCTGCAAAGGAAGCTGGCACTTTTCTGTTTTCTTAATAGTTGTCAGTGGACACAAGGATAAAAGGGCTGGGATTAGTTGTGCAGGGCCCACTGCCCAGAAACATGCCTCTCTTGGGGGCTTTGGACAGGTTGCTGTCCACCCAGTCAGGAACACTGCAGAGTATTATGAGTTTCAAAGGACTTTCTTTGTGGAAAGCTGGGAGTTGTAGAGGGGAGGGAGAGAAACATCTTCACTTAGCTTTGCCTGTTCTTTGGGACTCTTACTAGTTGGGTTTCATCCCTTGAGATGATGTAGTGTGTAGTTCCTGTGAACTGTCCAAAGCCTCAGCCTCTTTTGGTTTCTCTATTAGCCAAAAGTTCACAGATGGGAAAACTGCAGCCTGGAGGCACTTGCTGATGTAACCAGGTTCAGCTGAGCTAGGAGTCCAGCTGGCTCCCCCTCCAGGTTTCTGATTATTCTGGATCCCAGCCTCGGAGGTATGTTTTGTCTTGAGTCATTGAGGCAAAGTTCCTCATGGCTGATCCTGTGAAAAACAGCAAACCCGGGTGACTTGCCTTCTGCTGTTTCCATTTCTGCCTCTGGAAAATGTGATGACTGTCTGCCACTTAAGAGAGAGATTGTTCATTTAAAATAGCACCAAAAAGAAAGAAAAATCCAGGATGTCTGTATTGAAAAAAACTGATGAGGGACACCAAAAGTTCTTGCCAAAAGGGGAGGTGGGAGTGACCTATTAGGACTTTGACGGGATCACAGCCTTTGTTCTGTATCTGGCAGCTAGATATTTGAAGTCTTTAAGTATTTTTAAAATTTGGGGCCTAACTTTTAGGTGGGTGCTGAAAAAACATCTACTGAGGTTGAGAGCACCTTTGGCTTATACCTTCAGAATATCAGTAGCTCTCGCAGGGAGGGAAGGCAATTATGGGGTTAAAGGATTCTTTTTTGCAGGGGTCTGTGGCCCAGGGAGGGAGTGTGGGTGTTCAGCTCTGCCCTTCTAGTGGTACCCCATAGGGAGCCTCAATAGTGTTCTTTTATCTCTAATAGAGGGACAGTGGCCAAAAAACAGGGGGCGGGGGAGATAACTCATTACCACCAGCCCCAGAAGGGACTTCTTGTTTCCTGATCATGGTTTCCTAGTTTTAGATCCCAGCGCCTTCAATCCTGCTTCTGAAGTAAGTGAATGGTGACCTGGCGTCTTAGCTTTGTGGTCAGTGTAGTTGCAGCTTTTCAATGTCTTGAGCTGCACCTACGTGGGAGGGCTGTGAGAGGCATTTTCATGGCTTGCTGGGAATAGATAGTTCATAATACTTCCCATGGTCAACTTCATTTAATCCAGCAGCTCACAGATAAAGGTAGGGCAGGTGGTATGATCCTGCTTTACTCCTGAGGAAACTGAGACATAGATTAAGTGATTTGCTCGAGGTCATGGAGTGGCTTATCAAAAGAGGGATTAGAAGAACTGTGGGTCTCCTGCCCCACAGTTCATAGCTCTGTTTCTTCTATTCTCTCTCTCTCTTTTTAAAAAATTTTTAAAATTTTTATTATGTTTTGCTATTGATTAGAATTTTATTTTTTATTTTTATTTATTTATTTATTTATTTTAACTTTTATTTTGTCGATATACATTGTGGCTGATTATTGCTCCCCATCACCAAAACCTCTCTCCCTCCTCCCTCCTCCCTCCCCCCCAACAATGTCCTTTCTGTTTGCTTGTCGTATCAACTTCAAGTAATTGTGATTGTTATATCTTCTTCCCCCCACCCGCCGGTTTTTTTTGTGTGTGTGTATGTGTGTGTGAATTTATATATTAATTTTTAGCTCCCACCAATAAGTGAGAACATGTGGTATTTCTCTTTCTGTGCCTGACTCGTTTCACTTAATATAATTTTCTCAAGGTCCATTCATGTTGTTGCAAATGGCAGTATTTCATTCGTTTTTATAGCTGAGTAGTATTCCATTGTGTAGATGTACCACATTTTCCGTATCCACTCATCCGATGATGGACATTTGGGCTGGTTCCAACTCTTGGCTATTGTAAAGAGTGCTGCGATAAACATTGGGGAACAGGTATACCTTCGACTTGATGATTTCCATTCCTCTGGGTATATTCCCAGCAGTGGGATAGCTTCTTCTATTCTCTCTTAACCCAAACCAACATGCCATAGTAATGATGTCATGTTCCTGGTCTAGTGTGACCACCTTAGAAATGTTTGCTCTGGGTTAAAAGAGGAATCAGGTAAGCATATGACTGGGGGAGGGCAGATCCCCACTTCCACCATCCAGGGGTTGAGGCTGAGCTCCTTACGTAAAGGAAAGTGTGCATCCATCTGCCCAGATTTGGTTTCATGCTGAGCAGCTCGTGAGAGGAAACTGAGCCCTGGGCCACCTGGGAATGCTTCCTGGGTCTGGGGAATCCCTGGGTCAAATTTTTAAAATTGTTTTCGCCAATGACACCTCACAGATGTCAGTTTCATGTGACTGTGGGCATGTTCTTTGGCAAAGGCAGGACCCACTTCTTTCTGCCTGTGGGCATGTGAGTGAATGAGACTCTGCCACTAAACACCTCAGTTATCCAGCAGACCCTTGCCTGGTAACTGAGTCTCTGATAAGTTAGCATAGGTGCCACCAAGGCCTTGTGCTAAAGTCCATGCCCTTTCCTGGTGGTGGAGTGCCCCAGAATTCCCACAAGATCTCTCTGCCATCATTTCTAATTAATTTTTTTACAGATAAAATTACAAGTCAGAAAGTAATAAAACTAATAGGTATTCATTATGTGTGTGTGTGAGGTTTTTTAAAATTCAGAATGTCATTGCTGAGTGCTTTGATTTCCCAACACACAATGGGTTAGAAATAACAGTGGAACAGGGACTTGAAGTGCGGAGGCTGGCCCTGGGAGTACCGAGAAGCGATGGCAGATAGCACCGGGCAGGTGGGAGAATCAGTCTCCTCCTGAGTGGCCTGGAGCTCCATGCCTGGGTACCTGGAACAGCACAGGACTTTTGGAACTCTGTGTGACCCAATTGACTTGTGACTTTTCATCCAAAATGAAGTGGTTTTGGCACCACAGAGACAGAAACAGGTTATCAGGAAACTACTTACTGTGGAACATGTTGGTCCCTAACAGTGCTTACGGTTGTGGGGAATGTCATAACTTTTCCCTTCCTTGGTTTCCTTGTATTTATAATGGGATTGCAACAGTACCTACCTCATAGGATTGTTCCCAGGGTTAAATGAGTTATGTCTGTAAAGCTCTTACAACAGGGCTGGCCCAGTGCTTGCTCTTGTTTTAAGTGGAGCAATATTAGCATAATTGAGTTTTTCCAGTTTACATGAGCTAATGGGGATGACCTTCTTTCCATAGCCTGAAATAAATGAGGGTAAATGGGAAAAAAAGGAATGTTTAGGGGAGCTCAGGATGACTTGAAGCTAGTGTATGTAGTCGTTAGGGATATTGGAAACCACATGGCATCTGGAGGAGAAGTGAACAGTGACTATGTTTTGGACTAGTAGAACACAGTATGAGAAATTTGGAAATGGAAAAAAGTCTAAACCAAACACGGAAGAGCCTTCCAGTCTGAAATGGGGCAGAAATCCTCACAAGTCCTCACTGACATTCAGTTTCCTTTCCCCCTGCCTCACTGCTTACGGTCTCCAAGGCAGACCTCAGCTTTCTTCTTCTGTAAATTAAGGGGTTGAAGCAACTGGCTTCTAACATTCTTTTGGGCTCTAAAATGTGTAGTTTTTAGATGGAGAACCAGAGGCTTAACTGTCAAGTAGGCAGGTAGGGACAGCGCCTGGGCCCAGTGCTCCTGTTTTCACGGGCAGCCAGAAGAATGGCCCTGGGCCACCATCTTCTGTAGTAGCAGAGCAGGGTGCTGCCATGGACATGGGAATCACAATTAGGATTTTTTTGTTGTTGCCCAGTTTTCTAGGCTTTTTTTTCTTCTTGTGTTCATTTTCTCAATAGCAGACAGTGCTCTGAGCCCTTCGCTTCACAGAGGGAGGTGTGGTGGACTTACCTTCCTTCCCAAGGACTGGCATGAATATGTATGACGCCTCTCAAGCAGCAGAGTACACATTTTTAAGTAGGTGCAAAGAAACTATCAGAGACTGGGATCTAATATTAGCCCCTAGATTGCAAAGTCAAGTGAATTGTGTATCATTTGTTTTAAATACCAGCCATAGCAGGTTGTTTTAACTGTGCCTATGTTTCTCTTCTGTAGGCAAGATGAAGATTTTTAGTACATCTAACAAGGATCCAAATTAACGGAGATTTCTCAGCCTAACTAGTCACTAAAAGAAAAAAACAGCACTTTGTAATTGAAAGAAAAAAAAAAAGGTTTTAACTCTTGACCATTCCTTCTACCATCCAGGAAAATACCTAAATAGTTTAGAGACTGAAAGGGAGACAGCTTGGGTAGTGATTAAGAGCAGACACTAAAGCCAACTACTGTGTTTGAATCCCAGCTCTACCACTTACTAGCTGTATGTGGACACATCATTTAGCTTCTCTGTGCCTCAGTTTTCCTGTCTATAAAATGAGGCTAATAATAATATCTCCTACCTACAATTGTCAGGAGGATCAAATGAGTTAATACTTGAGTGCCTTGTTAATATTCTAGTGTGTCCCAGCCTCTCGGGACAGGAGAGGACTGCTTGATACAAAGAATGAGTGCTGTTCTTAACCTTATTTCTCCAAAAGTCCCCCACCCCAGGGGTCCAGCCCTCACCTTTCCAGCTGGAATATAAAACTGTATGTAGACCTTTAAAAAAGGGTAGATTAACCACCTCTACCCCATCCTCAGAGTGAACCAACCACCCCCAGCCCTTCCTTAGCTTCTAGCATTGTAGGGGGTAACAAGATCTGAAGGGGCACATCCCAGCTAACTGGCTCTGTAACAATAAACACTAAGGATGATAAATATTTATCGGGTATACCTACTGTGCCACATCCTGTTCTGAAGAGTATTCAAAATTTTCATAGATTTGGTAAAGAATTTTTGAACTTAAATAAAAGGAAATACTTCTGGAACAAAAAAATATATACCTAGGCAGAAGTAAATTGTTTTGCATTCTTCTCATATAGAACAGGGAAATGCATACCACCCTTGAAAGTAGGATCAGAAGAACAAACAGGACCCGATGTATAAAGAAGGAACATTTTTGAAGTTTTTCATTGGGTCAACTGCATGAGTCTGTATGGCACCCCATACAGCAGTTCTACATCTGCCTCATCTCACACCAGTTTCTCTGTTTGTTTGTTTAAGTAATGTATCCAAAGATTCTTATAGCACCAGAAAGCCTTGCCCATTCATTCTCTCCCAATCTATCTGATTTGGGTCTCTGGATTTAGTAGCACAGTCTTGGCGTTTTTGCATGTTTTTGACTTTGACCCATGATAAGAAATACATTTTACATTAGGGCAGCCACACATATACCCCTTCCACCCTCACCCCTACATATACAAACTGAAAAACAAGTACCACCAAACAGTATTTTAAGTGTATGTTAATATTTTCCATTCTGTCTAATGTATTTCTTCTTTTATAAAATGCTGGTTAAAGCCAATAAATTGATCTCATGGCCTACTAAAGTTTGAGAAACTTTGGTCTAATGCATATGTTGTATTATATAATTCAAGTAACTATCTGAGGATCAAACAACAAGAAAAGGAAATGTTTGTGAACATGGATAAGATAAAGAACTCAGTGATTAGAAGCGTTGTAATGTCTAGTGAAATTGAGTGATGTACAGAGGTGAGCATAGGAAGACCATTTGGTTCTTCTGACTTCCAGGCTCTGGATCTCAAAACTCTACATCTGTGCTGTCCTATATGGCAGACACAAGCCATGTGTGCTTATTTAGATTTAATTAGTTTAAATGTAAATAAAATTTAAAATTTAGTTTCTCAATAGCACTAGCTACAGTTCAAGTGCTCAGTAGCCATATGGTCACCATATTGGACAACACAAATATAGACATTTCTATTAGACAGTGCTGATCTACATGGAGCATGAATGCGAGATGTATCAACCTAATGACTGGGCACAGGTGTCTCTAAATGAGGGGATTGAACTGGGTCACCTCTAAAATCCCTTCCAGCTCAATGTTCTTCATTTCAGAAGCCCGCAAAGTTCTCGTGTGAATATAAGGGGAAAGTACCTGAAGACAGAGCTCTGGGGAGCAAAACTGCTGGCATGAGGAGCAGCTGATCTCAGAATACAGGAGAGCTCAGGAGCAAGAAAAAGCCAGAATTCACTGCAGCATGTGTTTGAAAGCCAAAAGAGAAAGGGAAAGAAGAGTCCAGAGAAATGTTCTGCTGTACTCCTGCAGTCAGCTCCTCACCCTTGGTACCTGCAGGAGGGAATTGCTCCTGCTCCTGGTCCATGGCAACCACAGGGACCCAGTGAAAGGACTTTGTTGTTTGTGAGTGCCTAAGCTTCTGCTCTGCCCTCAGTGAATCCTTCCTAGAGATCTTATGTCTGAGAACTGAGCTATATAATCTAAAGAAAGTTCAGTGATTCCATTGGATGTATGTACTTTTTGATTGTAAAATCTTTCACAGTTATCACTGTATCTTATTTTACTTTTAAAGCAATTTTACATACAGTAAAATGCACCTGTTTCAGGTGTACAGTTCGATGAGTTTTGACAAATGGACAATCATGCAACCACCACCATAAACACAATACTGGACATTTCCATCACCCATAACTCTCTTCAGCATTTTCCACTCCTGCTCCCAAGCAGCCAATTTTCCACCCCTGCCCCCAAGCAGCCAATCTGCTTTTTATCACTATAAATTAGTTTTGCTTTTTCTAGAGTTTCGTTTCAGTGGAATCAATTGATAAGTTCTTTTCTTTGGCTTCTTTTGCTCAGCACAGTGTTCTTGAGATTATCCATGTTGTCGTATATATCAATAGTTGGTTCCTTTTTATTGCCAAGTGGCATTCCACTATATGGATTTATCACAATCTGTTTATCCATTCATCTGTGGATGGACATTTGGGTTTTGGAGCATTATGAATAATGCCATTATGCATAGAGGATCTTTTTGCAGACATATATTTTCATTTCTCTTGGGTAAATATCTAGGAATGGAATTGCTGGGTCATATGGTAAGTGTATGTTTAACTTTACGAGAAACTGCCAAACACATCATGTTCTTCTTAAGAACTTGATTTTTTTGGCAGGAGTTGCCATTTTGCTGCTAGTATTGTCTGCACCCCCCTGTTCCTATTGGATTTTGTAGATTCAATATTGCAGATGGTCTGAAAACAGGTCGGTATGTTTGTTCTAGAAGTTCTTGGTTAGGGTCAGGCACCATTCTGGGTGAGGTGGTACTGTGTCATTGCTCATGATGAAGAGACCAGGCAGGACAGATGGAAGGATTTAAACAAATAGTAATGTGCTCTTTGGAAGAGAGTGCATTTCCAGGCTGTGGGAAAGGCTGTGCTTGCGCCAATTGAGGAAACAGCTAATCCCTGAAGGATGCTCCATATTTGCAGGGGAAATTGTTCCCAATGGGGGATGTGGAGGACTTCTAACCAGGCTCTCTCCTTAACTTCCCTGTCCTTATGGAGAAAGATCCCTGTGGCCATCTCAGTCTGGGAACTACTGAGAATTGTCACGTGGTGGTATAGAATAGGGAAATCTTGGCACGGGGCCCCTTTCTGCTTCCAACTAGTATAGTAAATGAAAATGAGATATCAAACCTAGCCCACAGACTGAAATATGTAAGAATGTTGCTTTATAATGGAAATAATAGACAAGCTTAAGTTGCCGTTCATCTATACACTAGAGACCAGCCAATACAAGTTGCTAGTCTGTTCCTAGGTAAAAATTTATAGGTAAGTACACCTGGGATAAGAATCAAATTTCTGGTCACAATTTTGCAACTGTTTATTCAGCTGAAGATCACTTTTTTCTTACTTAAATGCAGGCATGTACTTGTTGGTGTTCTCTAAGTAAGTAAAACAATTCAGATTTCATAGACAAGTAAGGTTGGGAAATGTGTTGCAGTCTAAATGCTGGCCATCCTGTGAGAGCTCCCTAAATGTCTTAATGGAGTTATTTTTGCATCTCATTAACCATGTTGGCTGGTGTATCAGTTATCTATTGCTGCATAACAAATTACCATAAATTTAGCAGCTTAAAATCCCACAGAGTATCTGTGGGGTCAAGAATCTTGGCATGGCTTAGTTCGGTCCTCTGCTCAGAATTTCTTATGAGGCTGCAAGCAAGGTGTCAGCCAGGGCTGGCATCTCACCTGGAAGGTCACCTGGGGAAGAATTCAATTCTAAGGTTATGTGGTAACTGGCAGAATTCAGGTCCTTGAAGTTTGGACTGGGAGCCTCAGTTACTAGTTGGCTATTAGCCTGGGGACACTTGCCGTTTCTTGTCATGTGGGCCTTCCCAACATAGCAGCTTGCTTCATCAAAGTGTGCAAGCTCAGAAGACAATAAGGAGGGTCTCCTAGCAAGATGGAAGCTGCAATTTTGTGCCAAAAAATTATGGAAGAGATATCCCCTCACCTTTGCTAGATGCTATTAGTTAGAGTTTAGTCATAGGCCCCACCCACACTCAAGGAGAAGAGTTCTAGAAAGGGGTGAATACCAGGACGCCATGTTAGGCTCTTCCTGCTACAGTTGGGTTGCAGCCAGTGTGCTGCAAATAGTTGTCTGGAGATTCTAGTGATAGTTGAGCAACCCAGCCACAGAAGTAAGAATTAGTGGATAAGTCTCTGGCACAAATTGTAAAGGATAGTCCAGAGTCTTTTGCTCTTCTAGATGTATACTTCTTGCAGTAATTGGGTAGAACAAATGGACTGTCAGCTGGAATGTAAATTCTTGTATATCAAGATCAGCATCCTACACAGAGCCTGAGCCAAAGGAGGGCCTCAAGTAAAACTGTTTGCTTGAATAGATTTTGGGCTCAATCAGCTCTGTTGCTCTCCTTTTATAACAAATGTTTTATAATATCCTTCATTCTAAAATGAAATCCATAAGTAGAATTTACCTATACGTATAATTTCAAAACAATTTTGCCATCAGTGGTGTGATTTTCCAGCAAGACAAACAATTCTTGGAAACATTCTGAACAACAAACAACAACAACAAAATTATCATCCCATAATTTACACAGTAGTTGCATTTCTGGAAAATTCAGCCTATATTCAAATTGTGAAAAACAAAATACCTTGTTTTGGAGTTAGTCTAGACTCAGGTGATTATAAATAAGGTTTTTATCTACAGGTATATCATGCAGGACATTGGAAAGCTGTGAGGGCCCTGAGACAATGCATTGTACAGGACTTTTCTGCACTTGGCAGGACAAAATGTCTGGGACCTGGCATTGCCACACATGCTCTTCCTCCAGTTCCAGTAATGCCTCTCGGTTATTACGACAACAAGAACTCCCTTAGATTTCAGTGGCACTGCTCGCCACTGAGAACCCCTGCCATGGGGCTTACCCTCTGGGTGAAAGGAGAGCAATGCAGATATCATGGTTTGGTTGGACACAGTTGAGCCCAAATATCAAGAAGTGCCACGAGGGAGATAAGGATAAAAATCAGTACACTCAAGATATTGGGGCCCTGCAGCTGAGCACAGTTGGGGCACTTAGATCAAGCAGAAGGCTGCAGTATCTGCAGGGGATGGCGAAAGAGAGAACACTGTCTCAGGCTGCTAGCAATGCACATCTCAAAGCAGACACTTTGCACCCTGAATTTTAAGAATACTGATGAAATGCTTTCTTTTCCAACAGAAACCTGTTTCCCTCCAATCTTGTGGTTGCAGCTTTCCGTACGGTAAGGCTTGATACTTTGCTAAAAATATGCAGCTTTGATGGAAGCGATGTATAAGTGACTGCTATAGAGTTAGGTAAAGTGGAAGAGGAAGGGAGAGTGTTGTTAACAGAGCTTGGTAACATTGGCATACGTTTTTAGAGATGGGTACCTAGAGTAAAACAAAAACAAAACAACAAACAAAAAATGAAGAACAAACAAAATCTTCTAAAATGTCCCACTAGTTCCAAAATCTTTTTACATCAACTAAGAAATACCCTCAACTCGCATTTTAGGGATGTCCCAAATATTTTAGAATTTTTAAAAAATGCATTTTTATCTTTTTTTCTGATTAGAAAGGTAATTTGTGCTCATTCCCCAAAATAAAAAATGAAATACAAAAAAGTAGAAGAGCTACCTATTAACATTTTGATATGCATCCTTCAGATGTGTTTTTTGTATGCATGTACACATGCACATGTTTTATAAATAAGTATACCACACATTTTGTTAGTATGTACACATGCTACACACATTGCTTCATAACCTGCTCTTTTTTAAGGCAGTATATTGTGAACATTTTCTGATGTCGGTAAATATCCTTCTCCATAATGTTAATGGCTGTGTACCCTGTTAATGGACTTTCAGGTTGTTTGTAGTTTTCCCCTTTTCTTAGCAATGCTGCAGGTAACATTTTTATGCAGAGAAGGAATATAAAGATTTAGATTAGATGGTTTAATCTGATTGCTTTTTACAAGCAAAGGCTTTTTTCTGTTTCTAGCTCTTTTTCTCATCTTTGTTTTTTTAATCTGCATATAAACACAGGTGTGACTTGTATATATAATGTAAGGTAGGAGAAAAAATAGATTTCTGGGGCTTTCAGTGCCTGTCACAGAGAGGTGGGGTGCATTTTGTTGCCCTGCCACCTTCGATCATGGGACAGCTGAACACCTCTGCGTCTCTGAAACCTTGATAAATCAAAACTGAGAGGAAGCCAGAGCTCATCAAATGCAGGCACAAGGTAGGCTCTGGGTCTGTACCTCCTAATGGGCTCCTCCTGATAGTCCAGAGCCAGGTGCCATTGGAAGGGGTGAGGGAGGACTGTGTTCTAGCAGATTCTACACCATAGTGCATACTGCCACAGGGATCACCCGTGTGCACCGGCTGAAGCATGTGAAGTCAACTGTGGGACCAAAGCTGGAGCTATGTCATTCTGATAAGTGAGTCTCCCAGAAGACTCAGCCAGAAAATGCCATCCTACCTGTCATCGCTTGCTCTAGAAGGTGGAGGCTCAAGCCACATTAGAAACAGATGCTAAAAAGCAGCCATGCTCAAATAAGTTCTGGAACAAAGTGGGACATAAATAAATGAATGAAAATCAAATGACCTGTTGAAAAGTGAACTTTGGCATTATGGAATTAATACCAAGGTTATTCAAATAATTTGAAGTATCAGCTCTTTGAAATATCAAACTATCGCTTGAAATTGTGCAGACTTTCTCCCCCAAACCATTGCCCAAGGAACATAAGGAAATTCTTCCTGTTTCCTTGGGTCTCTAAATAACCAGAGGCCTCCTGATGTACATGCTGCCTTGGTCTTAATGTAACTTTTGTACACTTCTCAGAAGCCTTTGTCAGGTCAACCACGTGAGGAATGCCCAGAACACTTGGTGTGAGTAATGACGGAAGTAGCAAGAGGCCCAGCGGTGCCCTCGGTTCCTCTGGGCTGGTCTTCACCTGTGCGCTAACAGTGGGTTTTTCTTCCTCTTCATAACAGTATGCAACCGATTATAGAGCGGTGAACCACAACAACAGCTATGGAAATGTAACCCACGAGAAGGTAAAGCTCTTTATAAAATCGCTTGTGAAAAATATTTTATAGTAAATAATGTTTCTTAATTGAAGGAGCACACACGATGTGTCTTTTTCTTAGCAGCGTTGAAAACTGTAGGGTTTGAGTGGACTGTTTGAAGCACACTGGTTAGGTTTGCTTCTTGGTTGGCCAAATGCCAGCACTTGTAGCTCTGGAATCCTCAGAGGATCTGTAGAATATTTTATAAGACCCGTCTACTATCCTGAAATATAATTAATAGGTGATTTAACCTGCCCCTACACATATAAGGTTTTCAAAAATCAACAAGAGAGAGACATAAAAATTATCTGAAATAAAATAATTCATATTTCACCTATAAATGTACAATTATACTAGAAGGCATAGTGAAGTTTTCAGATATTTGCATCTACTTAGAATGAATACATTTGGATTTAACAGCAATGAGACAATTCAACTAAATATTTTTGGCACTTTTTTTAAAAAACACATTTTGAAATAAGTGCTAAATAAATATATTTGTATAGGTATATAAAATTACCCTGACTGCAACAGCTGCAGGTTGACATTATGTATTATACTAGTGACTTGGGTATTATCAGCTCTTCAGCTGTTGGTGATGCAATTTTCTGAAATGGAAATAATACTTGGTAAAGTTCAGAACAAAATAATTTTCCTTCAGTTTACATCAACTTGATATTCTTGGAAAATCCAGTGTGTTTAAAACTATGCAGAACAAAACTAAATGTAAAATGGAGTTAGCTCTAACTTAGATCATTGTAAACAGGCTTTCCTCTTTATAATGAAAGTCTGGTGGGATGCTCAGAAGCCTGTGGAATATGGGAAAATCTGCACTTTGTTACCTGAACATGTCAGGACATTTGGCATTCTTAGTGCCCTGCCTACTACTTCTCAGTAAGACACCACGATCATTATGACAACCAAAGTACCCCTACACATTCCAAAACTCCCCTAGGGAATGTTATCTCCCCTGTTCATAAATGTCGATTTAATCAATGGTCCTTGATTTAAAAGGATGGGTGTCACTCCCCACTCTCTGGCCAGAGTGGATGGCTGGAGGTCCAACTGGGCCCTCTTCTGACAGTCCCTGGACTCCACAGCTGGGCTCATTGGGGTGTGGGTGTCAGCCAGGCCCACTCTCTAGGCAAGTGGCTCACCTCTGGATGCCACCTTCGTGGCACAGATGCTCTCCTATGGCATCTCATTTGAGCCTTAGGACCACCTGATCAGGTAGGATGTATTATCCCCACTACAAATTACTTGAAATGATGGTCTTCCAAGGTTGATCAAGACTATTTGAAACTAAGAGAGATGAATAAATCTTAGACCACTAATTGTCTGTGCAATACCTTCAAGTTTTGACAAACATGGCATTTGTTGGGTTCTCTGACTTCCCCACTGGAAATGCCAGTGACCCGTGAGCATCCACCCCAGCCGATGTGCCTTTGCTCCACCATAAATTAAACCAGGAGTGCAAGGAGTCAGGCTTTAAGAAAGAGAAGAGCAGTGTGTCCTCACTTGTTCCAGTCTTTCACACATCCTGTGGCTATAAGATTGTGTAAAGACATAGCAGGGGTGGTCCTTATCCCTGAGGATGGAATGTTGGTGACAGTGATGGAGTTTGGGTGTGTTGTCCCCTCTAAAACTTATGTGGAAATTTGATCTCCAATGTGGCAGTGTTGGAAACTAATAGAGTCATGGCGACGGATCCCTCATGAATGGATTAATGCTCTCCCTGGGAGAGGGGGGATTAATGAGTGAGTTCTCGCTCTATTAGTTCCTGCGAGAGCTCGTTGCTTAAAAAGACTCTGGCACCTTCTCTCTCTCTCTTGCTTCCTCTCTCGCCATGTGATCTGCTTGTATCCACCAGCTGCCTGCCGCTTTTCCGCCATGAGTAGAAGCAGCCTGAGGCCCGTGCAGATGCAGCTGTCCCAGAATTGTAAGCCATATAAACCTCTTTCCTTTATAAATTACCCAGTTTCAGGTATTCTGTTATAGCAACACAAAACGGACTAAAACACAGAGTGAGAAGTCAGGGACCCAGAGGCTCAAGGACACCTGGAAAGGCCCCTGTCCTGATCCATGGCTCTATATTCCATGCCCACTCTGTTAGTCTGTTTTCTGTTGCTTAGAATACCTGAAACTGTGTAATTTATAAAGAAATGAAATTTATTTCTTACAATTTTGGAGAGTGGGAAGTCCATGGTCCAGGGGACATGTTTGGTGAGGACATTCTGGGTGGGAACTCTCTACAGGGTCCCGTGGTGATGCAGGGTAATTACATGATGAGAATGGCATTGGCTAGAGCTCTTCTGTGTGCTCTCCTTATAAAGCCATGAGTCTATGCCCATGACATCCCATTGAACCATCAACCCATTACTCTGTGATGTATTAATCCATTCACAAAGGCACAGTCCTCACAATCCAATCCCCTCTTAAAGGCCCCACCTTTCAGGAAAGAAGAGGATGCCTTTCTCCACAAAGCCCATTCCAGAGCGCTAGAAGAAGCATCTGCTCTACAATAATAGTGGGGGACCTGAACACACCTCTCTCAGCACTGGACAGATCATCTAGGCAACAAATCAACAGAGTAACCGTTACTCTTTCAGAAGGAGAGAAGAAATCTAGGGTTATCAGGGGTGGGAGGGGGGAGGAAGAGGGGGGTGGAGAGAGATTGGATAAGGGGCATAAAGAATAAGTACAATTTGTAATAACGTGTATGCTAATAACACTGATTTGATCAACATACATCAACATTGAACGCCCAAAATATGTATAATCAATTATGATTAAAAAAAAAAAGGCCCCCTCTTTCAAATACCATAATCGGATTTCCCACCCACTTAAAACTTACAATGGGGATAAAGTTTCCAATACATGAACTTTTGGGGGACACATTTGACCCTTAGCACCCACTTAGATTCCGTGTAATAACTTGCCACAGACACACACCTTCTAGGCTTTAATTGAATCATTAAGTCATTAAAGGGTGATTTATTTGGCAACAACTATATGTTCTCCTTAGGTGCTAGACTACAGTAGCACTCAACAGAGACAAAGCTCTGCTCTTACTGAGATCACATTCTAGTGGAGGGAACCATACAAGAAATAAATACAGGTCAGCTGGTGATAGTTGCTAAGAAAAATAAATCAGGGCAAGTAGATAAAGTGTGTGTGTGTTGGTGACGGTGATGGGTGCTGTTTTAACAAGGTGGTCGGGGAGGCCTTCTGATAAGGTGAGGGAGGATCTATGGGGAGACCTGGGGGAAGAGTGATTTAGGCAGTGGGAACAACAGGCAAAGGTGCACCAGCAAGAGGCTCAGCTCAGGATGCAGCTCTGGTGGTGTCTGTAGTCTTCTAACCCCATTCCAATGCCAAGTTGGCCAAGGTGCGTTACAACCTAGCACACCTTGCCCAACCTCCTCTCCACAAAGGGAGTCATTTCATTGCCCTCCAGTCAGTTGCTTCCTTACCTGAAATCACCTAACCTTGAACATCACATCTTGGAATTGCACACCTGCTAAAAACAACTTTTGGTTCATAGTTGAATTCTCTAGTTGCACTGATTCTTGCCCCTCAATTCCAGTGAGGACTTGGGACATGGACAAAAGGTGTGAGTTGACAGCCCCAAGGTTAACACCAGGTGTCAAGGCATCCAGCTCATAGAATCCTCATCGTGTTGGCTTCTCTAGAGTCCCCCTGCAAGCTAGTAGCAGAGCGCACACTAAAATCCAAGTCTTCTTTCCCACAACTCTTTAAACTGTACCTACTGCAACTTCAACAAGTTCCAGGAGAGAACAGTGATATTGAGAAGTCTTATTGTCTATGGGATTACAATAACATTGTAAGAGAAACACACTTCAGATAATGTGAGCCTACAGTGGTCTCCAACAAAATATCCCATTAAAATAACCACAGCTTATTGTTATTGGTTTTTATTTGCCAGATGCAGTCTAATTACTTTGCATATGTTAACATATTTAATCTTTATAACAACCTTATATATTAGCTATTGTTATTATCCCCACTTCATAGATAGGGAACTGAGGCACAGAGAGGTTAAGTAACTTATCTAAACTCACACAGCTAGGCAGTAGTGGAAGTCAGGCTCCAAAGCTGATGCTCCTTAATTATTATTAACACTACTCCTCTGCAAGTAATATATATATATATATAAACAAAAGTGCTCCATATAGTGATTGTCATTCTATACTTCAGCTTTTCTGTTATGTTTGAAAATTTTCACAATGAAAATGAAAAGCTACCTCATCCATTTTTATTATGTATTTGAACTCATGGTTCTTGGTTCATTTTGTGTGAATCATACCTGTTACCTATGTTTCTTCAGTTAATTTGGGAATGAAAAAAGTGTTTAGAAAAAATATTGGTGGTCATTTTGAGAACCTATTGTTTGTCAGACACTGGACTAGGTCCCAGCCATTGTGACAGATCTGTAAGGAATGGGTGACATCAAGGATTATTTAGTCCTGTGATTTTTTCATACTGTACCACAGAGCTGTCATGGGAAGAAGAAGGTACTCCTGCCTTCCCCCTGCCCCCACACAGAGACCCATCTACACCCAGGGCATAGGGGCTCTGAGTTCTACCAGCCTTTCTTTGTTTTTATTTTGTTTTATTTTATTTTTTTGCCATGCTATTCTTTTTTTTTTTTAAATTGAATCAAAATTGAGTATACATATTTTGGGGGTTCAATATTGAGATATGTTGGTCAAATCAATATTACTAGCATATATGTTGTTACAAATCATAATTATCCTTTATACCCTTGACTGATCCCTCCCCATCCCTCTTTCCCTCCCCCCCCGTCACCCTAGATTTCTTCTCTCCCTCTGAAAGAGTAATGGTTACTCTGTTGATTTGCTGCCCAATGATCTGTCCAATGCTGAGAGGCATGATCAGGTCCCCCAATACTATCATAGAGCAGATGTCTCTTCCATCATTATGAAATGGGCTCTGTGGAGACAGACATCCTCCTCCTTTCTTTATCTCTGCTGGTGACTCTCCTTGTGTCAACTCACTCCAGTGGCTGGCAGACCATCTGCGTGGTAGTTGTGGCATCTAGCTGCCTTCACGGCAGCCATGGTTATTGTGGTAGCTGAGATGGGCCACCCACATGGAGGAGATGTTTTTGGCCTGCTCCGTGGTGCTGGCAGCGTGCCTGGTTGTGGAGAGTGTCCGATCTCCGGTTCCATTCCGTGGTTCCATTCCCCGGTCCCTAGATGGGTCCCAAAGCGCTGGCACAGTGTGCCTGGTTGTCGGAGGGGGGTCCGATCCCCTTCTCCTTGCCTTGGATCCCTGGGCAGGCGCCGAGGTGCTGGCGTGGGGTGCCTGGTTGTGGGAGGAGGGTCTTGTCCCCTTCTCCATGCCTCAGGTCCACAGGCAGGCCCCAAGGCACTGGTGCAGTGTGCTTGGTGGTAGAAGGGGGATCTGGTCCCCTTCTCCATGCCCCGGGTCCCAGCACAGGCCCTGAGGCACTGGCACGGGATGCCTGGTTGTGGGAGGGAGGTCCAGTTCCCTTCTCCATGCCCCTGGTCCCTGGGTGGGTCCTGAGGTGCTGGCGAGGTATGCCTGGATGGGGGAGGGAGGTCCCATCCCCTTCTCCATGCATCAGGTCCCTGGGCAGGGTCCTGATGCGCTGGCGCGGTGTGCCTAGTTATGGGAGGGAGGTCCGGTTCCCTTCTCCATACCCCAGGTCCCTGGGCGAGCCCCAAGGAACTGGTGCAGTGTGCCTGGTTGTGGGAGGAGGATCCAGTCCCCTTCTTCATTCCCCCGGGGTCCCAGCACGGGCCCCGAGGTGCAGGAGGGGTGTACCTACCAGCCTTTCTTTGATTGAAGGAAAAGTTCTACTTATTAAAAAAAAAAATTGAAAGCTACTAATTTAGTCCAATTCACCTCATCTTGTAGATGAAGAAGCTGATGCTCAGAGAAGTAAGTTAAGATCAGAGCCAGGACTAGAACTCAGATCTACAATAAAAAATTCTCCTCCTGTTTTTACCATGCTGACATGTGTTTCCTGTTCAGGATTTCATGTTTTAATGCAATAAAATGTCTAATATATGTTTGCAGTAGTGAGATTCAGCACTGCTGGAAAAAATAAATACATTATGTCTATACATTTGAGTCAATGATTTAGGAAAGAGTGTCCTGAAAAAATTCATGTCAGTCCTGAAAATTGATAGCAGGAGGTGAACCTAACCACAAAAAAGTTTGTTGATGTTTGAAGGCAAAGTTATAATTATTGATTCCTCATCTGAAGGAACTTTTTACCAACCAGCTCTTCTTTTAAAAGCAACTCTTTGAGGTGGTTGTCCAATCCCTATTTGAATATATCCAGAGACGGGAGCTCTCTACTTTCTGCTTTAACCTATGCCGATTTTGAACAGCTTTCAGAGTTAACAACTAGTTGAAATTTTTGCTTGTTGGCTTTCTGTATCCTCAGACTCCATCTCTCCTTAAGTTTCTTGCCCCTTTAATTGTGAAATCTCTAAAGGTTAAAGAAAATATGAGCTTTTTCTTATTCTGGGCACAGTGTTTCAGTCTGGTGGAGACAGCTGGCAAATATATCTTCGATGCTCACTCGTCTGATGTAAACTTGGACTGTCCTATCTCTTCTGATGCTGCAGATCCCCATTGGCACTGAAATCGAAGGGATGAACATTTTAGGATTGGTCCTTTTTGCCCTGGTGTTAGGAGTGGCCCTAAAGAAACTAGGTTCCGAAGGAGAAGAACTCATCCGTTTCTTCAATGCCTTCAACGAGGCGACGATGGTGCTGGTGTCGTGGATTATGTGGTGAGTGTTGCCCTGCCACCTGCTCTCCTCCCATGTCTCCTGCCATCCAGAAAAGAACCTGACTTTGCCACTCTAGGTCACCCTTGTGGGGCCACCTGATGCTTTCTATGTGGTTGGTGCACTGCGTGCTAGTGAGGTAGATACGGTTTCTCCTCTTGTCCAGGACCTCAGAATATAGGGCATTCACCTTAGTTACCAGTCACTTCCACGGTGCCCATACTGACCCCTTGGAGGTTCTGACATTGTGATCTATGTGGGTTCCCACCATCAGGCCATATTGTATGGGATGCCCATCATTTTGTGGGGCAATGAATTCTCAGTCTGCTATCTGCTGCATAAAATAAGGCTCATTTATCTTAAAATGATAGACTTCAAGCTCCAAAGGGACCCTTACTATAGTATTTCACAACATGGAGGACAAGTCCATCTTCACCCCACACATATATGAGGGTATTTCAAAAAGTTCGTGGCAAAACAGAATTAAAAGATAATATGAATCTTCCCATGAACTTTTGCAATACTCTTGTATAAACCTGGAATGATCTTCTTTTGCATAGGCTTTTTATTAATGAATATTCCTTTGCGTGATATCAATAAAGGAGATTATTTAATAAAAAACATCAGACTGATTCCTAACTAAAAAGTAAAGATTTGACCAGCTGCCTCAAAGCAACTTCTCAGAAATTGTACCAATTCCAGTGCCTACCCCTCATAAGTTTTATTTTGCTGGGAGTTTTTTTTGTTTTTGTTTGTTTTTTTGTTTGTTTGTGGTGACTGGCTAGTATAGGGATCCAAGCCCTTGACCTTAGTGTTTCAGCACGCTCTAACCAACTGTGTTAACCAGCCAGTCTGTCTGCTGTTTAACCCACGCCAAACCCTCTGTGGGTTCCAGCTTCTATCAATTAGTTTTTAAGAACTAGTTTATCCTTTCATGCATAAAGCATTTTTCTTATTGTTAACCCTGAAGGAGCCCAGAATTTTTCTCTGCTAGATGGCATTGGGTGACAGCTGGACTGATTTTAAGAGAAGTTTAAAATTGAGTGGGAGGCCAAGTCTAGAGCTCCTACCAGTGGTGTTTCTCTTGCTCAACCTGAAAGTTCCACATCCTGACTCTGTCACTGTTAACATGTTACTTCATATGACTATTGTTGTTCTGGGGAGAAAACTGATATTTTTGGAAAGTATAAAATGTTTTCATCAGACGTATGTTATTTTTATGGCTTATTATTTTAGTCTAAAATTCTTACAAAGTTTGGACTAAAGAAAACCCTATGCAAAAAAGTAATGTTCACATGTTAGGACATTTGTTTTCAATCTGGAAGCCAATTTAGTCATTCCTTCAATTTGATATACTGTTCATATAAGCAGTTAAGGCAGATCCTGCTGAATGTCTAACTGCAGTGGGAGATCTGTCACCCAGAAAGTGCATATTACACAGAATTGGAGATTAAAATGCCTTAATTGGTTAAGGGATCTCAACAAAGTGTGGGAAGGATGGTCTGTAGTAGCTCTTCCTGCTTTCTTTCCTTCGTCAATTACCCACTCTAAAACCAAAGTGTCTGCCTACCCTTCACTATTCAAAGACATAACTTTTAGATGGATTAAATACAGAGTCAGCAAACTTTGCAAGCTATATGGTCTCTATTGCAGCTACCCAACTCTGCCATTGTAGGGCAAAAGCAACCATAAATAATTGCAAACAAATGAGCATGGCTATTTTCTTAATAAAACTTTATTTACGAAAACTCACACTGCCAACTCCTGGATTAAACTAACCAGGAAGGAAGAAAAGAAAGAAAGAGGGGAGTCCTCTAAAGTTATTAGAAGACAATATAAGGGTAGAGAAAGTCTTCCTAAACAAGATACAAAATGCAAACACCATAAAAAGCTTCTACATTTGACCACATCAAAATATTAAAAATCTGCATGTAAAACATACTTTGAATAGAGTTAAAGTCAAGACACTTACTGAAAAAAATTGATATATATTTACATCCTGTATATGTAGAAATAGAGTTCTTGATTACTGAAAAAGAAAAAAGACTGAATAAACTATTAGGAAATGGACAAAGTATGTGAGCAGGCAATTCATAGAAGAAGTAACCTGAACGAAGAGTAAACATTTTAAGGGATGCCAACCTTATTAGAAATCTGGGAAATGCGAATTTGGTTTTATCAAGCATTAGTAAGGGTGAGGGTAGGGTTTCTCAACCATGGCAGTTTTTACACCTTGGGCTGATTGTGTTTGTTGTGGGGACTGTGTGCACTGTAGGGTGTCTAGCAGCATCCTGGCCTCCTCCTACTGATGCCAGTGTCACTGTGCTCCTAAAGTTGTGACAATCAAAACTCTTCCGGACAGTGCCAAGTGTCCCCTGGGGCAAAATCATCCCTGGATGAGAACCACTGGTGGAGGGGGAAGATTATTCTCCTAGAGTGCTGGTGGGAATGTGAATTGGAGCAACTACTTTGGAGAACAATTTGGCAGTATCTACTAAAATTTAAAATGTGCACGCCTCATAACTCAGTAGTTCCACTTCTTAGTGTCTGTACCTAGAGAACACAGGCATGTGGGCACAAAGAGGCATGTCTGCAGTGTGGTTTGTAATGACGAAAACCTGGAAACAACTTAAATGTTCACCAGCAGGACAATGGCAGAAGAACCTATGGTATTTCCATTCTGAAGACAATATTTTAAAATAATGAGGTAAAGGTGGCAACAGTACAAATGCCCATCAGTGGATGAATGGATAAATAAAATGCAGTGTATACATATAATGAAATAATATTCAGCCTTAAAAAAAAATGATTTCTGACACATGCTACAAATGGATGAACCTTGAAGATGTTATGCTAAGTGAAATAACCCAGACACAAAAGGACAAATATTGTGTGACTCCACTTTTGTGTACCTAAAATAGTCAAATTCATAGAGACAGAAAATAGAACAGTGGTTACCTAGAGCTGGGGAAAGGCAAAAATGGTGGGTTATTGTTTAATGCGTATAGAGTTTCAGTATGGCATGATGAAAACGTTTTGGAGATGGATGGTGGTTGCATAATGATATGAATGTACTTAGTGCCACTGAACTGTACACTTAAAAATGGTTAAAATGGTAAATTTTATGTTATGTATATTTTACCACAATACAAAAAGGAATGGCCTGGCTGGTTAGCTCGGTTGGCTACAGCACAGTGCTGATAACACCAGGGTCAAGGGTTTGGATCACTATTCTGGCCAGCTGACAAAAAAAGGGGGAGGGGGTAGATTTCTATGTTTTGATATGAAAAGATCTCAAAGACATAATGTGGGGTGAAAATTAATAAACATACAGATTTAAATACATACCTCTGCATCTAAATGCTTAGGAAGTAGGAGTGGTTATCCGAGGAGGGGTCTGGCTTGCAGTGATGCCTAAAGAGGATTTTGGTCTAATCTATAAGGTTGTAATTTTTTGAAAGGAGAATGTATTCATATGTTACTGTGAGTTTTAATATTAATAATACTGCTTAGAATATCTCTAGAAGACACAGTGACATTGGCTGTCTCCCGGGAGGGAAAAACTGGGTGCCTGGGAGATTCCTCTCACTAAACTTTACACTATCCACCCTTTTGTGCCCCTTCAAATTTGAACTATGTGACATCATTACCTGCACAAGTGTAATCAATATTTCCAAAAAAATCCAATAGTTATAAAATTTTTCCTGAATTTATATTCTATTCAAAACAACTGACTTTTGTTCTTCGTAGCTCCCATGATTCCTTCCTTCCCATTCTGCCTTTAAAAAAAACCTTCACGCTCCAGGAGTGTTCCCAGAGGGTCATTGTGAATGACTTTTTCCCACAGAAGCATGTTTTCCAAACCACAAAGAATTTAAAACTTCACAGAAGTCCCAGCTTTGGTTCAATTTTGTATCACAGCAGTTCTGTGAAATAGGTGTGAGTCTTCTGTGTTTCTGAGTTCTCAGAACAAGCCTGAGCAAAGCCGAAAGTTAAGCTCACAGTCCCAGAGGCTTCGATCTTGAGCCCCTTGCCTTTCTGCCGGGGGATGGACAGGGTTGGTAGCCTCCATCTGTTAAGAACACAACATATCCCAGGGGAAGTCTGGGTTCTGGTACTTACCCCATTATGCCTGGTGAGTGATCATCTTTGTTTTACACAGTCTCAGGGCCTGGAAAATGGGGATGGTGTATCTCCGTCCTTTTCTCTTGCTCAGGTTATCCTAGGGAGAGAGGGAGACGGCCTAGTTGAAAGTCCCTGAGTTCTGTCTCAGAGCCGGTATCTCCCAGCCCCAACCTTGCCGCCTTTGCTGACACGTACCCTGTGCTTCTGCCCTAGGTACGTACCTGTGGGCATCATGTTCCTGGTTGGCAGCAAGATTGTGGAAATGAAGGACATCATCCTGCTGGTGACCAGCCTGGGGAAATATATCTTCGCATCTATATTGGGCCACGTTATTCATGGAGGAATCATCCTACCACTTATTTATTTTGTTTTCACACGAAAAAACCCATTCAGATTCCTCCTGGGCCTTCTCACACCATTTGCAACAGCATTTGCTACCTGTTCCAGGTGAGTGGGTGTTGGGTGTCCTTGGCTGCTCTGAGCCATATTAATATGGAGCCAGGTGAGCCCAGTGGTAGTGTCTTGACATATTGTAATTACTTGAAAATTTTATGGTCTCATATGATTTTTTTTGGGGGGGGGGCTGGTCCAGGGATCTGGACCCTTGACCTTGGTGTTATCAGCATCATGCTTTAACTAAGTGAGCTGACCAGCCAGCTCCCATCATACGATTTTTTAATTGCCAGCCCCATAGTTCCTGTATTGCTCTGGGATGGGGTTCTGTTTCATCTTCTGGTCTATTGAAGTGACCTCATTCCCTTTTCCCTCTTCTTCCTCCTTAGAGAGCAGTCAGACCATTAGCCCAGTTGTGGGCCCCTTACCCTAATTAAAAAGATCTTTGCCTGAGCAGAAGAAGGCAGCCCACCTACTCAAGAAAACACAGTGCAAGGAAGATTCTAGAATGGCACATGCCCAATTCTCTTTTTCTGGATGCACGAATTAGAAAATAAGAGCGAGGCCCCATGGTGAGGGATGCGTGCGCAGCTCTCTAGGAGTCCACAGTATTGTGTGATTACCTGATTTAGCACAAAAGATGCACCTTGTCAAACTCACTGGAAAGCCTTCAGAAAAAACACCGAGCTTTCCAAATATGTTAAGGAAAAGTCAAAGGACAGCAGCACGTTGCTTCATTCGCATGTGTAGGATCTGCCTCTCCTCTGCACACTTCCTCGCCATTCTAGATGGCCATTTATGTGGCATGGAGGTAGTGGCGGTAAAAGGAATTAGGGAAGTTTCTCTGGCCTTGACAAAAACAAATCTATTTCTGAGCTGCACCAGCTAACCTCAGTGGACCCCACAGAGCCAGCTGGAGAGAGCAGGTGTTGATCTTACAGTTACGTACTTACTCAGTTATCCCTCCCAAACTCTCAGAGCCATTTCTGCTACTTGGCTTAAAAGAAAAAAAAAAAAAAATCATAGTTTGTCTTTTACCTTTTCTTGCAGGGAGGAAGCATTCAAAAGAGGAGATGCACATATAGATTAAATAGTTATTTGTCCTCTTGGGACCATTTTTCACCAAGAGACAATATGTGGTTCTTGAGAAATTTGGAACAGGTGAACCCAAGTAAATACTATAATAGGTAAATCCAGGGAGTCATATTTTGAATACTTTGCAAATTGACAAAGCCTCAGGCTGTGATAGAAATTTTGAAGCAATTCTGTTTTTTTCTGTATTTCAAGGGAAGCAAACCAGAGTGCTAAGGGTCTCAGATGAGTAGTCTGTTAGCCTGGCCAGGAGGGACCATTCTCGTGTCTGGTTGTTTGTTTCTTCCATTCTAGCTCAGCAACACTTCCCTCCATGATGAAGTGCATCGAAGAAAACAATGGTGTAGACAAGAGGATCAGCAGGTTCATTCTCCCCATTGGGGCCACAGTGAACATGGACGGAGCTGCCATCTTCCAGTGTGTGGCTGCGGTGTTCATTGCCCAGCTCAACAATGTAGAGCTGAATGCAGGGCAGATCTTCACAATTCTGTAAGCCATTATTCTTTCTTTCAGTTTTGGGCCTGCCTCAAAACTTGAGGTTTTTCTGGGCCGAACCCGTGGCTCACTCAGGAGAGTGTGGCACTGGGAGCGCAGCGGCGCTGGGAGCGCCGAGGCCGCAGGTTCAGATCCCATATGGGGATGGCTGGTGCGCTCACTGGCTGAGCACGGTGAGGGCAACACCAAGCCAAGGGTTACGATCCCCTTACCAGTCACAAAAAAAAAAACCAAAAACAAAACTTGAGGTTTTTCTTGTGATTTCCTTTGAAAAACCAATCTCGCCACAACTCGGTACCTCATTTATACTGTGAGGACAGTGTGAGTTCATCTCTCAGGGGCTCAGCCAGCAGACCCATGGTGGTTTCCAAGCCATGGCCACCATGTTCTGCATTCTCTGTGCCCACTCATGCACTGTGTTAACAGCGACCCTGCTTTGCTGTCCCCTAGAGTGACTGCCACCGCGTCCAGTGTTGGAGCAGCAGGTGTGCCAGCTGGTGGGGTCCTCACCATTGCCATTATCCTGGAGGCCATTGGGCTTCCCACTCATGACCTCTCTCTGATCCTGGCTGTGGACTGGATTGTGTAAGTAGCAAGTCCTGAGCACACCAAAAAGAAAGTCTGTATAGAGTTCCCTAGGAACTTGGCATTCCACTAAGCCTGGGCGTATAAAGCAACTTAAAACACACTCCCTGCCTTGTGAAGGAGCCCACACTTGGCTGGCAAGGCAAGGTTGAGAGCTAGAAAACATTAAATGCCATGAGAGACAATCCCCATGAATGACCATGAAATGTCATTACTGAGAACTTGCTTATAGCATCCAGTAAAGTGGGGGTCCAAGGCTGAGGCCTTCAGCGTGGGTCTAGGGGGCACAAGGGTCTGTGGAGATTGCTGGCTGCATAGGAGTACTAAGCCACTGGAATGGTGATCCTTTGAGAATGATTATCCTTCACCTGGAAATGTCCAAGGAGTGATTTCTGCAAGGGGAGAGAAGCTGACCCCTGCAACCCCAAGTGGCATGGGCTGGGAGTCAGGGAGAAGGAGGTAGGGAAGGAGATTGATGCAGGATGTCATGTGCAGGCTCCTATAAAAACACAAGACAGTTTCCAGGTGTTGATTCTTTGAGTCTCTAGATACAGCTTTTGCAGGTTTTATAGGGAGGGTTAGCTGAGGTACTGATGCTGAGACAACAGAGCATGTGGATGAGAGAGTCAGCCTGGAGCCCAGGTGCCTCTATTCAAAGCCCAGCTTCACTAAGTAGCTGAGGAATGTAGACTGCTCTGTGCGTCAGTCTGCTCGTCAATAAAATGGGAATCATAATAGAAGCAACACCAGAATTGAGATGAAGATTAAACAAGTTAGCACATGCACAGCACACAGAATACCAGGTGCATGGGAAAGCATTCAATAAATGTTAGCAGGGGCTGGTTGGTTAGTTCACTTGGTGAGAGCACAGTGTTATAAAACTAAGGTAAAGGGTTCAGATCCCCATACTGGCCAGCCACCAAAAAAAAAAAAAAATGTTAGCAAAGAAAGACATCCTGGCCAGGTTAGTCAGAGCCAGGTATGAGAGAGCCTGAACACAGTGCCTGGCACTGGGCAAGGCGGAAATGTGCAGACACCTCATTGAAGTAGCTCGGTTCCTGAGCTGGCAAGTCGGACAGGACCACAGCAGTGTTGGGACCAGTGTCCTTCCTCACCCAGCTGCCTCCTGGGCATGGAGAAGGGGCATTTAAGAGGTACTCAGCCAGGAATGGGGGAAGAGGGCACCAAGCTGGCAGCCAGTAGAGACTTGAAGTCACACAGGCTCTTCAGCCACCCCAGGGTCTCTGCTGCTACAGCCAGACTGCCCTCCTCAAGGCTTCAGCTGTCCAGTGCCCTCAGGCAAGATCACATTTTCCCCCCTGTCTTCAATATGGGCACAACACCTCTGAGCTCTAGGGATAGGGGAGTAATATTGGGCTAATCTATGGCAAGGCAAGTAAGCTTCTGGAAAGGACAGTGCTGCTTTTCTGTGAGATGGTATTTGCCACCAGCCATGGAATGCATATGAAGATTAATATCCAGTAGTGAAGCAGTGTTGAGATGAGAAAAAGAAGGGAAACTCCCACAGTGGAATGCTGAATGGAAGAATAGCTAGACACAGACGTACCTACGCTAGTATCCCAATTACATGTAACTGTTAGATGCTGGCGTCTATTACATATAAAATACATGCGTAGAAAGACGGCTGGAAAGAAATTGATCAAAATGTTCTAGGGACACGCTCAGAGTTGTGGAATATGGGTGCGGGACTTGCTTGCTTCTTTATACTTCTCTTTTTTCCAAGTTTTCTACAATGAGTGTCTGTTACTTTTATAAGAATAAAAAATGTTCCAAGAAAACCAAGTTAGAGTAAGGTAGGCTTATGCACTAGCAGCGTGCACTCTAGGAAACAGCAGGGCCCCGCCTGGTCCCAACTTGTCTGTGGCCATGCAGCCCCCTCCCCTGCAGCTCCGCAGTGCTGGATGTAATGCCTGCCTTTCCTGTCCCCTCCAGGGACCGCACCACCACTGTGGTGAACGTGGAAGGGGATGCCCTGGGTGCGGGGATTCTCCACCACCTGAATCAGAAGGCGATGAAGAAAGGCGAGCAGGAACTGAGCGAGGTGAAAGTGGAAGCCATCCCCAACTGCAAGTCCGAGGAGGAGACATCGCCTCTGGTGACACACCAGAACCCCATTGGCCCCGTAGCCAGTGCCCCAGAACTGGAATCCAAGGAGTCGGTCCTGTGATGGGGCTGGGCCTGCCAGTGGTGGCTCCCTGCCCTGTCAGCCCAGCTGTGGACATGGGGCATTGCCTTGGACTTTTAGCCTCCCAAGCAATGCTTTGGCCCAATCACTGGTTTGAGGATTACCTTTCAGCTCAGGCATTGGGCTCCCCAGCAGGAACTGGTTACCAAGGACCAGGACACTCTGACATTTTGCTTAATCCCTGTCCAGGTGTGACTCCACATGCACCAGGGCTCTGTTTGGGACCCCCTCAAGCTGCCAGGCTTGGGGAGATGATGGCCTTACAGGGGCCTGTGGTTAAAGCTTGGAAAAGTGCAGGTGTATTCTTCATTGCCCCCAGTCCACTCTGCATTGTGTGCTTTCTGGGCCAACCAAGGGGGTTTGCCGTCATCTGTTGCATTGCCTCATAAGTCATTGTAATTGGACAAATTGCCATATTCTTAGTGGTGGCTGGAGTTTGCTGAGCTGAACTCAGTTTATGCTACAACTAGGTGTGGGTGGCTTCTGATTTACTGGTTGCAGGGTGACTGGAGGCGCTGCACAGTGTCGAGTTTAAAATGCTCCGGCTGGGTGCAAGCATTGCTCGGGTCTCCGGTCATCAAGTGAAGAATTTAAATTCTGAGATCAAAGAAAGGAAAGGGAGTGCAACCTGTAGAGGGTGACGGGGGAAATCCCCTAATCAGGACAGGATAGCTCTAGTGTGGGCACACACACAATTGTTGCCTCCTTGGCAACAGGCCTTCTCTTGGGAGGTGTGATGTCATCACATTCAGGATCTTTGCTTGTTTATCAATCTGTTATTTTAATTTAACTAGATCCTCCCTAAAGCATTGCACTGCAGCAAAAACAAAACAATAAACCCCCCCATCTGCCACCACACATATAAACCCATGTACTAAGTACGGTGACCTTGTTCCCAGGTTCCCAGGTTCCTGGCTTTGGCTGATTTCCGTGGACATGGGTTTCTTTCCTTCCAGTACATCAGTGTTTAAAATTGTCAGTGAAATGGTCCATGTTCCTCCAGTTACCTACAGACCCAGTTTTAAGCCAGGTGAGGGGGATTTATAGAGAAGTTGGTGTACTACCAGTGAGAGGGAGGACCTAAGAGTCTGCTGTTTTTCGGTGGCTGTTGGTGTGTATCCATTGTGTGACCTGCAGCAAGTCCTGGGACCTTGCTTTACCCCATTTGTAAAATGGGGCTAATGTCTCCTCCCTCTTACCTACCTCAGAGGGAGTTGGGGAGGCAAGCCGTGTCCATCTGTGAAAATAACCATTTTGCTTCGTGGCTGTCAACTGCTAACACCATGCTCTTCTTATCTTTTACCTAAGTGACAGCTTCTCCTTGGAGGCCGCCTTCTCCTGGTGAAGACAGCTTTTTGAGCAAGACTTTGTTCTCCATGTGCATAAGAACTCTCATGATGCTGCTGTTCTCTCTGTAGTTATTTGACAGCATCAAAGGCAGCCTCTTCCTGGTGTCCTTCAAGTTTTAATGAGTTAGCTACCCCATCTTCTACCACATTTCTGGGTACCTGACTTTGCTGTGACTCCCACACCTAGGCACTGTTTCTGCCACCCCACAACAAGCCATTAAAGCCCCCAAATGTTCAGCCTTGTTTATCCCCTTGTTTTCCCTGTTGCTGTGTGTCACTGGGGCCCTACAGACAGGGCACACACCTTTACTGTGTGTGAACCATTGCCGGGAGAATGGGTGGATGGGACAAAGACAATT
Organism: Cynocephalus volans; assembly: GCF_027409185.1. Taxonomy (NCBI): domain Eukaryota; kingdom Metazoa; phylum Chordata; class Mammalia; order Dermoptera; family Cynocephalidae; genus Cynocephalus; species Cynocephalus volans. Next base: position 61,241,110 of record NC_084473.1, read on the forward strand.
AAATACCCCCCTCCCATTTTAAAATTGGGGCATGTGCCCAAGCGAAAGTGGTGGGGAAGAACCCTGGGGCACAGAGCTGACCCGGCCAGAAGGAAGACTCAGCTCTCTTGACGTCCTCAAAGCCCCTCTAGTCTCCTGTGAAGCCAGGAGTGACCAGGAAGTGAGCAGAGAGGTGGCTGGAAACTTACCTCCGGCTAGAGCTTGTTGCTAATGCCCTTCTGTTTTCAAAGGGGAAACAATCACATTGTTTGATTCCAAACTGCAGAGGATTATTCACTATTTTTTAGGCTACAGTAAATCTTTTTTCTTCTTCCATGTACATATGTGCAAATGTATATACACACTCATATGAGGGGTCTTCAAAAAGTTCATGAAAAGACTTGTATTATCTCTTAATTCTATTTTTTCATGAACTTTTTGAAGTATGTGTGTATATATACATACGTGGGTTTGTGTGTGTGTGTGTGTTTGCATAGAGGTGAAGTAAACAAGTTGTATGTCTTTAGCATCCTGATTTTCCCATTTCTAAAGATGAATTTCACCAAGTGTGGAAATTAGAGCGGGTCATTAAGGCCCATTGGCTGAACATCCTCTGTCCTGCATCTGGGCCTGCAGTGAGAAGGTGCTTCCCTGTGACCTTCAAATGACCCTTCCCCTTGGAGGTGACAAGAGGAAGAAGGCGCCGTGTCTCTCCCTGGTTTTCAGTCCACAAGAGGAGCTGGTAGACCAGGGGCAACCTGACTGGGGACAATTTCACTTATTGTCTAGAAATGTCTCCCCCGCTATTCTTTTTCTAACATGTTCTAAATACTGTTCAAATACTATTCATCTCTGTTTTGTATGTGTGACACTTGCCTTAAAACGTAGCACAGTCCTCAAAAAATGAATACAGTATTCCTACTGGGCTCTGCATGTTCCTGTGTCTTTCTGGTGTTTTGAAGTGACACTTACTGATGGAGCTATTCCTCTTCTAGGGGGTGGCCTGCGGACTGATGGACTTTTTTTCTTGCTCCTTTCAACCAGCATGAGCCCCTGAGGCAGGGTGGGCACACTTGGGTGGGCAAAACTGCTGGGGGGCTGATGTCATCGGTCCTCCTGAGGCGCCAGCTTGTGGCTGGTGAGCATCCAACTGCTTATGGGCTCCCACTCAACACCAGCAAGGCTCTTGCAAAAAGTGTGCAGTTCTGCCACGTACCTCCGTAAAGTTGTCTTGTCAAAACAACTAAGTTGACAGGCTCTAACTGAGCACCTACTATAAGCCAAGCAGGAAAAAGGAAGAATGCTCTAGGACACAGACTTACTGAGAAAGTCCTTCAAAGAGGGCAACTGCCTCTACCATTGTCTCCACCACCCCAGCCCATTGTTTTATACAATCTTATTTTTCAATGACACACATTCCGGCACAATTAGGGAATCTAGAAGCCTCTTATAATAGGATTAGCCTGCAAGTTCACACTGGAAGCCTTGGTTTCCAGACTCGGGGGCCTCTGAAGAAACAGATCCCTGTTCTGACCTGGACATTGCCAGCTTTTCATATAATACAGGAACTGGTTTTATTATTTATTTTTTAATTTTATTTTTTAAAGAAAATGAAATTTTATTAATATTATTTTTTACATTCTAGGATGTTGTTGTGGAGCTGTTAAGGGGGAGGAGGAGGGGAAAGGGGAAGGAAATGGGATGAAAGAAGGAGAGAGGAGGAGGGGTGGGATTGAGGCCTGTAGCACCCCCGCCTTATTCCCATAGGGGAAACTGGGGGGCTTCCAGCGGTGGCTTGGTCATTGCTGGGCTGTGTGCAGATGTTAGAGGGGTGTGGAAAAGCCCTCGGCTCCAACCACCCAGCTCAGGAACCCCGGGGCCCTTTTGGCTGCGGCTTGGTGGTTGTTGCTGGGCTGGTTGCACGTGTGGGGGAGGCGTGGCCGAAGCCTGAGGCCCCCCCCCCCCCATCGCCCTGGCTCAGGAGAGCCCTGGGCAAGGTCCAAAGGATGAGGAGAGAGTTTGCCCAGATCAGGGGCCTGATGGGGCCTGTTACGAGTTACAGTTTGGTTTCCTACCCTGGAGTGTGGTTGCCTTGATTCTCTGTTATGGAGTTTTTGGAGGTTGGGATTAGTACTCAGTTGTTTAGCTTTTCAATGTAGCCATAACAAGAGGGGCGATCCCATGCATTCAAGCCACCGCTCCCCACGCGACCCAGAGAGTGCTGATCTGTGGTCACGTGAGCCTGCTCAAAGGAACTTTCATTACGTCCATTCACAGCATAGATGAGGATGAGCATGGATAGTCCGGTTTCCCATCCCAGCTCGGCCACTTGCTTGCTGTGTGACGCTGGGCATGGTTACCTCTCTGTGCCCCAGTCTCTTCATATCTCAGATAGGGATAATAACTGTAGCAATGGCATAGGCTGCTGTGAGGATTGGCGAGTTAGTACGTGGAAAGTGCTCAGAAACGCACCTGGCACATGGAATGTGCTGGGTCAGTGTTTGCTCTCAAATCAGACTTAGTGGCCAGAAAGTTTCCCAGCCAGCCTCTGTACCTTTGCACCCGGCCTAACAAGTGGCATGCACATGTTTGATCCCTTTGCCACTTGGAGAAACAGAGGGGAAGACAAGCCTCAACTCAAAGGCCCCTCTGCCCATCTGTGCCTGTGTAGTACGGGAGTGTGTCCATTTTGAAATGGTTCTAAAGGTGTTTGGACAACTGCTTAAAAGGAACTAGGCCTTGTAAGCAATTGTTGCGATACACTTGAATGTCCCTTATTTAGAAAAGAAGCTTTCCATTCACGATTTCTTGTCTTCAGCTAGATCCTTCCAAGTTGCAACCCAAGATGCAGACAACTCCCAGCAACACCCTGTCTTTCAGACAGGAATTTGCTCTCTTGGCCCACACTCTACCCTTATTCCTCACGCTCAGGGAAGGCGAAGACAGGCCTGGGTGTTTAGGTTCTGCACCGCCTCCCAGTCTCAGGGCCCTTGACCTGCAGGCAGTGAGTGAGGTAGTACTCAGCAAGAGGAAAAATCTCAAGTCATTGAAATAAAATTTTCCCTCTCTAAAGAAGACAGCTGTGAGTCTTCATGGGTTTTTCATATTTTCAGAGAGTTGAAACTGAATATCCTAAAATTTCTCAAAACAGATTCTTAAACCAGATTGTCTTGGGAGCAATATATACGAGAGTGTTGGGCTGGATCTATAGCAGATATAGGATTATTTGGAGCAAGACATGAGATGGATGATAGCCTCAGGGTGGTTTATAACAGGTAAACTTGTCCCAGGACCCGGGACACAATTGTCCCCAACCTCTGCCTTTAGGGGGAAAAGAAAATCACGCATAAACCTCAGAAGTGTTTCTTCTTTGAAAAATATATTCAGGGTTTCCTGAGGTCGGTAAAGATTCAGTGTCTCTTCACTTTTTTTTTTTTTTTTAATGTTTTATTGGAATATAATCTACATTCTGTAAGATTCACCCTCTAACGTGTACAATTCAGTGGTTTTTAGTACATTCAGAGTTGTGGAACCATCACAACAATCTAATTCCAGAAGATTTTCATTACTTCAAAAAAACCGAAAAAAAAACAAAAAAACAAAACCAGGACCCCTTGCAACCACTAATCTAATTCTGTCTCTGTGGATTTGCCTATTCATATAAAAGGAATCATACATACTTTCCTTTTATAGATATATCCCATATAAAAAGAATTGATGTTCAAAATGCAACCATTTATGACTCAAATGTCATGATTAAGAAAAAAAGAAAAGGAAAACAATGTAACCACTGTTCACCTTCCCTCTCCACCCCATTCTCCCCCACACACCCAGAAGAGGTCGTTTCAGCCTGGTCTATATCTATTCAGAAAGAATTGTTTTCATCAGGAGTTAGACAACAGAAAAAAGGATTTCTGGTTAATGGGTTAACCAGAACATTTAACTAATTGGAAGAGTCTTTTGCTCAAACATGTATAATTGATGAAGATCTACGTATCTAGACCACATTCTAAGTCAAAACATGGTCTAGATCCAAACGATTAATTCTGTTGTCATTGGCGGAGCTGCCACCCTGCAGTTCCATGGGGCACCCCTCACATCGTATTCTGCATGAATGATATACTCTCAGTAGCTGTGCAGTGTGCAACCTTTACGGTTGTACATGGCAGCCCTGAGCTCTGGAGATGAGCTACCATTAAAAGGTTTGACTCACACTCAAATATAAAGCTTGTAAAGCTTTTGCTGAATATGCTCTTAATAGGTATGGGCTAATGAGTCACAAAGGCAATAGGGTTGTGGTCAAGAAGAACTTCCTTAATCAGTTTCACCAGGCTTGACCTTGATTTTTCCATTCGTGGTGGTCCTCTAACAAGGCCTCTGGGTCTGTTGCTAAGCACTTTATAGTAACAATGTAACTTTTATCTCTGTAGTCCTCAGAGCACCCTGGGTTGGCTGGCTGGATTGCTCACAGGCGTTCCTCACCTCCAGCCAAGCCCCTCTAAGAGAACCAACCTCATGACAAAAGGATGGCCCCAAGATCTTCTGAGTAGTAGCCCATTCTGTTCAGTCCTTCCAGAAACAGTGCATTGATGGCCAGGACTGAAAGAGGCCAGAGGCCAAAAAGAGTGTTATATGCAGTATTAGTCCATTTATACCAGGTCAAAACCCAATAAAACTGATCTACAGGGATAGAAGTCAGTTTAGCAGCCTCCTTCAGGAGGAGAGAGAGGGTAGTGATTGGGAAAGGGACAAGAGGGCCTCTGGAAGTGCTGGCAATGTTCAATTTCTTGACCAGGATGGGTGTGTTGCTTTCTGCTGGATAATTCATTAAGTTGTTCACTTAGGTTTTATGTTCTTTTCTATTAGTGAGAAGAAAAAGAAAATGGTGGGGTGGGGGGAAGGGGAGGTGTTGGTTAGGACCTGGCAGAGGTCTAACTCTTTGTAGTGGTTACCAGCCACTTTGGGTGACCATGTCTTTTCTTGAGTGTCCTTTAACCCATCAGAAATTCTCTCAGCTAATTGCACCTTGGTTGTCCAGAGCAGGGGGCAACAAACTACAGCCCACAGGCCAAATCCTGCCCACAGGTCAAATCCAGTCCACTGCCTATTTTCATATGGCCCATGGGCACTGTTCTAGTGCAACAGCACTGTGAGCCATAGAGACCAAGCTCAGGTGTCCCCTTCACATGCGTCTCATCTGGCACAGTATTCACTGGGCCTAGGGCCCACCATGCTTTTAGGGGCTCATGAAAATATTTTTACTTGATTTTAAAATCAAAAGAATATAATTCAGCCTGAATTATATTTGTCTTTATACCAATGTAGTTATAAAACATAATTTTTAACATATTTTTATGGAGGAAGGGCCCACAAAAGTCATAAGCAACCCTGGCCCAATTGAATTGAAAAAAAAAGAGGGCTGGCCAGTTAGCTCACTTGTTTAGAGCATGGTGTTGATAACACCAAAGTCAAGTGTTCCGATGCCCTTCCTGGCCAGGTGCCAAAACAAAACAAAAAAAAGAAAAGAATATAACACAGCCTAGACTGGATTATATTTGTCTTTATACCAACACAGTTATAAAACATAATTTTAAACTTTTTTTTTATGGAGGAAGGGTCCACAAAAGTCATATGCCACCCTGGTCCCTATTCCCTGTCTCTGCTCCCAATGCCAGCCTCCCTGGCTGGTGGTGGCATCTTGCCCCTGCCTAGGGCCTGTGCTGGTCACCACCTCCACACTGGGGACTTCACAGTTGGCAAATGCCAAGATCATGCAGTGGAATCTCAGTTCAGAGGTCAGCAACTTGGCGAATTGCCTTGCCTTTGGCTGGTGGCCCAAGTCAAGCCCCTCCCCATCAGGCCAGTGGCTCTTTGATTGAGGCTGTCTCTAGCTGATGGCAACTGGGCATCAAGTGTTAGGGTTAGGGTTAGGGAAATAGCCACCCACACCACTGGGGATGGCCCACCCCAGACAAATGGGGCAGGGTGGGACAGGGCAGGAGTTTTCTCTTTTGTCATATAAGAACCTACATGATATCCCTCATTTTGCCTTTTGTCCCAGAAAGCCTAAGTCATAAAATTTATGATCTCGTCCTTTATGTAAAAAGTTTTCCAACTCTTGTTCTAAAGAAAATATCTCCACACTCTCCTGACTCATTTGCCACTGGTATCATTTGATGGAATCCAGAAAGTCAAGTATAAACGATGCTGTAATGTTCAGCCCAGGAAAGAAAGCTTGCCCAACTCAATCCTAGGACAATGAATTTTCTGGACAGAGGAAATGGACTGAAGTTTGTTGGTGGGCTGGTTGGAATTTTTACTAGCTGGATGACAAACTAAACCACATAGGTAAGGGGGCTTCCAAGATGGCCCCGATGACCCCTGTCTACTAGGGTTCATGCCATTGTCTGGTTCCCACCCACACCAAATAGGCCTGATCTGTGTAAACAGTGGGAGACTGTGGAAATGAGGGTGAGTGATTTTCAAGGTTAGGTTATAAAAGACATTAGGGCTTCTGCCTTGCTCACTTATGAGTCACTCACTCTGGAGGAAGCCAGCAGCCACAGTGAGAGGACACCTTGAGTAAGCAGTCTTATAAAGAGGCCATCATGGAGGAACTGAAGCATCCTGTCCAGTGGCAGCCATGTGAATCCACCATCCTGGAAACATTCTCCAGGCCTAGTCAAGCCTTCAGATGATGACAGCCCCAACAGTCATCTCAACTACCACCTCATGAAAGACCTTGAACCAGAACCACCAGCCTGCACAACCCTTGAATTCTTGACCTGCAGAAACTGTGCAGAGATAAATATATGTTCATTATTATTTTAAGCTGTTTAGTTTGGTGTATAATTTGTTACATAGCAATAGAGAAACAAGACTATGCAATCAGAATAGAAATCCCTCTTCTGAGTGTTGTCATGAACTAAGAGAAATGGGGTTAAACTACTGTCTCTCAACTCGAAAGTGTTAAACAGTATTTAAATTTAGTTTCCGTAAATTCTGTTCGATTATAAAAAATATTATCTTTATTTTTGCAATTTTTTCTTTGTCCTAGTTATGCAAAATTAGACACACATGGAAAAACCATCAGCTGTTCACAGGTTGCAGTTTAACTCATTTTCAGCAATTTTTTAGAATATCAAATTTATTGAGACATAATTAATATACCATACCATTTAAAGTACATAATTCAATGGATTTTTAATATATGCACAGAGTTGTACAAACAGCACCACAATCAATTTTAGAACATTTTCATCCCTTCCAAAAGAAATCCCGTGTCCATTAGCAGTCACTGTCCATTCTGCTCCCCCGTCAATCCCTAACCCTAGACAATCACTGTTTACTTTGTGTCTCTATAGATTGGTCTATTCTAGACATTTCACATAAATGGAATTATACTGTACGTATATGGTCTTTTGTGCAGCCCTTCTTAGCAGCCCCTACACATAGGAAAAGTGGTCATATCAGGGCCTCTTCCTCAGTAAGTTGCCAGCTGAGAAGCCACTTGTTCAGGAAGCCCTGATATAACTAATTTCCATTTTACTATTGGACATTGAAAGGCATTAGCCTGACACACACAAGATACCCAGCCTACACATATTCATGCAAATTTGGGAAAGAAAAGCAAAAATAAACTGCTTAACTACTTCTCTGGAAGTTCAACCCTTCCATTGAACCCAACTCCAATCTGCTCATGAAGGTAAGAGTCAGGGACAAGAGCACACCCACTTTTAGTAAAACTGTGCCCTGGTGGGACCATGAGCAATGGCCCCTGGGGACCCAGCATTGCTTCACAAATATGGAAGCTAGCATGAAGTTACAAATCCATGAGGAAGTTTAAAGATCTTTAAAGGACTTAATAATTGTCTTAATTCCTTGTTTCTAATGTTTTATAGCATTTTGCTTCATGCAAAATTCCGTCTTTCTCAGCAGGCAAGGTGAGGGCAAAACAGGGAAAGAGAAGGCTTGCATTTGGGCTGACTCTGCACTAGCCAGGGTCCTGGCCTCGGCTTCCTCATCTGTGAACTGAGGGGGTGGGACTAGATGGTCCCTGAGTTCTAAATCTCTTCTGCTCCGCTGCTGATGAAATGTGAAAGAATCAGAAAGGAAGACTTTCCAAGAGGAAAAGGAGGACAGGGATACAAGTCCACAGGAGCAGTTTTCTTGCCAGTGGTCCCCAACCCTGGCTGCATAGTAGACTACTCTGGGAGCTTTAAAAAATCCAGGCCATACCCCAAATCAAATAATCAGAATTTCTGGCGGTGGGATCCAAGCACCGGCATTTTTAAAGCTGCCCAGGGGATTCCAATGTGCAGCCAACGTTGATAATTGCTGGGTCAGTGGCCCTGTGGGTAGGCCTAGGAATTTGGCATCTAAGAATCTTCCACCTGATTCCTGGACACGTGAATGTTTGAAAACCTCTGACTTAGAACTGTCAGCATCTGTGGGCATCCCTGGTTCATGGTCTTTGCTAGAAAACTCCATTCTAGGTAATTTCCTAAAAGCCCCTCACTAGAGTAGCCATGGATGATCTCATCAGAGGAAAAATTTGCTCTTGTTTGAGGTGATCTTGCTCCCAAACAAGACTGCAACACAATTCATACCCCAGTTTTTATCATTTGGACAATTATAGACTCATTTCCATTCTTCGTCTTGCTGACTACTCATGGTTTCATGAAAAAAATCAAAGGTTACCCAACCTGGATTTTGTCTAGAAGTAGCTGAATTATTTCAGGAAAGACAGTCTTTGGGTGGGAAGTTGGCCTCCAATGTAGTTACTTGTTGTAAAGCTTCAGAGGACACCTGTGGAGAGCAGAGAAAAAGCCTCATTCACAAGGACGAATAGGACAGAGTGGAAAGCTCTCTTCAGTAGTTCTCAACCTTGAGGGCTCATTAGAATCACCCAGGCTCCAAAACTGCCAGAGCCCCACCCACAAAGATTCTGATTCCATCGGTCTAGCTTTGGGCCTGGATATTGGCATTAAAAAAAATCCCAGGTGATTGTAACGTGCTGCCGCAGCTGCAAACCCCTAGGCTGGCCACCTTACAGCCCTTTCTCAGCGGGTGCCTTCTCTCACTGGCTGGTTAGTGCTGCTTCCATGAAGTATCTCTGGGTGGCTTTCAGCTTCCCTATATTCAAATTTCCTGCCATCTGCCCTTTTGTACAGTAACAGTAAGCCACGTTTTGTATTGCTATGCAAAGCTGGTAGTGGTTGTGGCAACATGGATGAGTTTGGAGGCCTTTTAAGGGAAGTAAGCCAGGCATAGAAAGAGAAACACCACATGTCCTCAATCAAATGTGGAAGTTAAGAAAGCCGATTGCATAGAAATAGCAAATAGGTGGTTATCAGAGGCTGGGAAGGAGGCGGGCGGGGGTGGGGGGACGACAATGAGAGGTTGGCTAACAGATACAAAATTAGAGCTTTCTAGTATTTTATAACACTGTAGGATGATTATAGTTAACAATTTATTGTATACTTTCAGTTAGCACGAAGAGAGGATTTTGAATGTGCCCAACACAAAGAAAGGATAAATGTTTTGAGGTGATGGATATGTTAACATGGTTGATTATTACACATTGTATACATGTATCGAAGTATCACACAGTACCCCATAAATATGTACAATTACTATGTGTCAACTAAAAATAATGTTTTTTAAAGCTGTCAGTGGTATTCACATGAGAAATCACAGTATTGAAGAACAGAGCTAACAGATTTTTTTATGATACTCATTAGCTAATAGAGCGAGTATTATATCGCAGGCTCTCGGCCAAGGAGCCCTAGCTCTCCTGGCAGGCTTTACTACATCGGCATGTGTGCTTAAGCTCTGGACCAATACGCACTTGATTTTGTTCTTTCATTTTGAGCCATGCTAGTTGATATGTTTACTTCCCCATGGTGTTTGTGTTCTCATGGTAATAACTGTCAAAAAACAAGCAAATAGTGCTGGAGGTACCACAAAAGTGCCAAGGAAGAGTGTCAGTCTGGAAGTGAAAATGACACCTTTAAAGAATTGGAGGAGGAAACAGAAGGTAAAAGTCAGCAGTCTGGTGGGTCATGCTGGAAAACCTCCATGACAAATAGGGCAGAGGGAGGAAGAGATCAAAACTGAACCAGAGCTAGAAAAAAGTATAACAGGAGACTTGCACAGTGCAGGGGATTTGGAGAGAATGGTGTCAAGACACAGCTTTTTGAGCCTTGCTGAGAAGCTCTGATTTAGATAGAGTATCTATTGGTAGGGTCTTAAGTTACAGACAACAGAATCCACTTCAGTTACCGTATTGTCAAGGCTAGGGGCTCACAGACCCCTCAAACCCATTGTACAGACTGGGTCACAGACCCGTCACATGCCAGGCTGGGTCACCAGGCCCCTCACACACAGGTCCATGAGATAGGTAATTGGGAAAGAGCCCCGGGACTGTTGGCAGACCACATGAGCTCAGTCCTCAGCTTCCTCAGCAGCAGCAGCAGCAGTGGTGGCAGTGGCAGCAGTGGTGGTGGCCTCTCGGGGCATCCTGGGGGCCCTGGCAGCAACAGCCTTCAGCAGCAGTAGCAGCCTCCCCGTGGTGCATCCCAAGGGCAGGGAGGGCACTGTGGATCAGAGCCATTTGTCCTTTATACTCAAGTGCAATAACCCAGGACCCCAGGTGTGAGTCAGACAACCCAGGAACACCTGGGTGCCCATGCGCATCCACAGTCAATACCTAAGGAACACCTGGGCACATGTGCACAGTTACATATTTATGTCAAATGCTTGGCAAGATTCCAAACAACATCCAAGGGAGCCCTGACCATTTTCCTATATTTTCCCTACAGTTACGAAAAGCAGAAAAGCACTGGTTACAGGGTATTACTAAGGAGCTTACAGAATCTCTGAGAGGGATAGAGAAACAGGTGGGTTCTTCTTAGCCAGGGACAATGCAGCCAGAATTCTGAGTTCTAGAAGAACTTTCCTAACAGCAGTTCCCCTGCTGCTGCTGCCCACCACTCTACCCTGTGACATTAGGAACCGGGGAGTGGAACCTGCCCCAGAGCTACTCCAATCCAATCTCCCAATGTAGTTCTTGTCCACGTTGCTCACGTACACCTTCCCAGACGCATCTTCTGGGTTTTATACAGGTGCCTGCGAATGGCAGACCTGTAAGGAAATCTGAGAAAGAGGTTTCTGGTGTTCAGTCCCTACTGCTTGGGAAGGTATGCCTGATGGGAGTTAAAATGGACCTTGAGTAGCCAGTCTGCAGGGTCTGCCACCTCTCCTAGTTCCACGACACATCCCCTATTCAGACAAGGTCTGGATTCTGCTAAATGCCTGTTATATGACAATGCAGACTTTCGTGAATGAATTGGTGGATTCTTCAAACCTTCTCACGGTGCTGCTGCCCACCAGCCAGTGGATCTGCTTCTGCAGTGTTGCCACCACTGCTGAGCAAAATTGGTTTCACACCTATTTGAAGATTTGATTACACTTGCCCCTGTTGTTTTTATATTCTCTCTGAAATGAGTGGAGAAATGAAAGCAATGGTATTTGTGATAAGAAGCAAAGGCCCCAGAAATTTAATAAAACTAAAACAAAGATTAAAATTATGGTAGTATCCAAAGCAGTCTATCTATAACTTCAATGAGACCCTCATTGGGAAGAAAAGATCACTGCCTGTTCACAGATAAAGAACACATTTCAACTTGCAAAGGTTATGTTATTGAAGAATATGGCTAACAATGTGTCATTAGGAATTTTATAATCTTCATTAACTTTCTGGGAATGAAAACCGCTCTCCCTTGTATGAAAAGCTATTTTTAACTTTTGCACATTCTCACTTGGATGCATTTTCCAGACTCTATCAATGTATGAAATTGAGTTTCACTGTGCAGAAAAAGAAAAGCAGGAGAACAGGTGTGCAGTGGAAAAGAGGGAGGACCCGTAGGTCGGGTCTCCTCGTATTGCCTCCCCCGGGCCAGCTCCCCAGCACTCCCCACTTCTGCCTGTCACCACCAGTCCAGCTCCCCCTTCTCAGGCACGGACACCATGCCAGGTGCAGCAGCCCAGGAAGGTGGCAGCCTGAGGCCCTGGTCCTCTCTCCTTGTCGCTCACCCCTGCTGGTCCCCAGCCCCCTTATCTGGCTGGGAGTGAGGTGAAGACACCAGGGACGGGCAGGTGGAAGCTGAAAGAAAGGTCCTCTTCCCTTCACCACAGTGACAGGGGTTTGGAGGAGACTGCCAGGTAAGTGGCAGATCGGGGCTATGGAGTGTCCATGGTGTGCAGGGTGCCATGGGCTACATGGGGTGGATGTTTGTGGGCTCCTTTCATTTTCTGGTATAATGTCATCTCATACTTATAAACCTGCTTTCCTGTGTCATTTCCATCCGGGTGACAGTAGTGACTTCCAACAGAGCACAGGAACGTACATTGCTGAGGAAATCACCAACACATCCCACGAAGCAGCTGGCCTATTGTGAACAACAAACTACTGGGCTTAGAGCTAAATTCACTCTTTTTTTTTTTTTTTTTTTTTTTAACAAGAAATAGCTTGGAACTTCTACAAATAACAAAAGATGTTTTAATTGGAGTAATTACTGGAGCTAGGGGGCCACCGTGTGGCGATGTGTCAATTAATGAGGTCCAGGGTGTTTATTCCACCACAGATTTCTGTAATTAATTTTTTTCACTCAAAGAGGCAGATGGGGGTATAGCTCAGTGGTAGAGCATTTGACTGCAAAGAGGCAGACAGGAACACCAGGCCAAAATTTGCCAAGTTACTGCTCAGAGTGGTCAATTGGTCTTCCAGGCCAGAATCATTAGGCCAAAGTACATGCCTGGACCACTATGACCTGGGAACATGTTAGAAATGTAAATTTGTTGGCCTACCCCAGACCTACTAAAACAGATACTCGGGGTGTTGGGGCCCAGCCATCTGAGTTTTAACAAGCTGACCAGTACAGATGATTCTGATACCGGGTAAAGTATGAAAACCACCTGTGTAGGCCAGTTGGGTAAAGAGCATCTCTCTGAGCCGGGCTAGCATACAGCCTGTACTAATTGCATTTGACTGTAATTATTGTCAAATTCATTTATTCATTCAGTGACTATAGTATTTCATTAATTCAGCAAATATTTATTGTGTGTCAAAGGGCAGAAAGAAGACCTATATGATTAGAGTAGAGGGGAAGAGTGGGGGAGTAAGTTCTGAGAGGTAGGTGGGGTCCAGGAGGTATAGACAGGGGTCCATGATGAGGACTTGTGTGTCATGGCATGGACTGGCTATGAGGTGAGACCAAGAGGAATCTAGGTAGCTCAAAGATTTTGTGCCTGAACAAAACCGTATTTAGTGAGAAATAATCAAGTACCTGCTAAAGAAACACTTAAGCTGTATCTCATACTTAAAATTTAGTAATTTTCTAACATAGTTAAAATGTACAGTAGGAAAGATCAATTAAGATTATGGGTCGTTTTTTGCTTCTACACAATACACTTAATTCTTTGTTTTAGTCAAAATATTTCATCTTTTATAAAAATGTGTTTGAATGTCAACAAGTAGCTTTGAATTTCACAGACAATACTTTCATATTCTGAAATCCACAGTGAAGGTAGGAGTTGTACTTAAGGTAATCAAGGACTATTCATTATGGAAGTAGAAGTAAGACTCCTTTATCAATTTGCTACTTTTATTCTTCCTGCTGTACAGATTAGCAGAAATTATGCATGCCTGCAAACATAGATTTTAATATTTAATAAAGCTGTACTCCCATTTAATTCAGCAGCCAGACTCCTGCAACCATTTGGAACTCAGGTATGAATTCCCAAACTATACGCAGGAGCTAAAGGGATATATCTAAAATTAAGGTTAATGATTCAATAGAGTTAATTATTTGGTTTCCTCTGGCAGCCTTCCAGTATTCCCGGGTTTAATCCAATTCAGTAAATGGTCACTGGGTATTTACTGTGTACAGGGCACCCTGTAAGGCTGCAATGAGGAGTGTAAAAGGGAGAGCTGGGAACAGATTACAATTCCGTGGGAAGGGGAAGCAGACATGCTGACTGCAGCAAGAAGGCAGGAAACAGGAAGATCACCATCTAGAAAAGAATAAAGGTCTCTGAGCTTTCAAATTAGCACTAATAACACCAGATAATGCAATGGTTCCCTAGGCAGGAGTACAGCCAGGACAATGCCAGAGGTTTCATAACTGTGACTCGGAGTCATAAAACTAACAACAACAACAAACTAAAAAAGTTAAGATGTCAGTAACTCAATTTCCTATGGCAGGGATTGATATGACATTTTAGGAAAAAGTTTAATCAAAACAATTAGGATGTAACTTAAATGGGTCATTTTCAGTTGTCTGAATGATTGATTAAAAATCCAGACTATCTCATTTCCATAGGAATTAATAGAATGTTATTGTAAATGTTCCTGGGAAGTTTTTAGTAGAACTTGAATTTGAAACCTGAAAAATTTGAAAACTGAATCTTTTTTTTTTTTTTTAAATGATGTCCTTTATATCACAGAAAACTGAATCTTGACTGGCCAAGTAGACTGCCAGTCTTTGTATCTTTTGATATTAATGGGCTACCCTGGAGATGAGGGTTTCGGAATAGACAGAATAATTGTTAACTTTTATTTTTCTCCTTGGCATTATTTCTTCTCTCTCTCTCTTTTTTAACTTTTTATTAGAGAAATTAAAAAATACAAAAGTTAGCAAAAAATGAATGATAATTCTTTAATATAATCAAATATCTACTCAGAGTTCAAATTTCCAGTTGCTTCATAAAGTTATAATTTTTAAAGAGTTTATTTGAATTAGGATCTATAATTGATTGATGTCTTTTATACCATATGTTCCCCTAATCCTTAAGCATTTTTTTCATTGAAATTGATTTGTTGAATCCTGCAGGGCACTGGCCTGGAGAATTTCCCACAGGCTGGGTTTTGCTGATTACAACTCTACCTATGGTGGCACCATCTAATGTGTTCCTTCCTCCTCGCGTTTGAATTCCTATAAATTGGCTGCTGGAACTAGAGGTTCATTTAGATTCAGGTTCAATGTTTTTCTAAGACTACTTCATGGGTAGAGTTGTGTTCTTCTAGCAGGAGGCTCTTCCTGTCTTGTTGTCTCTCTTTTTCTTATCTCAATAGCTATTGATGCTTGATACCTAGACCATTTAACGCATTAGGGATTGTAAAATGGTGATGGTCTAATTCCATCATTCCTTATACGATACTTAAAGAGAAAACGCCCTTCATCTATTATTTGTTTCCCCGGTGGTACAGTTCATGTAGAAGAACAGAATAAATGTTTGAATCTTTTTTTTTTATTTACCAGTTTTCAAAATAATGAGTTGGGTTCCTAGCAACCTCCAACAGGGAACAATGCATTTTTTAGAAATATTATTAACTTGTAGCTTTACATATATTTGATGTGTTTTAGTCCCTTGCAGTTTTTATACTTATTGATGCTGAAATCATCCCATCTCTGGCCAATGGAGGCTTTCAAGTTGGCTCCTCAGTCCTTTTGGCATGACCTCAGTTGTCTTTAAAAGCTTCCATCCTCTCTGATGTGACAAGATCTTCCAGGCTCATCTTATACATTTCCTGCCCAAGACCTGGATTCAACGACTTCTCTAAGGACTACTGGTTCCTTTTACTAGGAAATGGTCATTTGAGACCACAGTCTGGAGACTAGGGGTGCTCATTGCTATCGGGTTAGTCACCCATCTCTAGGTCTTTTTCATGGACAGAGCTAGAAAATACATTCTGAATTCATACTGATGGTTCCCATTCAAAATCAGGACTGTGGTTTTTACTTGACCCCTTCTGTCTTACATCCACATCCCCTTTCTCCCACACTGGGAACTCTGGTTTTCATTGACTCTGGGAATGACAGAATTACAAGGTCACACATTGTATTGCTTTATCGTACCACAATAAACACCCAACAATGACAGAATAACAATTCTGCTAGCAAAGATATGATTGCTGTAAACAGCTTGGTACTTCCATTATTTGGTTTTTGTTTTGTTTTTTAGGTGTGTGTGTATTTATATATGGTTTCATACTCTATGCACTCTTTTTCTACCTTGCTTTTTTCACTTCTCAATATAAGTATATATCTTGGAGATCACTCCATGGTAGTATTTAGAGATATTCTTCATTCCCTTTTACATGGACAGCTGCCAACTGTGATTGCATGCTTGGTTTACTATGTGCCAGACACTGTGCTAAGTGGTTTATACAGATTATTCCATTTAATTCTCAGAACAACCCAGTAAAGTTGGCACTCTTATAATTGCCATTTTACAGAAGAGAAACTGAAGGTTAAGTAATTTGTCCAAGGTCACCCAACTGAAAAGCAGTGAATAAGCTTTTAAGATAGGAGAAAAATGGATAAATTTCATATCTTCATTATTCATGTATTTCTTTATCTCCAGTTAGACATAGAGATAGGGAAATAATTTACACCAGTATGTTAGTAGACATCAATGTCTCAGAATGCTCAGAAGCCCTGTCTGATTCAAAAACAAGGGTTCAGAATGGAGAGGTTTCCATGGATGCAGAGGACCTATCAAGCAGGCAGAAAATTTAAATAGACATATATAGTAACTTGAAAACCATTTTAAAAAGCTAGTATAGTACTGAGAAAAAAAATACTGTGTAGATTAACTATATAAATGATGAAGTAACTTGGAATAAATGGGAACTCTGAGCAGGCATGATATCACAAAGTCATCTTGGGATTGTAAATTCTTTGGGCACAGAACCAGGGACATGCCTACTGACACACTCCATCTATTTCAGTTTATTGTTGTTGTTGTTCTTTTTAAAATTTTTTTTATAGCAGTATCTCTTTCTGCCACCAACCACAGCTGGCATCTAACCCGGGGCTGGTGGGACAGGTTTTGGAGAAAAGGGAATGGCTGGTGGGCTGGGATGACTCCCCATCTACCCCAGGCCTTATCATGCTTTGTATTCCTGTTACTTTTATGCGTATTTTCTCCTATTTTTACTGTTCGCAAATTTAGGCAGGCTGAAGCACACTCACTTGTGGATGTTTCCCACCATGCTAGCTTAGCTAAAGGACCAAGTGGGCACAAGGGGAGCCAGTTGGACTCTTTTGTTAGAATTTGCCATCAGGATCCAGGGATGCTTGGCAGCCTCTGCTTGCCACTGACCTCCTGATTCCCACCCCCACCCCATCACCGCGACTCCATATTCAGGCCAGCAACTGAGGTGTTTTACATTTCTCTTTTGACATTCCACCCAGCTCCAACCCATCCATCAAGAAATCATGCTTACTCCTCCTCTGAAATATATCTTTGATTCATTTGGTCTTCTCATAACCATGGCTGGCACCCTGTCTAGGTCCCTCCCATCCATCACCTGGACAACGCATCTTCCAAATGAGTGCCCCTATTTCCAGAGTGATCTTAAGACGGAAATCGGGTTAAGTCTCACCCCTGCTTAAAATCCTTCAGGGTCTCCTCTCTGCACCCAGAATGGAATCCAGACCCTGGTCTGGAAGCCCTCCTCACCTCTCCCACCTTATCCAGGTGGCTATCCCCTCTGCCCACCTCCATCCAGCCACACTGGCCTTGTGTAGGTTCCCCACGCCTACTGCTTATCCATTCTCAAGCCTGTGCACATCAGGATGCCTGGGATTCCTGCCCTCTCCCTTCATATTTTGGCTCCTTCTCATCTTTCCAAAAGTCACCTCCTCACAGGAGACCTCCCTGGCCACACGATCTAAACTTGGGCATCCATAGTTTTCTTCTCTCGGCACTTATTTGTTTCCTTTCTAGCACTTAAAATGATGTGGAATTATTCCTCATCAGTGTGTTTAACTGTCTCTCCAACTACACAGTGTGCTCCACGAGGGCGAGAACCACAGCTGTCTTGTTGGCTGTTGCATCGTGCCCAGGAAATAAAGACAAGCTTCAAAGAAGGAGGTGACACCTGGGGGAAGTGTGCTGCATTCCCTCCTCCCTCTACTCGGGACCGCTGTGCCTCAATTTCATTTTGAGGGAATCACCCCTTGCCCATGTCAGCCTTGGAGTTTGGGTTGAAATGACCCCACCCTCAGCACCAGGGAAATCTCTTATTATTTCAGGCAGGTCAGCACATTTCCTTCCCATCACCGTCGCCACCACGGTGGTTGGTGGGTAAGACAGCTGAGGCCAAAGAGAGTCAAGACATTTGCTGGGCTGTGTACAAGAAGCTTTCTCTCTCTCCCATTAAAACAGCCAAAAGAGAACCTCTCCCTTCTGCCTGAGCAGTGTGGTGTGAGGATGTGTGATCTGGGACTGCTGCAAACCATTCATTCTGCTACTATGTAAGAGGAAAGCCTGTTTCAGTTAAGGTCCCAGCAGGAAACAGATGGCATGCTCAAACTGGGCAATTTGAGGAGCAATTAATAAATGGACTGTTTACAAAGGTATGAGCACAGCATAGGGAAAACTCGAGGAATAGTGAAGGCTCTTGGAACCATTACCACCCTAGGTCTACAGAGGGTGGTTACTGGAAGGCAGAGATAGAGCCGTGTGGACACTGCCACCTTCACAGATGAGTGATGAAGGCAGCCTGTGGTGTGCCACATGGAGACAGAGGTTTAATAAATACCCCAGCCATCCGCGGAGCCCATGGTGGTGTTTTTCACTGGCCAAACCCAAGTGGAAGGCAGAGGGCAAGAGAGCCCACTAAAGTAGTCCAGGTTAGCCTCCAAGGGCACTGAGCAGGGTGGAGAAGAATAGAGAGACATGAAGAGAAAAAGAAAAATATGGCCCACACCTTCCACTGCTAGGAGAGGGGTGAGAGCCAAGAGGGGCTGTCTGAACAGAAGCCAACACTGCAAAAGACAGGACAGGAAGATGGAGTAAAACCAGGTCACTTGTGGTGCCGTCTGAACTGCTGGATCAGACATCACCTGAAGCTCGATGCCCCTGTATTTCTCAGTATAGGAGTCAATAGATTCCCTTTATTTTCTGAGTGTCATTTGAAACATAAAGAGCCCTCTCACAGATGTAATGAGTCTTTGAGTATGACTGAGATTTCAAAAAGCAGAAATGGGGCAAGGACTTTCCAGAAATAGGGAACAGGGCAAGCAAAGGCAAAGGTGGGAAAATTAGGGGGGCATGTTGGGGATCAGTGAGTAGGTAGTTGACTGAAGCAAACAGGCCAAGTTAGAAAAGTATTAGAAGATACTGAAAAGGTAAGTTGGGACCACAGAGTGAAGGTCTTAGAACTATCAGGTCGAGGAGTTGAGAGTTTATACAATTAGTAATAGTGAATCATGAGAAGCTGAGTTGTTCTTATAATTACTTTATGGTTTCTTTGGGGTCCTGAGGGTGGGGGTGGATTAAGGGGCTGGTTGTGTGAAAAATCAGTCAACCACAAGGCTAGAAGGAACTCGCCTGCAGAACTACCCTGAGGGCTCTGTGGTTGCTATGGACCCTCCTAATTTCCTCTCCTGCCCAGGGTAAACCATTTTTATACTTATGATGTCCTCTCAGGAGGCACCAAATGGTTTCCCTCTGACTGTAATAACCTTGATAATAATAGCACACTGGAAGGCTATTCTTAATGCTGAGGAACTATAAAGAATGAAATAGTCTGACTATCAAAATATGAGAGGAATAAAATTGGTTGGGGGTTACTACCACTGGTGCATTATTTCCAATATAATTTTTCCCCTAGAAACTAATCAAGGCTGACCGGTTAGCTCAGTTGGTTAGAACATGGTGTTATAGCACCACGGTCAAGAGTTCAGATCCCCTTAGCAGTCAGTCGCCAAAAAAAAAGAAAAAAAGAAAAAGAAAAAAGAAAAGAAAGAAAAGACACCAATCAACTCAAGATACATAATAAAACTATCAGTCTTTATTAATCACCTCAGGCTGTGATAATGAAATAACACAGACAGGCTGGCCAGTTAGCTCATTTTGTAGAGTGTGATGGTGACAACACCAAGGTCAAGGGTTTGGATCCCCTTACTGGCCAGCTGCCAAAAAAAATTACAAAACAAATAAAATACTACAGACTGGGTGGCTTAAACAACAAAAATCTATTTTCTCACAGTTCTGGAGGCTAGGAAGTTCAAGATTAAGGTGCCAACAGTGTCGTTGTCTGGGGAGGGCTCTCCCTTTGGGTTGCAGACAGTCACCTTCAAACTGTATATTCACATGGCCCTTCCTTGGTGCATGTGTCAACAGGAGGAGGGAGCGGGCTCTCTGGTGCCTTCTTATAAGGACACTAATCCTAATGGATCAGGGCCCCACCCTTATGACCTCATTTAACCTTAATTACTTCATTACTCTAAATACAGCCACACTAGGAGTTAGGGCTTCAACATATGAATTTGGGGGGACACTGTCCTTAACACAGTCTAATGCAGTAGTTAAGAATGCAGGTTGTGCACCCAGATTGTTTGGTTCATACCTTGATGCCATCACTTACTAGATGTGTGGCCTTAGGCAAGTTACTTAACCTGTATGTACCTCAGTTTCCTCATCTGTAAAATGGGGACAATAAAAGCACATGAATACCAATAATAATATCTGATAATAGTAATAAAACTGTTAGTAGGGTTAAATAATATTTATTAACAAGTAAATTGCATAGCACTGCCTGGTACATAATAAATGCCCATTAAATGTTAGCTATTATTATTGTAATAAATATTAAATTAGAAGTTTTAACTGAGGCACCTAGATACAATAGGTTTTGGATACTAATGTGGGTTGTGAGTTAGACTTTTTGTAGCATTTTCAAAGTAGAGGTTGAGATCTATTGGATAAATTACCCAGATTGAGGGTATAAAAGAGTACTCATTGTTGGAAATGAGGACAGAAGGTTTACTGGAGCATTTCTCTGGAGAAATAAAGACAGGGTGTGCTAGTCATTAAGCTTTGGTCTCTCAGCTTCAAACCCACCCTCTGTACTCAGCTCAATGATTTCCCCAAACCATTTCTTCTTTACCAGATGCTCCTTTTAGGCTCTGCCAATTGGGGGCGACAGAAGGAAATCACATGGCTGCAGAGGAAGAGGGGCTTTCTCCTTCCAGCTTACTTCTGTTACCCAAGCGAGTCTTCCTCACCTGGGCAGCAGCAGTTTGCTGCAGTAGCAGCAGGTGATGCCAGTTTACAGTTTTTCCACCTCTCACTGATCCAGCCACCTCACACTTGAAGGGTCTCCAGCACCAGCCAGCTGGCACCTCCTCCTCAGAGGTCTGTGTTTCAGTTCTGCAGGCCCCTCCGACAAGTTTCTACCTTTATTTTTATTTTTATTTTCTTTCATAACTGAGATTTTATTGGTTGTGTTGACGATCATTACACAGACATTTCAATTTATACACAATTCTTAACATACGTACCAAAATTCTAAAAAGCCACGTATTATGATTCTTTAAAAAAGTTATTCCAGTGAACTTCCAGCTTCAAATTGGGAGGTAAATTGTCCTTACAAGGATATCAAGTACCAGTATATCTCCAGATGTTGGTAAGCTGTTACGTAAATCCCACCAATTCACAATGTAATATCATATACACTACATACTCAAATTTTCAATCATTCACAACACACTAACAAAAACATTAGGAAAACTGGACTACCAGGACCAAAGATTTTACAGAATGTACAGAAGTCTAACAGGGAGAGCAATGATTAAAGGGTGGCTTTCTTTAAGAAACAATTCTACTAAAAAACAACGGGAATAGAAGTAATTTTAAATGTTCAAGACACATTAAATACAATGTGACTCCAAATTACCAGTGTGCTTTGTATTACAGGATACAAATATTTAACCCCCATCTATGGAATATTAAGCTGACACCCAAGACAGTCAAAGCCTCCCGTAATTCAATATTCCACTACTTTCTGGTTGTACCAAAAAATAAACCACCAGCAAATGATTTCACCTCCTAAATAAAAAATATTTACATTTAAAAACTGGGATGCAATGGGATTTCTTCCTTCTTAAAAATGTTTCTAGAACTACTAAAAAAACCTTGCATTTACAAAATAGTTAATAAAAATATTTCTCTGGACGGTACAAGGGTGACAGGGACCACTGATAAGACATGGTATGTGATAATAATCAGACTTGGCCTCTTCTTCTCCCGCTTCACCAGAGGCTGGACTCTCCTCGGTTTTAGTTTCTCCACTTTCTGCAGGTGAATCTTTAGTTTCCCGGTTAGTCACTTCGGCCTGTTTGCCCTTTGCCCTTTTTGCCCTTTTTTTGTCTGAAGACCTATCCTTTGCTGCTGCCTTTTTTGGCTTTGTTTCCACTTCTGCAGGCACAGGTTTGGCTGACAACCTGGCGGATCTCCTCTTGGGCTCGTCCTTCACTGCCCCTTCGCTGAGCTGACCTCCCTCTCGGGCATCTCAGCGGCGGGGAGGGCGCGGGGAGGGCGCCTGCAGGCTGCGCGCCCAGAACCTTCGCGAAGCTGGGCTGCCTGGCTGCTGCCCCTCCTCCGAGCGGGGTGATGGGAGAACCGGATGGAACCAGATTGGGAGCCTCCCCCACTCCCCACGTCCCCTGGCCACGGGCTCCCCCTCCCCCAAGTTTCTATATTTAAATAATCCCAAATGCTTCTCCTGGTGCTCCCAGCCCTGGGGATGTAGTTGCTTCCTGCAGTTGCTACCTCCATGGTACCTTAGTGTTCTTCCAGACCTAGTTAAGATTCTTCATGCTAAATTCTCTCAGTTAAAATAATGGATGTGCTTTCTGTCTCCTGACCCAAGCCTGACTGATGAGGCGGGGCAGTGCCCACCTGCACCCAGGCTAAGTGTGAGGGGCTTCATCCAGAGCCCTTGGAGGACTTGATATGGGTCCGCTATAGTTCTGGGGCTCAACAGATGGAGTGTCTTGTCTCCACTCTGGAAATGTAGAGTCAAGAGGTGCTCAGGGCATGGGGAGCGAGAGAGGGGCTCCTGGACCTGATTCGAGCCAGACTGGCGGAGTGGGGAGGTGGACATGGAGCCAGGCGGGCTGTCTTAGACAACCACCAACAGGGCTATCTAGTGGAGCAAAAGAATCTCAGCCGAAAAGAGGAGGATGAAATGGGTTCTTAGAGACTGTGGAGGGAGCAAAGAAACTGCTGGAGTATCATAGGTCAAGGGAACTCAGGTGAAACCAGCAGTGTTAGGATCCTCAAAAGAGAACTCTGTGAGAAAATCAACTTTAAACACCTCCAGACCCAGATAATCTGAAGCCATCTTACTCTGGTACCAGTCAGGTAAAATGTTCCTGGCCCCCTCCCACGCCTGCCTCCTCAGGCAATAATCCTGAGGGGTCCAAAAATAGGGTTAGAAAGTTGTGTGAAAGGGAGTAGGACTGGAGCTGGGAGCCGGAGAAGACAGATTAGACTCTCCCCCACATCTCATAGCAGGTCCTTATAGGGAGAAGGAAGCAGGCTTAAAATCATGTTTGGACTTCTGATTACTTAGGACTGACATTATAATGGCTAAATTGAGACTGTGTTTATGATTTAAAGTGATGACGTCTTTTTACTTAAAAGTGACCAGAAAAATAATGGAGCTTGATGAGTTTAATGCAGGTGGAAGGGAAGAATTACTAACTGCCCCCAAAGGGATGATGGGATTTAAAACTAAAGTTGCTGTTAGGAATGTAACTCACAAGTCCTGCTTATTCAACATCCAGTCAGATAATAATACTGAAGTAGTGTAATTCCTGTTAATAAGGCATCTTATTTTCTCTAGATAGAAGAGGCTTACTGTCCACCAACATTCTCTGCAGAGATTGTATCTTCAGCCAATCTTGTCCTTTTTAAATGTGTCACTGTCTTCATTTTTAAAAAATATGGGGGTGGAAGGAAGCTTTGGTCCAAGAGCCCAGGAAATCTCTTGAGTTCTGTTAAATATTCCCTCCTTACTAAGTGCATTTTCAGAAATAGAACAGTACTTCCAGCTCATAGGGAACCTAGTTTTGCAGTTGACTCTGGCACTGGTCCTAATACTACAGGAGATACCTGGGGCCCTAAACACACCAGTGACCATCCTGAAAGGAAACTTTCCTGATCAGGACAAGGTCTAAAACCTTACCATGGTGTAAAGAGAATCTGACTACCCTCCAACTAAGCTGCAGCCCCCAGCCACACAAGTCAGGGAGCTTCTGGAAGACAGAGTCTAGGACAGAGAAGATGCTCAGTGGATATTTTGCAGATGAATCCTCCACTCCCACCCTAGTCAGTCAACAGTCTAAGCTTTGAGTCAAAATGGACTCCATCTTGTGGTCATGCTGAAGAACTGCACCACTGCCCTCCATGGTCCTACCCACAAGGGCAGCAGGATCACCACCCTCTTTCCTAGTCCCTTTTACACTTTTAGGTCTCTTAAAAAATAAAATAAAATAAAAGCAGACATCCAGGCCAGCGACGGAAGCCAACCCGATGCCCCGGGGGCCCTGGGAGATGGGCCGTGGGCCCTAGCCCCACTGCTGCCACGCCACACATCCAGGCCAGCTAGGGAGCCAGCCCTGCGGCGGGATCCTGAGAGACAGGCGCCGGGACAGCCCCGCCCACACCTCAACCAGATCCTAGAAGATGCATTATTAACCACGTGTATTTCTTTGAGTGTGTGACTTATCTGCCCATGTCCTTCACCGAATTTCAGCTTGGATTTTTCTAATTAATTTTAAGAGTACTTTTTGCAATAAGGACATTAAACTTTGTGTGGTTTTTTTTTGTTTGTTTTTTGTTTGTTTGTTTGTTTGTTTGAAGTAGAGAATAGAATAATAGTTACCAGAAGCTGGAAGGGGTGGGGGTCAAGGGGAAGATAAGAGGTGAATTAATGGGGACAAAACTATGCTATCTACCCGAAGTGAATCATTGTGCAAAATATGTATGTACTGAAACAACACAGTGTACCCCACAAAATAAATGTGAATAAAATTGAATTTAAAAAAATAAAAGATTTTTATAAAAAGACAAAAAAGAAAAAAAAAGATAAAGTCTATTTTATAGGATCTTATGCATCTTAAACACAACTGATCTCAAGCCAAATATATTCTTTATCCTCCTGTACATCCTCTTCTATCAGTATAATCTGCTTTTGTTAATTTCTTCAAAGCCACAAGGGGCCAGGTAGTTAAAAACATTTTCACATTTTACAACTTGACAGTAAACCAGAAGATGCAAATATTACTATCACCATTTCACAGATAAGGACTTCGAGGCATATGGGCTCAGAGAGTTTCAACAACATGCCCCAGGCCACACAGTTAATTAGTTGGGCGAGTTGTAATTTGAACTAGGTCAATTAGATCCACAACACAGGTTCTTTTCACCAAACCACAGTGGCTCTTAGTTGATAGGGCTTTCATCTACTCAGATTTTTAAGCTGGAAAGTAGTAAGGTGATCTTGTCACCTCTCCTTCACTCCTTTACCCATATGCAGAGATGTTTTATTGATATCACCTCCTGAATGATACTGAAATCTGTTTCTTCCTCTCTTTCTCCACTGCCATAATCTCACTTTGGAGCTTCCTCATATCTCATATGAAATATTGCAATAGCTTCCTGACAGGTAACCAGTCTCTCCCCTACCCCATCCCACTGAAGAGAGTTCTAGTTTTAAAATTTAGATCTGAAAAGGCACAATCCACCCAGAAGGCATTTAAACCATAATGTAACAACAGCCTTAACATTTCAACCAGTAATTCTACTTCTGTGAATTTATCTTCAAAAAATAATTGTGGAAAAAAAATCCTGTATGTAGAAATCCTGTATGTAGAGATAGTCAGGCAGTATTACTGATGTAGTATATCTGCCATGGTTTGAATGTTCCCCCAAAACTCAGTGAAGCTTCATCTCCATTGTAACAGTGTTAAGAAGGTGGGAAGGATATTTGAAAGGTGCGGTCTTTGGGAGTTGATTGGATCATGACAACTCTATAATCCATTCATGACTTAATGGGTTATCAAGGAGTAGACTGGGGACTTTATAAGGAGAGGAAAAATGATTGTGGAAAGCGCTCTTGCCCAGCTCTCCTTATGTGATACCTGTGTCACCACAGAACTCTGTAGAGAGTTCCCATCAAGAAGAAGGTGGTATTAGTCAGGGTTCTCCAGACAGACAGAATCAATACGATATGTATATAAATACATGAGAGGGGATTTATTGAGGGCATTGGCTCACACAATTATGAACGCTGTCTGACACTGAATGCTGGTAGCATGGTTTAGTTCAAGTCTGGAAGCCTCAGAACCAGGGAAGCCAATGGTGTGATTCTCAGTCCAAGGCCAAAGGCCTGAGAACTGGAGGTGACACTGGTGTAAGTCCTGGAACTCAAAGGCTAAAAGTCTTGAGTTCGGATGTCCATGGAGAGGACAAAAGAGTGCATCCCAGCTCCAGGAGATAAAGAGAACTTCACCTTTTCCTCTGTTTTTGTTCTCTGAGCCTGAAGTGGATTGGATGCTGCCCACCCATACTGAGGGCAGATCTTTCCCACCTAGTCCACTCAGGCTTACATGCTACTCTCTTCTGGAAACCCTCTTAGACACACCCAAAAATAATGCTTTACCAGGTTTCTATGTATTCCTTAGTCTAGTCAAGTTGATTCCTAAAAGCAACCAACACGAAGCCCCTCACCAATATGCTTCCTGGACATTGGACTTCCCAGCCTCCAAAACTGTAAGAAACAAATTCATTTTCTTATAAATTACCCAGTTTCAGGTATTCTCTCATTAGTGACAGGAAATGGACTAATACAATATCCATTCCCCACAACTTTAAAAAAATTCCATTATGGGATAAATTGTTTAAATCAACTTAATTTCAATTCCAAACCAATAGGATTTTTCTACTGCAGGCCATCCTTGTAAGGTCCTCAGAAGACCCCACAGTTATGGGTTATCACTGGTCACTGCCAAGGCCATCAGTGTCCCAGTTTACCTGGTTCCTTCAGTTCTAATACCTCACTAGATTTCATGCCACCTTGGGACATATGGATATTTGATGACACTGGGAACCCCTCTCTGTTCCTCTCTGAGGTCTAGCCACCCCTCTGGGGTGTAGTCAGAGAATAGGGCACAAGTCCCAGCTGTTGCAAGACCCTGGACCCCTCCCCCAGCCTGAGGCAATCTTTCAGCCTGGGGAAAATTCACCACAGTCTACTCAATTTTCCCTCAGAGCCATTTCCTGTCTCCTCTTCGTCCAGTGAACTAAGGCACCTCAGGGAGTTTAGGCTTTTAGAAACAAAGCCAGGAAGGAAGTGTTTTGCAGGCAACTTCTGTTTTCAGGCTGCCACAAACCTCTCCTGAGGAAAGTAAAACAAACCCTGCTACCTGCTTGTGAAGTGGAAAGGGGGAATTACAGGGGGACCCACAACTGTAGCTCAAAATATTATCCCACCTCCAGAAGCTTAAGGATGAGTGTCATAAAATGGGAATGTTAGACGTGAAGTCTGTGGGTTGCACATAGATGCCGATGCAGTCTGGTACCATACAGTTGGCAAAACCCATTCACTTCACCTGTTTAGTACAGATGCAAGTTTCTGAAGTTCTGGTGAAAATGGTTTAATGAATAGATATTATTATTATATGGCCTTGACTTTACCAGCTTTACACTCTCTCCCCGGCCTATCGAAATCTCTTTACTATCTGTAGCTTTAACTCTTGTGTCTACACGATCAACCATACCATCTTCATCTCTGGCTCTGACTGAAAGGGACCTTAGCCAGAAAACAGCCATCTTTGGGGTAGCTAAGACCCAGTAGAAAATTCCAGTTAGCCATTAACTTAGGATCTGATAATCATCAATTTCTTGAGGTTAGCAGAGGAATTGAGAAACTGACGGAATTGCTGAAACTGCCCGGAGATGAAATCATGCCCCAAAAGGGTCCTTCTCAAAAGTTTACTTCTACCTATCTCCCATTACACCCTCTTATGTTGATTTACTTTAGATGTTGTGCACTGTATTAGTCCGTTTTTGTTGCTTATTGTTACTGGACTCAGGTCCGGCTGCCCACCCCCTTGAAAAGAAAAGAAAAAAACTCAGAAGTCAAATGGTTGGTGTTAGAAAAGTAGGTGTATTCAGCTGAAGGACACGGTAGGCTGTCCCATCTCTAAGATTTACATTTACTGAGGGGTTTTTAAAGGAAGGCTTGAGGGAATGGAATGTGGGAGGTGAGAAGCAGATGTGAGTTACAAGGGGTCTGTTTCTATGGGTTAGGTACAAGGTCCTGCGGAGGCCTCATCTGGTTTCTGTTCTCATCTTCACTGTTATCTCAGGACCCTGCAAGATTTTGATTTGCGCCCGGTATACTTGGCTGGTGCCCAAGGTCAGCTTTAGTCATTTGGCTTTGATCATTTCTCAAAACTGTGCAAGTCTCAGAGAAAGAACTGTTAGCTTTGCCAAGTACTAATTAGCTTCACAGCTTTGTTTTCCTACTTAGTGAACGAGATAAGAAAGTCAGAGGATGGGAAGCAAGAGTGGAGAGACAAATACTGTCCTTTTTAAAATCCCCACCTCTACAGCCCAGGCAGCTTTAGGTCCCAACATGGCTTCAGTCCTGCTCACTCCAACATTATCACAAAATACCTGCAAGTGGGTGATTTATAAAGAAAACAAAATTTATTGCTTAGTTTCTGAAGCTGGGAAGTCCAAAGTCCATCTGGTGGTGTCAACAGTGACCCATGGGTTTCACATTGTGAGACGGTGGAAGCAGAGAGAGCAAAGAGAGAGAACAGACTCTCCTCTTCTTTTAAAGCCCTCAGAAGCATGCCCCTGACCACCATTTTTAATTCATTCACTATGACATCATCCTACAATCCTATCACCTCTTCAAGGCTCCACCTTTCAATTACACTAATAGGATTTCTCATCTTCTTAACAGTCACAGTGGGGCTAAGTTTCTAATACATAAACTTGGGAGACATTTCAAGCTTCGATGAGTTTGGGGGGGACATAACTCCAGATCCACTACATGCACCTAAAATTCAGAACTGAAACTAAGTTTTCTTGTTTTTCTTACCTTTCCTAATCAACTGCAAACAAAGGAATTCTAAGAGAAAGCCAAAGCACCCTAGCTAATTATTAACTCACCTTCCTGCTTAAAGGAAAATTGCATCCACGTTAGTTAGAGGTACAGTCAGGTATTTTTATGTTCCAGTGATGTTTGACTGAGGTTATTGTTTTTGAGCTCTACCTAGGAGATAAGGACTCTGATGCACAATAACATCAAGGGTTTGAAGCTGACCAGTCCACCAACTGCATATCCATGATGCCAAAGAACCTAGTCCCTCATGGGACCCTGACATCTGTCTGACTCAGACCCCCTGCTGATCCCATGACCAGCCTTCCCCTTTGCCTGCAGGACAAAACCCTACCCTCTCTTTCCCTCCTCTTTACCTTTGTAAACCCCAGAGCAGGCATCAGAAGGCAGGATGATTTTAGCCTAGTCATCACCCAGATGCCAGTTATCTGAATAAAGCTTCCAATCCGTGCACCAACTTTTGGACTTTCAGGTCACTTGTTTAGTGTGAGAGTGCAAACTGAGCCTGTTGCTGGTAACAAGACTTCCTAACTTCAACTCCATGTCTCCAACATGCCGTAAGACAGCACCACCTGGGATTCTCAGTGTCACTTTATGCCCCAAATCTACCCATTGTCTTTACCCTGACTCAGCTCCCTCTGCACATCTCATTCTGTCACTGAGACGGGAAGGTAACATCCAAGCAAAGTTTATTCCTCTACACTGACTCTTTATGGAAACCTCAAAATGCCTGTTGAAGTCCCTGACTTAGGGGCTGCTTTGCAGTTGTTCTGCCTAGTACCACTTCTCAGGCAGGTGAATGCATTGGAGGGAGCCCTGGTTCCAAAGGCATCCAAGGTATTGGCCAATCTAGACCTTCTGAGGTAGGTTGGAATGAAAGCTCTGATCAACAAGAATACCCTCCACTAAATAGTAACCAGCCAAACAATCAGATCATTTCTTTAGGGGTTTTAAAGAGACACAAACAGAGGGGGTTGATACTGGCAGGAGGGTAAAAGCAGACGTAGAAAGAGTAGTTGAGCTACATTAATGAGTCTTCAAGATGTAAACTGGGTCATCAGGAACTCTGTTGATCTCATTCTCTCCTACAGCAGGAGCGTTTTCCAGGCAGTTGGAGTACAGTAGAAGAAAGTATAGTGCACGTTTTTTTCTCTCTGCCTCTCTTCTCTTCTTTTGCTCCTCCCCCCCTTCCTACTTTCTTTTTCCTTTATCTTCATTCTTTTTCTTTTCTTTTCTTTTTTTTTTCGGTCCACCCAGGGTCTGAATAACCTTACCATTTATGGGGAATCCCCCATTGTATAAGTCTTGGCAGAAGGCGGGGCCACAATTCCCACCATGGAAGCTGAGAGGGGCAGGTACTTTCTGGCTCCACACCCTGGAAGCTGGATCTTGGACACACCATGACATGACTCTGACACCAGACTCAGAGTCAGTTGAGAAATAATGTAATGCAGCACCATCAAATTGTCAGCAGTGGCGGTATTTAGTATGCAGTGGTCATGGTGCCAACAGCACTGTGCTAGTCAGATTGTCCTTGTAGTGAGAAAAACTGCAAATTTACAGAAAAGTTGAAAGAGTGCAATGGATATACACTTTATTTAGGCAGTTAGTTCCTATTGCTGCAAAACAAATTGCTCGAAAACATAGCAGCTTAGCAGAACAAACATTTATTATGCCACAGTTTCTGTGGGTTAGGAACCTAGGCACTGCTTAAATGGGCCCTCTGGCTCAGGATCTTGCACAAGGCTACAATCAGGAAGTTAAGTTAAATATTTTTCGATAGAATACTTCTTAGGAGGCACGTCTGGTATATTAGGAGGCATTATTGGTAATGTTTGATCATTTGGTTATGGTTGTAGCTGCTCAATTTCTCCTTTATAAGTGCATAACTTCCCTCTTGTAATTAGTAAGTAATTGGTGGGGCAATACTTGGAGTCTGTGTGAATGTTCTGTTCCCCAGCAAACTGCTCCCAATAATCAGCCATTAGCAATCCCTGTCTTGGTTAATTATTACATTTGAAGTTGCAAATTGGTGATCATCTAATCTGTCATTCCTTCTACATTTATCACTTTGTAAAGATGAACTTTTCTTCCCCCACCCCCTTTTCTTGTATTTTATTTGAGATTGACTTCAAACTCATAGGTTTTTAGAAAATTATTCTAATCAATTAACATTATTTTTTATTTGCAAATTGTCCCAAATTTGGCCATAGAAAAATTCCTTCAAGCTGATTCTTGTATCTTTTTTCTAGAAAACAGCTTTAGAGATATAATTCACCTATCATACAGCTCACCCATTTACAGTGTACAATTCCATAGTTTTTAGTTTTCAGAGTTGTGCAATCACCACCACAACCAATTTTAGAACATTTCATCACCCCAAAAAGAAACTTATTACCCATTAGTGGTCACTTCTCATTCCTCCCAAGTCCTTCAGCCCTAGGCAACTACCAATGTACTCTCTGTCTCTAAAAAGTAGTCTATTCTGGACATATCATATAAATGAAATCATGTAATATGTAGTCTTTTGTGACTGGCTTTGTTCACTTAGCATAATGTTTTCAAGGTTCATCCACATTGTACAGCATGTATCAGTACTTCATTCCTTCTTACTGCCAGACAATATACCATTTTATGGATATACCACATTTTATTTACCCGTTCATCAGTTGATGGATATTTGAGTTGTTTCCACTTTTGGGCTATTACAAATAATGCTGCTGTAAACATTCATGTACAGGTTTTTGTACGGACATGTGTTTTAATTTCTCTTGGATATATACGTAGGAGTAGAATCACTGGGTATTGGGAAAATAGAATAATTTAATCAGGCTCCCTCGCCTTAGGTCTAGTTAGGGGTGGTATGGAGCATTCTTTGCAAACGAATTGTGTGTGGGTGGAGTTAGAGCACATGCGACTACAGCTTGGCTGGCGTTTACTGCCTTGGGTGTCCGCCCTGTGCGGCCATGCTCTCAAACCTATGGCTCCAAGGACCTTTTTGCTGGTTATCTAGCTTGCAGACCTGCAGGTGAAGGGTTTGTGACCCAGTCTGTGAATGGGCTTGAGGAGTCTGTGAGCTCCAGACGCAGCCCGAGCTTGACACTGAGTCATATGGTAACTCTATGTTTAACCTTTTAAGAAACTGCCAGACTGTTTTCCAAAGTGGCTGTACCATTTTACATTCTTATTCTCAATATATGAGGGCTCCAATTTTTCTACATCCTCACTGCTATGGTTTGAATGTGTTCCCCAAAGTTCATGTGTTGGAAACTTAATCCCCACTGTAACAATGTTGAGAGGTGGGACCTTTAAGAGGCAGTGAGGTCAAACAGGCTCTACCCTCATGAGTAGATTAATACCATTATTGCAGGAGTGGTTTAGTTATCATGGGAGTGCATTCCTGACTAAAAGAATGAGTTTGGCCCTCCCTTCCCGTGTGTGTGTGTGTGTGTGTGTGTGTGTGTGTGTTTGGCCCTCCCTTCCCGTGTGTGTGTGTGTGTGTGTGTGCGTGTGCGTGCGTGTGTGTGTGTGTGCGTGTGTGTGTGTGTGTGTGCGCGTGCGTGCGCTCTCTTGCCCTTCCAGCCTTCTGGCATGGGATGACGCAATAAGAAGGCCCTGGCCAGAGGTGGGCCCCTCAGCCTTGGACTTCCTAGCCTCCAGAACTGTAAGAAATAAATCTCTGTTCTTTATAAATTACCCAGTCTCAAGTATTCTTATATAGCAGCAGAAGATGGACTAAGGCACTCACCAACACTTCTTATTACCCGTCTTTTTGATTATAGCCATCCTAGTGAGTGTGAAGTGATATCTCAGTTTTTCCCAGACATTTTTACTTCTTTTCCACATTTGTTTTTGGTTCTCTTGGCTGTTTTAAATTTAGCTCTCAATGTACTTTGACGAATTTTTAGTCTAACCTATTTTCCGTTGGAGACCACGTAATTTAGTTTTCATACCTCAAGATTATTTTAGTTTTTTCTCCTATTTCTTCCTTGAATTCAGTCAATTCTCATTTCAAAACTTTCTTTTTTCTGTTCCTTTCTATTTTGAGCTTTTAAATGTCTCTGATTTTTGGTATTCTTTATAGATACAGTTGATTGCTAAATAATTCATGTTAAGAGTGTTGTGTTGTACTTTTCTTCTGCTTTTTGTTGTTGGGGATAATTTTCATCAGCAAAAAAGTTTTGGTTTTTATTTTGCCCATATCGTGGTTTTACATGGATGTTGGTTGCTGTTTTCTGTTTATCTCAAAATGTCTTGGATCTTCCTGAATCAGAAATAACATGTGTTTCCACAGAAGGAGCGATGACAGTGCAGTAGGCCTAAGAGTAATAAGTCAAGATTGAAGCAAGAGGTTAAAAGGAAGGAGGGAACAAATGAAGATTTCTTAGGAAGAAAATATCTGGGGAAAAATGGAAATGGAAGAACTTACAATGAGTGTGAGCATTTTAAAATAAACTACTGATAGAAATATGACACAATTGATGGAAAAAATAAAGATAGATACAACAAAATCTATGCAAG
Organism: Cynocephalus volans; assembly: GCF_027409185.1. NCBI lineage: Eukaryota > Metazoa > Chordata > Mammalia > Dermoptera > Cynocephalidae > Cynocephalus > Cynocephalus volans. The sequence continues at coordinate 61,274,609 of NC_084473.1, forward strand.
TGAAAAAATCATTATTTCCAGGAAAAATAAAAAGTCATAAGAGAAAGAAAACATAACCATAGCACAGAACTTGGCTCATCAGTAAACAATGCTTACCAAGTCATAATGGTAGAAATGCTGTCTGTTGACCTAAATTATGAAAATTGTGGTGCAGAAAACATAAGACACGTGAGGGAAAATGGGAAAGGGGCCATAATAAGGCTAAATCCTCATCTAGCATAAGAAAAAGTCAACAGATCAGCTCTCAAATTCATAAATTAATAAATAATAGTATAAGTACATTGTTTAAAAATATGAAAATAACAGAAGAGAAAGCTAAAAATTTGAAATTGCTTCTGATAAAGGAGAATAAGGGGCTTGAATGAGCAGGAGAATTGTGTAACAAGTGTTTTAGTACTACATGATATTTTAAAAACAATATGTACATGCATTACTTTAATAACATAAGATTTTTAATTTAAAGAAAAGTTTAGTTCAAGTGCAAGCTGAGAGACAGTATTCTGGGAGTTTGCTGGATAAAGTGTATACTCTGAACCAATGACCAACATAGTTTCTTCCACAGCAGAATACAGACATCAGTGAACCAGCTGGTGAAAGTGGGTGTGGCACCTCATACTATACCTAATGATTCTCCTCCAAAATTTTTGCCTTCCTTTTCCTCAAATCAGTTGGTTTAGATATTTTAGTGCAAGGCTTCTACAAAATCTACAACAGGGGTTCTGAGTAACTGGAAACAGAGTGATGTAGTCTCCTCATGCCATTGGAGGTCACAATGTTGGTTGGTGATTGATCTTGACTATCAAAGAGGGGTTGCTGCTACACAATAGGGGCAGGAGGAGTATTACTGGAACGTAGGAGGTCCCTAGAGCAACTCACCACTCCAGTGGCCAGGGATACAAGTTAATGGAAACATACTGCACTACATACAGACAGGGCCACCAAGGCAAACTCCTCAAGAATGAAAGTTTGGTTAACCCAACTAGGTAAGGAATCCTGGCCAGCTGAGGGGCTGCTTGAAGGTAAGGGGAACCTGGAATGGGTAGTGGAGAAGGGAAATTATAAATACCATTAAAGCTTCTTTACCAGTTAGAAAAATGAGGCTTGTAGCCCCTAGTGGTATTTCCCTTCTTGCTGTGTCATGCACAAATGTTGAGTTTTTAATTATTGTCTTTTTCTTTCATTTACCTCCTCTTCATTATGTATTTAAAGTGTACCAGTAATGGTTAACTTTACAATTTAGTCTACATATTGCAACAATGAGATAGGATAAGGACAAAACTTAGAGGAAGAATGGACTATCACCTACAGATGTTGGACTTGGGCCAAACACAATAAATAATGAGACTATGAAATGTCCTTCTTTAGGGGGATAAGCACATTTTTTTGTTGTTGTTGTAGGAGAGATGGTTGCATTATTTTGGGTAGGAATATTTTTACTTAAAATTGAAAGCATGGGATGAAGCATGTCCATGAATGTTTGGCAGCCTGAAGAATGAACTACAGTGGAGTTACTTTTGGCTATCCAGAATCTGAATATTTTTCTGATTTGAGAGAAGCTCCCCACACTGAGTCTTAGTAGGAGGCTGGTCCCCTTCTCCCACACTAAAAGCCAACAGGTCGAATAGAAGCCACAGTAGAAACCAGAACTCTCATTGCCTACTGGCAATTAGAACACAGGTGCATAACCTAGACTGAGCCAAGTAAATAGTCCTTTCCAAAACTGGAATCTTGAGTGAAGACATAATATCACAGAAGAGCTGAAGAATAATTCATTGCAGCACTAAAGGTGTAGACATGCACACTATTTAGTGCTGGAGCAGACCATCATCCCCAGGGAAATCCTACTACAAGAGAAGGGAGACCATAGCTGGCTAGGCCTGGGCTCCATGCCTTCCCTTCTCTGCACCCATCCGGCCTTGAGAGCCCAGAAAAGTGTGGTGCTAAAGAACCATCTGATCCAGGGAATTGCACACAATTCCTCACAGGAAAAGACTTGTCAGACAAAAACAAAAGATGCTCACAACACAAAATCACAAAATGTCAGAGCTGAAAGGAACCTCGGGACTTATCCTTTCTATCTCCTCTCTTATAGATGAGGAAACCATACAGGGTAGGAAATGATAAAGGCCACGGGAAAGGTAGAGTGCTGCAGGGTTCAAAGGAGGGAGACTACACATTTGGTTGAGAATATCAGGGAGGGCTTGAGGAAGGTAGAGGGATTTGACCTGGGGCTTGACACACAGTGTGTAATATGCTTGTCTTTTGCTGACTTTGGAATTACTTACTTCCTTTCTGCTCACAGTCTGCTTAAGTTCCACCACCCATAACTTCCTTGGCTTCTTGGGTCCATCATCAGGTCTTGATTTTTCTTTCAAATTCTCTTCACTTAGATTTGGTGTGCTGGGCTCTGCCTGACATGGTTGTCTCTTTGTACACGGTCCAGTTCTCTGTCCAGCAGGGTGTCTGGGCTGGGAAAGACCCATGTCTCAGCTTGTGGGATTAGATGACTCCCCGGGAAGTCTTCTGTGTATACAGGGAAGATCAAGGGTCACAAACACAAATGCCTTCTGATGTCAGGTGGGTAACAAATGCGTAAAGTGGCTGGCTGTTACTTAATACACAAGTGGTGCTTGGGGGATTTTAATCCGTACTAAAAAACAAAAGCAAAGGAAACAAATAAACCCAAACAAAACCATTGCGGGCTAGTTGCTGCTCTTGCTGTCAAAAGTTGATGACCCCTGGGTTAGACAAAACCTCTCATTTCCTAAACTGCCTGGGGCTCAGGAGGTCCATGGGAAAGAATTTGTATCCTGCCCACAGCTGGGATTCAGACATTTACAGACCTGTTTTATGAACTGGCGGGACATTCAGTGGAAGCCAGATTGCTGAAAGTGCTGCTGAGAGAGTCATCAGAAGGGAGGAACGGTTCTGACGTAGGTTACAATGTGACCCCTTCCCCAAGCCAGCCTGGTGGTCGTTCCTAATGCCTCAGCATTCCGTGAGCAGTAAAAGCTGAAGCGCGAGCTGTGTCCTTAGGCTCCAAGGCCTCGCTGCTGGCGGGGAGGGGATGCTCATCACGGCCTCCCACAGCTGGCTCCGCTACCCTGCGGACACCATCACCGATTTCCCCTGGGACCACGGTGCCCGGAGAGCCGCTAAGCAGCTCCCGGTTCATTGATCCACACCTTCCCATCCTTTCCGAGCTTAAGTCCCGCCTCCTTCCTGAAGCTGTCCCCGATCCCCCGGCCTGGGAGCTCGCCCTCCCGCTCTTGCAGTGCCACCAGGAGCACTCGCCTGGTCCTCATTCACGCCGCCCGGATGTTTAGACGCGATATAAACAGACACACGGTAAGACTGTGGGACCTCCTCCCCGGCAACCTGCGTGTCCCCTGCGCAAAAGAACGAATAAACGCGGGAGTCGGGGCGCGACCTACACGCAAGGAGAGGGCGCCCCACTGCACCCACCCCTGCCCACCCGCCTCAGGACTACGCGCCTTCGCACGAGGCAGCCCACCGCGAAACGGCGAACCTGAGGCCGCAGCGCTGAAGGCGAGGGCGGACGCGGCCGAAGAAGATCCGGCCTCCCATAGGCCAAGGCGACGCAAGAGGTGGGCTCTTCTTTCAGGAGCGGGTCTCGTATTGGTCTCGCCTCCGGCTAAGGGCTGGGATTGGCCGCGCTTGTTCTAAGGCGCCCTGCGCGCGGAGGGAGAGGGGCGGGGGGCGAAGGGCGTGGCCGGCGCTCGGTCCCGCCCCCGGCGGCCAGTGCTCGGGCGGGAGGGCTGCGGTCGCCGGTTGGGACCCCTGGCTCGGGGTGCCGCATGGGGTTGCTGGGGCCGCTCGGGACGTGCGACGCATCGGAGGTGCGACAGGTAGGCAGTGGCCGGCGCGCGGGCGCGGGTGTCTGGGCGTCTGCGGTGCTGGGGGCGGCGGCCCCGGGCAGCCCCCGCGCTCGGGTCTCTCCAGATCAGTCTGCGAGGCCTGTAGCCGCGCGGGCCGCCGCGCTCGCGTCCCCGCCAGGAGGGCACAAAGGCTTTCTGGGGCGGCGGCGCCGCGTGCCTTCGCCTCCATCTTGCAGGCGGATCGGCGTGTGCGGGCGCGGCCGAGGAATCGGGCCTGGCGCGGCGAGACCCGCCGAGGGGCCCGCGTGCCCACGCGTCTCGCGGCGGGGCAGCTGCGCCGCTCTTCGGCCTGGGCCGCGGGCAAGTCGGTCTCCCCGCCCCCCCGCCTCTCTCGGCGTGCGCTGTTTGCCCTGCTCCTCGATCGGGCCAACGCAGCCCAGGGCCATCGCCACTGGAAGGATCGAGACGGATCATGCCTTCTTATCGTCGTGAATGCAGCAGCCCCCAGATGCTGAGGGGAAAAGCACGAAGTCTCACTTTGCGCCTGGAGGCAACCCTTTCCAGCTGTCATCACCAGAACAGTTCTCAGCACCCCAAGGGCGCACGTCCAAACCTAATCCAGTCCCGTTATAATTATTAGGTTGGGTTCGGTGTATTGTTTGTAATAAAAATGAGCGGAAACCTGCCAGTGCCAGGGCAAATTGGACCTCACTGGGAATTCATGGGGACTTCATACTAAGGGAGGTAGCGTTGGTAAATACCCTAACAGTTCTCAGATCTAGGGTATGAAGGGTGTTAAAGTGCATGACAAAGGATGTTGGGTCATTTTTTTCTGGGACTCGGTTAAAACAAGTAGAAGTCATTTCTCATTTTGTTGCTCCATGTGCTTTCCAACCGCATGGGTCAATTCTGGGCCACTCAATACAGAAGAGAGCAAGGAACTCAGTTTCACCTCTTCTGGAAAGCTTTTTAAAGCTCTTCCCCACCCCACACTGATAATCACTCCCTCCTTTGGGCTACCTTCTGTGGCCTCCGATTTTACACATCACACTGTATTGTAATTTACCCAACTCATAGCACAGTGCTTGGAACTAGCAGGCATGTGGTGATGGAAGTCAAAAAAGTCAGCAGTTTAGCAAAAGTTGAGAAAACAGAAACTTTTATTCCTTTAACTTGTTGGGTCAGTTATTCTCACAGATTAGGGAGGCAGCTGAGCTCAGGATCTCTAAGTCAGATCAGACTTTAGCTCTGCCATGTTTCTAACTCTGGATAAGTTATTTAACTTTTCTGTGCCTCAGTTTTCTCATCTGTAAAATGGAAGGAGTAGTAAAAGTTTCTAATCTGTGGGTTCTGAGGATTAAATAAAATATTGATATAAAGCACCTAACATAGTTTCTGGCAGAAGGAAAATGCTCAGTAGCTGTTAACAGTTGTTAGGATAAAAATAAACAGATACTTGAACAGACTCACCAGTACTAAATATCTGTATAGTACTTGACCTTTCAGCACCTCTCTGCCTTTTGGGCCTTATCTGATCCTTGATTTTAAAAAAGTCTCTTAAGCCTTTCCTGATTCTCCCTGCGCCCCCCCCCCCCCAGGAAAAGTATTCTATAGAAGATTATCTGATTATGCATCTAGAATCTTAACCACTCTCTAGAGATTAATTAGGTGCCAAATAATAATTTGGCCAAGTTTTACAGCAATATTTGATGCACTCTTAATGTGATCTGTTACTCGAAATGGTCATGTAAGAGCAGAGGGATAAAATAGATGGGAACTGATATGGCTGACAAAAAATCTTTAGGGTGGTTGATTCATCCAGAGGGGCAAAGCTTGAAGAGGTGAACTTTGAGTGGCTTCTGTCCTTATAACTTAAGTCTGTTCTCATGAAGAAACTGTCTCCTATCTTTAAAGTTGCTCACAAACATTGTGAAAAGTGGAAGAAGCCTTCCAGTTGCCTTTAGACCTATTTGCCAGACCTGGAGGTGTCAGATACAACCCCTGGGGGACATTTCTTCACTTCCAGGTTTTCCTGTACCACTTTCTGGTCACAGGAAACAGGCTCAGTTGTGCATTTCCTTCCAGCTGTAAGCCCCCTTAACATGTCAGTTTCTTTTAAATTATTTGGAGTCTCGAAAACAAATACCTTTCTCCTCCTTACTGTCACAGGAGAGATTCAGGTCTCTGATTCTGTCTTTAGGATAGCCACAATGAATCTTGAATCTTTTCTAGGAAATACTGTTCTTTCTGGGGACTCCCTTCCAGCTGTGACGTTCTATAATGAGCCATTAAAAACAAAAATGCCACAATATGTGAACTTTTCTTACTGTCCTGTTGCAAAAGCCTTGAGGACCAAGTCCATAAATTTTCTTCTCGTTTGTGCCTGGCATATTATATACTCTCTATGAATGGTTGTAAAGCCTTTATAGTTGTTTCTTTTTAGGGTGCTGAAACAGTCTTACTTACCAGTCTGGTCCTTCTAAGACATTATTGTGATTACCAAATCATCTGGAGATACTGCTAGAATGCAGATTCTGATTCCAAAGCCTGAGAGTCTGAATTCCCTACAAGCTCTAAGGTGATATGGATTCTGCTGGTCCTGGACCACGCTTTGAGTACTAAAGTACTAACCTAAGTATCTGCATTTGCTTTTTAGAAGTACTGGTAAACAGGTTTTATTTTCTTATGGTATTGGAATAAAATCTTGCATTTACGAGCTTTTTTCCTATTTATTACTTTATTCTGTTCTTAACAATTCCTCTTTCTTGTCCCAAAAAGTGATTTGAGGAATCTTTCCAAGATACTTTTGGTGTAAAAAGATTTTTATGAAAAGCATTTGAGGCAGATGGGGGAAAGAAAAGAAGTCAAGGGCAAGATTAGCACAAAAGGTGAGTGCCTCTCTGCCCTGTACATTTACTCAGGTGGGACTGAATATTTGGCCCTGAGCTTGCTAGCAGCCAGAACAAAGAGGGAAATTTTATCAGTTTTGCCAATACCTGTAAAGTAAAAACAAACTGGCTGCTCAGTACAAACAGCTGTTTCTGTTTTTGAGACCAGAGAATTATTCTCCCATTGGTTCCCCAAAGAGGATGCTGTGTTACAGGGAGTGGCATTCTTAATAGTGTCTGTTGAGAAATCAATAAGATTCTTAGAAATCTTCATACGTGTAGCCTAATAGAAAGCTGTCAATATAGTATAAGCACCGGCCTGTGGAAGTGCAGCCATATGGCCCAGGTGCAGCTTCCTCTGACAGTAGGAGTGGCTTTTGTTGCTGGGAAGCTGTTTTTCTGCTTTGCTCTTTGGTGGGAAAGGGTGCAGTTGATTGACATGTTCAGCCCTCAGCATCCTCATACTTTGACCTTTGATGGGACAGGGACACTCTGCTGACTGCTGCAGAGACCAGGGAGCTTGGGGTTGAGAGGAGGGGTGGCTGGGAGCTCAGCAGAGCTCCTTGTAGATTATGGCAGTTGCATCTCTTTAAAGACCTCTCACACAGAGTTAGAAGTTTGGCCTTGACGTGAGGCTGTCTGGTGGTCCTAGTCAGTCAGCCAACAGGTGAGCCAAGCAGCCTGACCCACAGCCCTCTCCACCACATGGTCTAGAGGGACCCATTGCCTCCTCCTAGGGCTCTGGGGGACTCCTCCTGTTCTGCTGCCTGTAAGCAAAACAGAGAAGCAGCCCTGGGGGGGAAGAAAGGGACTATTGGTGCCCCAGGATCGTGGGGATGGCCTTGGCCCATTGCCAGGCCATAGCTTTGAGTCTGTCCTTCATTTTCACTTTACTCTGACTTCATCTGCAGGCAAGGGGGACTCAGTACCCACCCAGGGTGACCTACCCCTCAGGGGGAAGATGGGGTGTCTGGAGGATAAGGGGCTCCAGGGGCCTTGTACAGCCAAGGAAGGCACAGGTGGCATGGCAGTGCTCTTCGCCACTGCCCTCCCAGTTTCCAACCTCTAGCCACAGTTTTCCTGGCACCCGCCCTGCTCTGAGGAAGCCCTCAGAGTCACCTCCTGTGACTGCCCCTTTGTTGGCTTCCCCCACATAATGTCTTTAGCCTTTCATGCTGCCTCCCACGCCTGGATTGGCCTCTGGCTTTAAGCTCTTTTCTCCCATAAATCTAGCTCCCCAGAAGCCTTCCGGCAACCTGTTCGTGCTGGGTCCTACCATCCCACCCTATCCCCCTTTCCTTGTGGGCAGTTCTTGGAGAAAGAGCAGCATGGAGAGCTTCTTTGTCTGGTTCTCTGGCAAGGTTCTGCCACTGTGTGTTCATGGCATTTATCACTTACACCTGTGGCCTTCTGTGAAAACAAGTTTCAAGATTTTGGCCTCTGAACTGGTAGGGCTTGCTTTGTCGAGCAGCACCTGGCCTCTGTGGCTGGCACAGGTGGCTGTCTGTGTGCTCGGGTACAGAGATGGTCCTTGCCAGGACAGGCCTTTTGGGGCAAAGTTAATATAAATGATATTGTTTCAAAGGGAGCTCATGATTTAAAGAATCCTGGGGAAAGTCCTTTTTTATTCAGAGAATTGCTCCCTAGTCCATCATTCATCTATTTGAGTGGTTTAGTCAAGAGCAGAACATCACTCCTCCCCCTGAATTCCCAGTCCTCTTTTCTCTATCCTGGACTGGAGCAAGTGGGAGGAAGCCTGGGCAGCTGTGACAGGACTGCCAGAGGGTGGGGCAGCAGATACCAGGAAGCGTCAGATGTCCGGGCTTACAAGAGTTAGTGTTACCACGTGCATGATGCGTGAGCGTATTTTTACTGTAGGGTAAGAGTCATCAAGCCTACATCACTCCTAATTATATCCGGTGGGTCATGCAGCCTCTGCAGGTCCTGGAAACTAATGGGGAATTTTAATAGCACAGTCCAGGTGGTCCCTAGAATGTCCTGAAGCTCATGTGCTTGTCTCTTGGTTTGGACGAAGCACGGGGTGGTTCTGGTGTATACAGACCTTTCTCAGAGGGAGGGTTGAATTCATTGTTCATTGTCTGTGCTCTGATGCCTCCTGCCACTCAGTCCAACCTCCTGGCATTTCCCTTATTAGGGAGGAGTCTGGCTGAGGCCTCTGTCCCATCACAGACTGTTAGTATCCAGGAACACTGTAAAATGTGATCTGAGAGCAGGAGGCCCCATGGTAGTATGTTGGTTAAAGCTAATGACCTGGGAGACGGTGTTGATCCAACACAGCAAGACATGTTCCCCAGTCTGAGCAGTGTATCGGGCAATTCTGAGAAGGATAAGTTGTCTCTCATTGAAAGGGTCCAAGCAGAATCCCCCACCCCAGAGGGTTAGAAGGAATGATCTAGAATCTGTAGAAATGAGGATCAGCCCTTCATGCAGTGTTACAGATGCGCACCTGGTAAAGGCAGACAGGGTTGAGCCCTAGGAATCCAAAACTTGTGCGTTTACCGTAGCCTGGGCCAGTGTTTTCTTCAACATGATTGATGTTTTAAGAGTGGTTTGTCTTCAACAGTCATTACTTCCAGAAGTTTTCCCTGATTATCTCTATCCCAGTTGATTTCTCCTTTTCTTTGCCTCTGGTAGCATTTCATACTCCAGTTGGAATGCTTTGTCATAGACTGGTTTTTATTCTTTTCTTTTGCATGTGTCTTAGTTCTCATAATAAATTTGTATAGTGTTGGGGGGAAAATGACTTGTCAGGCAGATTAATAAATAAGCAACTCAGAAAATAACCACCTATAATTCTGTCTTTTCATAAGTACCATTCATGAAAATCATTGAATTTCACACCTTCTTACCCGGTTGATGAAAGGTCTCTGGCCACACTGTTAACCTAGTTTAGGTTTCTGTGTATCCTTGTAAATTACTTAGGGGTGTCTCCTGAATAGCTTGTAATAGCCATCATAGCTCACCACTCTCCAGGATAAGTGGATACCTCCTCTTTTGAATAATGAGGTCCAGACAAGACAAACAAAACACGCATCATCAAAATAAAGAGATAATTTGTTTGCACCCCTCTCCTGTCCTATCATCTCTTTCCAACACCTGGCCTCAAGAGCACACCCTTTAGTGAGGGGTACAGGGGGAGCTGTGACCACTGAGAGTTTTTAGGGATGGAGCAAGAAGTAGCAATTGGGAGTTGTGGGCTAGATTCAGCCTTCCTTCTAATTTTTTCAGCTCATGGGCTCAGTGTTTTCCCACAGTTGTGAAAACACAACTTGCCTGTAAAGGTCTTCATGTGCAGTTTCTCAGGGAGCCACAAGGTGAGGATGTAGCTCCGTGAAAGCCTCTTTCTCAGCAGGACTTGGTCAGTCTTCTCTTTGTCCCTCCCCCAGTCTTCTCCCTCCACTCCATGGTGTGCTCATCTATTTTTTTTTTACTCCTTCCTTAGTTGGTTCATACAGAGTTTGGGTTCTGGAGTCAGACAGTCCTGGACTTGACTCTCTTGGAGCCTTGGTTTCCCTATCTGTGAAGTGAGAATAGAGGCCCTGCCTCCTGTGGGAACCTGGCACTCACATGTACAGGTGAGACAGCGTGTGTCAGAAGCCCACGTGCAGGTGCCCCTTGCCTCAGTGGTCTGCATCTGGCTGGTTATGCTGTGGACATGCCAGCCTGTGTGCAAATGATGTGTATACATGGTTATTCATCCCAGCATTGTTTGTGATAGCAAAATATGGGAAATAACCCAAATGTCTGTTAATAAGGGACTGGTGGGATAAAATAGAGTGCATCCTTATAGTGGTGAAAAAGAAAGAGGAAACTCTCCATGGATTGGTTAGGAATAAAAATAAAGAAAAGCTAGGTTATGAATAATGTACCTGTACACTTGGACACCTTTTGTAAAAAAAAAAAAAAAAGGGAAAGGATGAAAATAAATATTTGTGTTGGTCTGCATAAGCATCCAGAGACAGGAGTGATACACAAAAACTAAGACTGCCTGTTTTTGTGGGAGTTTCTAGTAGTAAGTATTCTGTGTGACTTATGTTAGAATTGGCTGCATTTTTCTCCTGTTTGGCTCCTTTGTTCCTTGTAAGGTGACCGTTACACTGGTTCTGTCAACGTCCCCCATGGCACTAATGACAGTAGCTGACACTTGGTGCACAGTGTGCACCAGGCACTGTTATAAATGCGCTGCAGCACTGGCTCATTTTAGTGTAGGAATGGGGGATAAGAGTGGAGGGAGACTCACGTCTATAGTACATTTTACATTTGAGACATATATTACCTGTCAAAAAAATATTTGGGGCTGGCCAGTTAGCTCAGTTGGTTAGTGCACAGTGCTGATAACACCAACGTCCAGGGTTCAATCCCTGTACCAGCCAGCCGCCCAAAACAACAAAATGTTTTTCTGATTAGTTCCTGCCCTATGTGGAGGTCATGAGAATTAAGTAAGAGTACATGTGAAGTGCATGTTCTTCTCCAGGCTCACCTCTGAAGGCTGGAGCCGCATCTGCACAGCCAGGCAGGGTAGGGCAGGGCCCTCTTGCACTCCAGTATGGGCAGGCACAGGGTATATGTGGCGCCGACCCAGGCTGTGTTTCCCACAGCCACAGCCGCTTCCGCCTTCGCAGGCTCCTCTGCCACCACCAGCGCCACCTCTTGCTGTCGCTTCACCTCCTGTCTCTGAGGAAACAGGCTATTTCTGTCCAGGCTGAGCCCTGAGGTCAGCCCGGGTGCACACCAGGCAGCTGCCAACATCCTGGGTGCTGCTGGGTCCCTCGCCTCCCCTTTTAAGTCCTCCCAGAGTTAGTCTTCCTCCTGCAGGCCTTTCAGCCCCCAGTACTCCCAGCAGCAGCCCTTGCTGGCACACTTAGGCCTGGGTGGTCTCCCTCTGTTTTCCCCGAAGCTCTTGGGATTGAAAGGGTCCTGTGTGCAGGTCCTATGTCCCGACTCTTTCCTCCCTCTCCTGCCTGCAGCTGCCTGCTCTCTTGCCCTCTTGTCACCCACGCACATGCGCTGTGTGACACTGCCGCTGTTACCTGCTGGGCTTTCCACAGCTTCCCTCAGTTACAGGTTCAGCATAACCCAAGCTAGCCTGCAGGGAGTCGGCTGGTTTCTCTCTCTCTTTGGTCACTGGCCATACTTGGAATGAGAAGCCCGCACCTGTTCCATAGCCTGGGTGTGGTATCTGTGCTTTGAGAGGGCCCTGCCTTCTCCGCCAGGCAGAGCCAGGCCTCATGGGGAGCATCCTTTCTGGGCCCAGCCGAGACCTGGGCATGCCCTGACTTGCTGTTCTCTAGGGTAGAAGAACGGTCAGAAGCAGGCCTGAGCTGCCTGCTGATGGGGATGTTGTGACAACAGAGCCACTACAGGGAGGGCCCAGCTGGGCCTCTTACCCAGTGGGGTTAGGAAGGGACAAGGCGAAAAGGTGTCTTAGGCTGGACCCAAGCCTTGCCTGTAATTTGGGCCTGCATTGATCTTCCTGGGTGCCTGCAGCTGGGGTTGGTACCGGCCACTATAAAAGCAGAGAACAAAATGATGTGCTTCTGCATCCCCTTTGGAAGGGTCTGGGGCCAAGGAAAAGCTAGATCTCAGTGCTCCTCTGAGGAAGTAGCCATTATTTGTTTTCTTTTTCTTCTGGCCAAAAAAATGCCAGACTAAATCATTAAAAAGCAAGGGTTCCTGGGTGCAGATGTTGAAAATTTTTATTTTTCCCCCCTTCCTGTTTTGTAGGGAGCTGAAGCCTTCAGAGGAGCCCTGACCTAGGGGCGGCTCAATGGCCCTGGGTGAAGAAAAGGCAGAGGTGGAAGCATCTGCAGACACAAAGGCACAGTCCCACAGGAGATGGAGCTGTGGAGAGCAAGAGGCAGACATCTCTGGGCCCGTGAGTGGGGAGCAGCCCCCACACCTCAAAGCTGAGGGAGGGCCTGTCTGCCCTGTGTGGGGGACCGAGCGGCTACCTGCCCCTGCCTGCCGGGCTGGGGCTGACCCAGGCAGCCCCTCTGGAGCTTATCAGCCACAGGCCAATGATACCACCGGAAGGCCAGTAGGTGATGGGCCTAAGCCTGCGCTTGGTGGCCTGCTTCCTTCTGCCAGCATGGGGACTGGAGACCTTTTGTACTCTGTGGGAAGCCAGGTAGGTCCTAAGGCAAATGGGACTATAGATTGACCCACTGCTGTCCTTTGGGAGCATGGTCCAGCATTTGATCACCATCTTCCGTCCCTTCCCAGTCACTGTGCAGGCTGGGGACCAGAGTAGCCTGGGGATGATGATTTCTCTTTTGCAATGTCACTTGGAGAACTGGGCCTCAGGGCCAGAAGGGAGCTCTGACCATGGCGTCTCCTTTTGCTCAAGAGTGTGACTGGTGACCTTTCAAGGACCAGGGATGGTATGGCTAAGAGCCTGCAGCCCAGGGGCATAGAGCAGGGGAAATCTGACGAGAGGAGCCCTGTCCTGTTTCTGACTGGGTGATCTGAAGGCTTCAGGGGGCCCTGAGGAGACTTGGGAAAGGAGGGTCCAGGGCTGTGGGCTCCTGGAGCACTGACACTAAATCCCCTTGGGACCCAGGGGACCAGTCAGAGCCTTGGAGCCCTGTGCTAGATGGCACTGTCCCTGGTTAAGGAGAATTTTGGGGGCCTCCCTGACCCTAGGCAGCCTCTCCTAGTGGGAGTCATATGGGCAGGGAATCCTACCATGTTCTGTGAATGCAGGCAAATCACTGAATCTTTCAGGACCTTGGTATGATTGGGAAGGTGACTTGAATGACCTGTCCTTCCCAGCTCTAACAGCCTGTGATGTTCTGCCTGCTAAGGCCTCTCTTGGGAATGGCTTTGATCTCAGCGTCATGTGGCATTGGCTGCTGCATGCTGCCCCCACGCAGCCCCATCCTGTGAGGAGCCTCTGAGGGTGACTGGAAGAGTAGAGAGAGGCAGCGCCCCACCTGCTGAGAGCACAGGGCGGGGGGAGGCTCTGTCACCTGGGAGGCAGGAAGCAAATAAGCAAACACAGGAATGGCCGTTTCGTGAGTCTGAGTCTGGTGCTCATTAAGATGATGCCTGTTCTTTGTTAAACTCTCACCATGTGCTTTTCACACAAGCTCATTTCATCCTTACGTCCTGAGGAGGTGGTGCTGTTAGTGTCTGCATTTCACAGGGGAGAGAAGCAAGGCTCAAAGTCATACATTCCAGTAGGGGATGAAATCAGGTCTTTCTGGTTCCAAAGCCTGTGCCCTTAACCATTGTACTATCCTTCCTCCCTTGGGTGAGTTCTTCATCGAGCAGATTAAAGATTCAATGGGAAGAAGCTGAGACGAATGGCTTGTTTTGCCAGTGTTCAGTTACCACTGGTGTGTGAGCCGAGCAGCGTCGGGTCTGCTGGGTTTAGATGTCTCCTGTCAGCAACAGAAGGATCGAGCATTTTGTCTGCCCAGGACAAGCATCTCAAAGGTCAGGCAGTGTATTCCAGATTCAGCATGACAGAGCCATCTGCGTTCTGCTCGCTCACAAGCTGAATAGCTATGGAGGAAGGACTTTTGAAAGGGCTGGGGCCGGGCATCAGTTTGGGGACGACAGTGCTGCTTCCCAGACCTGGCCGAGTCTCCATGTTGGCCACCAGCAGCTCACACTCCTCGTCTGCTTCTTGCCTCAGGCAGCAGACTTGTCATTTTGAGATCTTTCCTGAATACCATCTGGGCCTACGAGAAAACTCCTGAGTTGTCATCTCTGAAAACTTTGGTTTAATTATTTTCACTTGAGTGCTTTTTCTTCCCTTGTATCATTGCAGATGGAGGAGACCAAGCTTTCTGCCTCTGAGGAGCTACCTCAGACTCTTCATGTCCCCAGAACTATAGCTGTGTGCTCAGGACATGATGCTGATACCGAAGATGACCCGTCACCAGTTGATTCGCCCCGGGTGCTGGACCTCAGCCAGCGGCCCGACATCTCCGGTTTCCCTTTCCCGTCACGGTGGAAGTCTGCGGAGAGCCCGGGGACCGCTGCTCCTCAGCCTTCCAGCTGTAGCATCTCTGCCTGCTCCACAGGCAGCAGCCTCCAGGGTCACCAAAAGAAGGCAGAGCCTCAGAGTTGCTCCCTTGCCGAGGTCTCCTCCTCCCTGGAGCTGGTTGTCCCCCAGGCACCCTCCTCTGTGGTGGGGCCAGGGCCTCAGCTCCAGTGGTCGCCACTGCCTGTGTCCTCTGGAGGTGATGCTGCTGGGCTGGGCAGGACGCGCCTCTCCTTCCAGGCCGAGTACTGGGCCTGTGTGCTGCCAGATTCCCTGCCTCCTTCTCCCGATCGCCACTCCCCTCTTTGGAACCCAAATAAAGAGTATGAAGACCTGCTTGACTATACTTACCCACTGAGGCCCGGACCTCAGCTCCCAAAGCACCTGGACAGCCATGTGCCGGCTGACCCTGTCCTGCAGGACTCAGGTGTGGACCTGGATAGCTTCTCTGTCTCCCCAGCAAGCACCCTCAAATCACCCACTAATGTCTCCCCGAATTGCCCACCAGCAGAGGCCACTGCCCTTCCCTTTTTTGGGCCCAGAGAGCCAAGCCTTAAGCGGTGGCCTTCTGGAGTGCACCAGAAGCAGGGCAACATGGGCTTGGCATCTTGGAGCAAGCTCGCGTCTACCCCCAGAGACCTAGGCAGCAAGAATGCTCCTCGGGATAGCAGACAGCCAGCCCTAAGGGGCGTGAAGGACTGGTTACCCATGGACAAGCGCCTCGAGATGGGCTCTCCCCAGCTGAGGACATGGGACAGAAGGTGGCCCTCTCCCAGGCCAGAAAGAGAGAAGGGGGCTGACCAGAGTGTCCGGCACCCTGCCTGCATGGAGCCTGGATGGAAATCAGAGGAGTTGGAAAGTGAGGACGAGTATCTTGCCCTGCCTACTCGGCTGTCACAGGTTTCTAGTTTGGTTTCATATATAGGTTCCATTCCCACCTTGGTGACCCTGCGTCCTGGGGCTGCCGAAGGGCAGAGCTCCCTGGAAGTGTCAGAAAGTAACGGGCCGACTTCCCTCCCATCAGACTCTAGCCAAAGCCAGCTTCCATCGACAGCTGCCCTGCGACGGCCTGGGGACCCTGAGGGCCAAAACCACTGTTTCCTGCGCTCCTTGGCCCGTGCTCGGCACTCTGTAGGGGAAGGCGGTCTGGTGAGCAGCCAGGCCCTCGGGGGCTCCTCTGGACTGCTGAAAACACGCACCTCCTTGCCAGCTGTGTTGGACCGGTGGCCATTCTCAGACCCAGAGGCTGAAGGGCAGCTTCCTAGGAAGGGAGGAGAGCAGGGAAAAGAATCGCTGGTACAGTGTGTGAAGGTAAAGAGGCTTTGTGTACAAGTGTCTCATCTCTTCTTTCCTCAGGCCACTACTAACACTGTGAGGAAACTGGTGAACGCTGACCAAGCACTTTTTATGTACCAGGCACTGTGCTGTACCTTATCTTATTTAATCCTTACAACTCTTGCCAGATAAGTACACTATTCTCATTTCACTGGAGAAAAAGGCAGCAAGGTCAGGTAACGTGCCCACTTATAATTAGCAAGGATTAGAGCCAGGAATCAGACCCAGGCAGACCATCCACAGAGGCTGATCTCTTCACAACCGCCCCTGGCTGCTTCCCAGCTCAGAGGTGTTCTGCACAAAAGGTTCTGTGCACAGATGCCTTTGGGAAACTGGCCTAAGCAAAGGTGAGTGGCTTCTTGAAGGTAGGACTTCTCAGAGCTTCATTTGCCAAAGTGGTGTCACTCTGCAAAGTTAGGGGCACTGGATGTGCCGTTTCCTAGACTTCTTGGTCACTGAACCTTCTTTTGTGGACCACCTATTACCATCTGCAGGCATAATTAATACTGCATGGAATGGGGTCGTCAGGGTCAGGCAGATCTGAATTTGAATCATGTGTCTTTGGAATTTTGGCTCAGTCTCTTGAGTTTACTTGTTTGTAAAATGTGGAGCACTGCCTCTTTGGGGTGTTGTATGGATTAAATGAAATAATGCATGTCGAGGGCTTCACGCAGTCCGACTCATGATGAAGGTCCAGGACGGTGCCTCTCCCCACTCCAAGTGTCCACTGCCCTGCCTCCCCTGTGACACCAGCACTGCCGCGGAGCAGATGGCCTGTGCGCCAGAGCGTCCCTGCCCTCGGGGAGGGCTTCGCCTTCCTGGCTGTTACATGGATGGTTTTAATTGTCCTGTGAAGCAAGTAGGACAAATGTTATCGTGTGCCCTTTTGTGACAAAAGATTGAGATACCATGAGGTAGTGTCATTTTTGGCTGTAGGTTCAGGTTAGTCATTTTATTAGTCATTTATTTTACTTTTCCTGTTTCCCACAGAAGCCGTTAGATAGTAATGGTGCTGATCTGAGAACTGGTTTCCATGGCAGGCACACCCTTTCTCGGCTGTTCCCCATCCCTGATCTTCCCTTGGCTGCTCTACTCCTACCTCCAGGGCTGGGTTTTCTCAGCCTGTCATTTTTGGTGTCACCTCAGGCTGAAGGAGACAGAACCCAGTGGGGCTTTTCATTGCCCTAGCAGTGGGAAGACTAGAGTCATGGGGTGGGGACAGGCCAGGGAGGAGGAAAGGGGGACTGATGCCTCAGTGAGGGAAAGCTCTGGAAAGGTGCACATCTGTCTCCTGAATCCCCCTGATATTTTTAGCCTTTTGCTAGTGTAAACATCAGTTCCATCAGTAACACCGTGTGTTCTTTATTTGTCTCCACAGACATTTTGCTGTCAGCTGGAAGAACTGATCCACTGGCTGTATAATGTCGTAGATGTTACACACCACGGGACTCCACCCAGGTCCAATCTTACAGGTCTCAAGTCTTCTCTGCAGCTTTACCGGGTAATATGTGGTCCTGGCTTCTGGCTTGTTCACTCAGGAGAGTAGTGGCTAAATTACTTGATTACAAAGTAAAAGCTCAACTGATTCCTGGTATGTTATAGCTCAATTGACTGTTTACCTGCAATCTAGTCAAAGGCCCTTTCAAATTCTTAATGCTGAAAACTTTATAAAATGCACACGTTATTTCCCAGGCCAAAATAGAGTTTGGAGAAAATACATTATATTTATCTTGAACCAAAAATACTGGGATGGCTGGTTAGCTCAGTTGGTTAGAGCGTAGTGTTGTAACACCAAGGTCAAGGATTCAGATCCCCATACCAGCCAGCTGCCACAAAACAAAACAAACAAAAATACTTTATGATTTACAATGTAATTTTCCAGATGTCTCAGGGATTTATAACTATAGACCTGTGTTATTTATTACAGGGCCACTAGTTACATATGGCTATTTAAGTAAAAGTAAAGATTAATATTTTTTAGTTGCACTAGCCACATTCTAAGTGGTCAATCACCGCATTTGTCTAGTGGCTACCACATTGAACAGAGCAGATATAGAATACTTTCATCTTCACAGAAAGTTCTATTGAACTGTGCTGGTATTTAAGGATCTGAGCTGAAATTGTACTGACTCCAGAATATACACAGGGCATTTTGATGGTATTTAAACAAAAATCTAACATCAGTTTGCTTGTGTGCGTGGGTGGGGGGCTGGCTTTTGTTTTGTTTGCCTTTTTCATTATGCTTCTGTTATTTTAAAATACTTCTTTGTGGATTTTAGATAACTCAATCCTATCCTATGTATATTTAGGGTGATTATACATTCTAGTTTGTGCCTTTTATTCTGGCATAATTAGTCCACTTTCATTCTCAGGAGTGTCCTGAATTGGAGGATAAATTGTATAGCTGTTATACCCAAGCATAACATTAACCTTGGCTGAGCTACTGACTTCTAGTCCATCTGGTTGGCCAAACCTTTCTAACTTCTTCATGAAGGAGCAGAGGCCATTTCTGTGGCCTGAGCCTGATGCTGGTTTAGACAGCGTTTTCTGGACAGTTCTTTGAGTTTCTTCAACTTTGTAACCTGACCATATCTTCAGCAGAAGAGGGCCTGATTTCCATGTTCCTGAGCCAGGGCTGCATGACCCATGGGCCAAGCTGACTCAGAGCCTTGCTGGGACCACACCCTGGTTGGAAAGAGGAGGGAAAAGCCTCGCCTGGGCCTGGGCTGCAGGGCCAGCTGCTCCACCCTTGGTGCTGTTTCCTGCAGTGTAGAGAGAGGTTGTCAAGGGTTCCTTGCCCAGTGTGAGCTTGAGGAAGGAGAGGAAGGCTGAGTCCCAGGGTCCTCTGTGTGCAGACCCTGCATGCATGCTCCCACGTGTGTCGGAGGCCCAGAGACAGTACATTGCAGGGAAATTTTCCTGTTAGAATTATCTTGATGGCCTTTCCTGGCCTGTCAGAGCAGGTGCAAATAGAGTAACTCCATTCCCTCTGTTTTATCCTTCATACCATCCTCTGTGCCTCGACTTCCAGGCTAGCCAGAGCAATCATTTTGCTCTGTGGGTAGAGCTGAGATCTGAGCCGGGAGTTACTCTTGCACATCAGTGAAACCTAGGCCTCTTGTGTCACCTACACAACTGTGTCACAAAGGGGGATGGCACTGTCAACTCCTTTCCTGCACAGAATGGTGCACAGCTCATGCATATGTATGAGTTACCGTGACTCCTGCTTAGATCAAGACCTCGTATAAGTGTATGTGTATGTATGTATTCACTTATTTTAACTGTGACTCATTTTCTCATATACTTGTATTTTGTCTTAACACAGTAGGGTCAAGGCAGCATTAAAACTACACAGAGTACAAGAGAATAAAATAATAAGTATAGGTACAAGGCAAAGAAAAACTGAAGACAGGAAAATAGTAAATCCAAGAGTAGAATGATCACTTCAAAATGTTAAGCACGAAGTTCTGCACCCTGGACTAAAGGGTTTGACTTTACACTTCTCAGCTGCTAAAGGAACATCAAAAACAGTCAGCTATAAGGCTTGGTAGCTGCTGGGGGAAAACAGATGAGCTGCTTAGGAGACTTGCTGCTTCTTTGATGCTGGGGTGATTACCCTGGAGGTCTGCATGTAGTGAGGACACTGAGATAGAGGCAGCAGCTCCCTGTGGTCAACTTAGTGGCAAATCTCTTGTGGTTCTTGCTTATCAGGCCCATTAGAATAGAATACAACTTGTTTTGAGAATCCCCTCACCCCCCCTGTGAGTTACAGAGAATCCCATGAGGAGGGAGACAAGAAGGAAACTCTGACTCCAGCTGTTCATGGGCCAGCTTTTGCCAGGGGAAAGAAAACGCTTCTGATGTCAAACTGAACAGAAAAAAACCATTGACTCTGTTTACCTTGGGCTCAAAGAAGCTGAAGTTAAACTACTGCACTGTTCACTTGGGGGATTCTGCAGACTGGGTGGGATGTATCTTACAGTCAGAGGCGAATCAAGTTACTTTGCATGGTGTTTTGAGTAACTTTACAAAACAGTACTAATGAAGCTTTTTCTTCTTTTCCTGATATGCTTTAAGCAATTTAAGAGAGATATAGATGAACATCAGTCCCTGACGGAGAGTGTCTTACACAAGGGGGAGATTCTTCTTCAGTGCCTGTTGGATAACACCCCAGGTGAGATGCTTGAGGTTTTGAATTTAGCCAGAGCTCAGTATGTCTCAGCAGCAGGCTCAGGGACCCACAACATCCCTAGTGAGGAGCCAGTACCAGTACCCCCCACACGCACTGCCTTAGATTCCCATGACTGGCCGCTTGCCAGCTCCTCACATCGTCATTGCCCCTGCAGACCCACGATGAAACAGTTGCAGTCATCAGAGCAAGACCATTAGAAATTAGGCATCAAGGGGCTGGCTGGGTAGCTCAGTTGGTTAGAGTACTGTGCTGATAACAACAAGGTCAAGGGTTTCATTCCTGTACTGCCAGCCACCAAAAAAACCCCAACAACAAAAAATGAGCTTTCTAATAGAAAACTTTACTTATAAAAAAAATGAGGCATCAAGCCTGCAACAACAATCTTTTTTGCTTCTGCTTTCTTATTTCCCTGGTGTTCTGGGTGGGAATCCTGGTGTGAATCCAGCTGTCCTTAGAGTGTGGCTGGGGTAGTCACTGGTAGCCTCAGGGGTTCCCCATCTTACCCAGCTCAGGTTGAACTGTTCTCTGATTATCTGCTTTGCGTTCTGCTTTGGAGAAGGATTTGTTTCAGAAAAGGATTGAATTGATCAAAAGGATTGGAGAACAGTTGGTCTGTTCTCAGGGAATGGACCGAAGGAAAGATGAAAACCGATGAGAGGGGCAGGGTGGCGGTCGCGTGTAAACCAAGTTCAAGCCCTTTTTGTATGATGAGTTCCCAATTAGGAAAGTAAAAATCACAGACTTCAAGAGCACATCTATGCTTGCCAGCTGCCAAGGCTTTCTACTCATCATTGTCCCTATGGGGGAGGGGATAAGATGTGCAGGATAAGCTGGAATGCTAGGTTAATCCTTGAACTGATGTACTTCTGCCCCTCAAAAGCAGCCCCTGATTTCCTGTAAGACTTCACACAACCAAGTGCTAAAAGAGCCCATCTATATTATGCCTGTTTCTGTTTGGTTTTGGTTTTTCTTTTTTCTTTTTTTTTATTCTTTTTCTTTTTTTTTCTTCAGTTTGTGTGTTGTAGTAAGGTGGGATTTACACTGGAATCACACCACATAAGCAAAGCTGGACAGGCACGGTGGGGCTTGAGAGGAGGCACTTTCCTTACTAGAGTGGTGGGCAGGTGCATATGCGGGAGGTGGCACAGAGCAGCGTTTCTCAGCCTCGGTACTACTGCTGTTGGGGGCCCACAATTCCTTGTTGTGGGGGCTGTCCTATGCACTGCAGGATGCGTAGCAGCATCCCTCGCCCCACTAGATGCCCACAGACATCTACAACAGTTTGACGATCAAAATGTTTGTAGACATTGCCAAATGTACCCTGAGAAGAAAAATCACTAGAGCTGAGAACCATGAATAGTCAGAGAGGTTTCGATGGACAAGACCACTGAAGAGTTTTCAGCAGGAAGTGATTATCCAGTGTGAATTGTGAGCTTTTTGCAATCTCCTGCCCTATTGAGGCTGTTGTTTTAGCTCTTCTGGTGTTGTCTTGCACTGTTTTTAGGTTTTTGGATTTTTTTTCTGTTAGCCAAAACAACAGCTTTTGGGGCAGAAATTCAGAATGCCAAGTGTCCTTGCTACTTGTAATCACACTAGCATTTTACAGAATACTTACTATGGGCCAAACAGTGAGCTGAAGTAGTTGGCCTATCGGTTTTTCTTCATCTAATCACAGCCCTGTGAGATGGATACTATAGTTACTCTCATCTTAGTTGTGAATCTGCCTCAGGCCACACGAGCAGTGACAGCTTGCCTGAGCCCCTGTATGTTGGCTCCTTGCTGCTGTCACAGTGTCTGGAGGCACAGGGGCCTGAGCAGAGAGGCAAAGAGTTCAACTGCCAGGAACCTCCACTCCTCATGGAGGCCACATGTGAAAATAGGCCTCGTAAAAGCTACAGTTTTTTTGATCTTTGTTTAAAAATCAATTCAATGATATTTTCCAGTGCCTTATTGGTAATAAGAGCATCCCACTTTACCCTTCTCTCAAAAGGGGTCTAGAGGTATTTTACTGGCCAAAGTAAGAGGCTTTTGGGTTTTCTGTGGTTCTCAATTATATGTCCAGGCTCTTTCAGGTTGACACAGTGCCCTCCCCATCCTCTGCTTGGAATAACAGGAGCTTGGGTATTTTGTAAAAACCACAAGTTCCCCTTGACACTTCACACTGTCTGTCTCCTGCTAAGTGCACAACTTCCTTTCTTCCTCCAGGAGCACAGAGTCAGGAGAGTCAGCACACAAACATCCCCCCCAGCCTCTTCAGAGCCTGCCTTCTTACTTGGCTGCAAGAATAACCTTAGGGATGTGAAGCCAAAATCTACTTCCCTCTCCAAAATGTCCGTCTCAGGTTCCTGCCAAGGGCTTCCCTGTGGAAATCTGGCAGGTCTTCACTACATTTTGACCAAGTTAAGCGTACAACTGGATAGTACTGTCTCACACCCAAACCTTTATTATACTGGATCAAATGTCTTAAACCTATTGGCCAGACCAGGCCCCTAGATGTATTCTGTTAAAACACAAAAATCTCACTGGGGAAAGATGTCTATTTCATCCCCCTTCCTAGCTTCTCTTTTATTTGCCCCAACCAAACATTTTAACAGTCTAAAATAAAAGTTCAAAAAAATAAAGTTCCCCTTTGACAACACACAGGAAGACTGAGCAAAGGCCTGATGAAGGTGGAGGGGAGAACACAGCCCGGCCACCATCACGGCCAGGCTTTACTGCACACTCAGGCTGTTTCCTCTGCAGCGCCTTGCCAGCTCTCGTGAGTTGTCAGGACAGCATTTTGCCCTGATGACACCACACTGATGTGGCTTACCAAGGGGCTGTGTTCCTTCTCCTTCCGCCCACCCAGTCAGCATTGTCTGCAGCTACACAGCTTCCCCTTTCTTTTCCTCTGCTGGCAGATGTTGCAGCTGTGGCAGGAAACTAGGGAATGTTAACACAGCTGATAAAGGCACAGGAAGCAAAGGCAGCCTTTGTGTTTAACAAAAGAAATAAATGCTTTAGGAGAAAAAACAAGCCTGCTGTGTGATGCAGTCTGACCCTAGCCCATCCCTTCCTCACATGAACACTTCTGACATGTAGGAGTGAATCTTGTCCTAACTAACAATCTTGTCTTAGCCTGTTCTCAGATCACTTTCTTTTTAAGTCTTTTCACTAAGGGTGCACAAAAAAGGGCCCACAAGCATTCCCAAATACATTACCACACCACCCATATGTGAAATGCTTGACCCCCCAGCCAACAGAAGTTGATAGGACCTGGTAGGAGCCCAGTGTCCTAATGTTGACAAGTTTTATTTCATTTAAGCCTTATGCCTGACAGGATATGGGTGTGCCTGTGTCTTATCTCTGAAGTCGGGTAATACCAGTCACCAGGGAATTATGTCTGTGTGCCTTTGCCTTTCTGTGAATTATGTAATTCCTAAGTGCAGCCAGTGAATTCTTCTCTCAGCTTTAATCAGAAGTTAACAACATAGATCCTCTAGTGCAACAGAGGTCCTTGGAGAATCACCATTAAAAAAAGACAGGTTGGCTGGTTAGCTCAGTTGGTTATAGAGTGTGGTGCTAATAAAACCACGGTCAAGGGTTCGGATCCCCACATTAGCCAGTTGTGAAAAAAGAAAGGTAAACATTCTGAAACTATTGCCATGGTCCTGTTTTGTGTGAAATCCTATATATAATGCACTACGGTCAAGGGTTCAGATTCCCATACCAGCAAGCTGCCCCCCAAAAGAAAGAAAGACACACACACACACACACACACACACACACACACACACACACACACACACACACACACACACACACACACACACACACACACACTATATACATACATATACATACACATATATATACATGTATATATATGTGTATGTAAATATGCTCGATGCTTGTATGTTTTTTTGATGCTGGGCAACAGTTGCATGGGTTTTGGGGGTCTAATTGCTTTGAATCTCATTGTTAGTTTTAAAGGACGTCCTTGGGAGGATTGCGAAGCAGTCTGGTGAGCTGGAGAGCCATGCAGACCGCCTGTATGACTCCATCTTAGCTTCTCTGGACATGCTGGCTGGCTGTACCCTCATCCCTGACAATAAGCTGATGGCAGCAAAGGAGCACCCATGTGAAGAGGTTTAACCTGGTAAGTAGAGGGACCTAAGAAGAACATCTGCCCTCCAACCCCAGTGCTGGTTAGGGTTTAGAGCTCCTGTTGAGACAGTCAACTACTTCTTAGAAGTTTGTTGAGCAAAGAGCTGATGAAACAAATGAGATGCTGGAAGAAGTCAGTCCATGATACTGAAAAAGGAGTCACTACCATTGCCAGGTCTTCCCTCTGGTGACAAAAGTGCACTGTGGTGCTTCCCATTACTGGGTTTCACTCCTGCTGCCTGCTGGGTTGAGGGTGCCCTGTGTTCCCATTTCTATGGCAGTCTCTTCACCACCACCCCTACCACATAAGACAACAGCAGCAAAACTTATCTATACCTACTTTATCTCTGTATATGTATGCTTCTCCTGTATGTGGCTGTGGTCATGCTGCCCGTTCTGCAGGCTCTTCTTGCCAACTCCTTTGGTACTCCATCTCCAAGCATGTCTGGACAGCACCAAGTGCCCATAGAAACACAGTTACTGATAACACTCTGCACCCATCCCCACAAAGTGTCTTCACAAATTTCCCATTCCACTGCTTTCCGTAATAGGCTAGGGGTACAGATGGTAATATGCCTCGGAGAGTTAACAAGTAATACAACTTTCTTTTGATCCCTTGGCAAAGTCCAACAGGGAATGATAAGAAAAAGGGGCTGAGAGCACAGTGGGGGTTGGTGCCCACTTTGGGGTTGCCACTGCCCAGTGCTCTTCATAAGTCCACAACTGGACTGTACTTTCTCTAAAATTTCCTCTCTTCAACAAAATGTTTGTAGTGCTTAACTCAGAAGATTTTCTAGTAAGAATTCACTGTAGATATGTCAAGGGCGGAGTCCCTGTATTTGCATCAAAGCAATTTGAGTAGTCATCTTAGTTATAAAATGAATGCAGGGGGACTAACCAGTTAGCTCAGTTGGTTAGAGCATGGTGTTCTAACACCAAGGGCAAGGGTTCAGATCCCTATACTGGCCATCTGCCAAAAATAAATAAATAAAATGAAGGCAGGTGATTGCTGTCGTGTCTTCCTCTGCAACTTCATGCCTATAACACATGCTCCTTTCTCTTTCAGGCAACTTCTCAGGCAAAGGTGCAGTCTATCTGCCAAAACCTGACTGGTGGGAAAAAAGCCTTCAAGAAGTCCTTGCAAGAGTCATTCAACACTGAAGTCACGGGAGAAACTTTAATACACTAGCTTTAAAATACCTTCTCTTCCCTGAAGTAAGGGCTGTTGAGTTACTATTTTTATTTACAATGAATCCTTCCAAACTACAGTTTTCCTTTTGGTGCTTCTCTACTGAGATGTGACTTTGCAATTTAAAAAATTTTTGTGGCAGCTGGCTGGTAGAGGGATCCAAACCCTTGACCTTGGTGTTACCAAAACCATGCTCTAACCAACTGAGCTAACCAGCCAACCCTTGCAATTTTTGGCCAAATAAGACTTAAGGTCTTGCCTCCTCTCTATTCAGTTAAAAAAGAGCAGACAAAGATCCTGACTATTCCACCTGCTGAGGTCGTTTACAGAAGGCTGATATGAGAAAGAAGGTTCCAAATACTTGGTATTCTCAGGCATACAAGAGGACCCAAGAGACTGAAAAAGGGAATGGTTGGCCAAAAATCTTGGGTCATTTCATAAAATGAAGCTTAGGTTTGTAAATCCCTCTGAAGACTTTTAGATAGAAGAGACTTTAACCCTTAGTCTGTAGAAGAAAAAAGGTAAATGAACAGAACCTCTACAAATTACTTTGGGCAATTTATGACACTTTTTGCCATCTCCAGGACTTAAGGCTCCACCTTCCTGTCTTAACTAGTATTTTAAAATGTGTTAGGGGTGTTGATGACCCCAAGGTCAAGAGTTCAGATCCCCATACCAGCCCAAAATAGATGATGTGTTAGTTACTTGGGGAACTGCCATCATGCTTCAGCATGGCTATTGAGCCATTATTGATCAAGCTTAAGGGTACCACTGGGAGGACTCATCCCTCTACTCCTATTCTCTCTTGGAAGAGTAGTCCAAGGTCAGGGAAGGGAATGGATAGGATCATGCAGCCTGGTTCACTACAGAAACTAAATAATGAAGGAAAAAAGGGAATTTTTTGTTGCTTTGGAGTTGACATGTAAGTACCTTGATAGAAAAAAAAAAAAAAAAACTATGGATCAGCCATTTAAAGCATTGATTCTTGAAGGAAAAGAATCAGTTATTGCTACAGTTATTGCAGATTCTACTAAAAAAAAGCACTTTAAAAAAAGGTTTGGGCCATGAGTGAATATGGAAGGAGAAAAGTGTAATAACAATAGGAACTAAAGTTCTATTATTAAATGTGACTTTTCTGCTTCAAAATTTCTCAGACTTTACAGTCACTGGAAAATAGCCGTTAAATATTTCAAGTGCCTGCTGCTACTATGGTATGATTTACTATGATGCTTAAGGGCAATGATCAGAATTAAACTTATGATTCTGCCATCTCCATATTAATCTTGGTTCTGTACACAGTGAGATTTTTTTTCACAGCTGGCCAGTACAGTGATCTGAACCCTTGACCTTGGTGTTATAACATTGCACTCTGAGCTAACTGGACAGCCCATACACAGTGAGATTTTAAAAGACCAAAAAACACCTCCCTAGCAAATCGTTAAATTATAAGCATATATGTAAACATTCTTAAAAAGCTAGAATTGGTTAAAAAGGCAGAATGTCTTATGGCCTCTGTTGTTAAAAATACATTTCACCTTCTCTTTGATTTGGCTGTAAACTGGAACATGCCTTTCCACTATGTTACAGAATAGCCCTTGGGAATCAAACTCATTTATTTACTAGTATTTGACAGGCATGAAAATAAGTCTCTTAGTTGGCTTAAAAATTGAAGATGACAACCCCATAGAAACAAACTGACCAATATTATACCAGTTGAATACAGAATATGGCATTCTATTCCCATTCAACCTAATAATCATAATCAGCTTCAACTGACAGGAATATTCACGGAATGTTTTATTTTGGAATACCCTGTTTCCCAAGGAAGTGCTACCTTACCTACGGGGATCTAAGATAATTTTCTTCATCCTCTTTGAAATGAGGTGTGACTAAAGGGTGCTAACTCTGAGCTTGGCTGTGAATGTCACTGAAGAGTATCAACACAACTGTTAATTCTGTAACTCATCATGATTTAAGACGTTTAAGACCTCCCTTAAAACTCAAGCTAAAATTGTTTCAGCCTACTAAGATGCTGCCAGCAGCATTTCCATGAACATGGCCAAGAGTTAGATTCAAGTAGCCTGGCTGGTGCACTGTGGTGCCACACTAGAATAAAATTTCTTAGTAATCCCTTAAAATTAATGGAATTTGAGTCCACAGGGAAGTGGCAGTAAAATCCTAAAGATGGACTGGCAATTTCATAGCCTTGGTTCTTGTAGATCCTGGCTAAGCTGACTGGCAAATGGGAGATGATGCCAATACAGGGCTATTTTGAAGTTCAAATGGGAACACAAGGAAGTGTTGATGTAAGATATGTTGGAATGGCAACATGTATGCTACAGGAAATTTCAATCCAAGGTCAAAGAATATATACAA
Source organism: Cynocephalus volans (assembly GCF_027409185.1). Lineage (NCBI taxonomy): Eukaryota > Metazoa > Chordata > Mammalia > Dermoptera > Cynocephalidae > Cynocephalus > Cynocephalus volans. Next base: position 61,302,585 of record NC_084473.1, read on the forward strand.
CTGCTCAGACCATAATGGCTATCATTCTGTAAGGATTTCCCAGAGCTGGCAACTGCTTAGATTTAGCATATTCTTTATTATGGAAGCTAATTTATGACAGCCACTTATATTTAATACATGGCAAGTGATAATTCCCTTTATAAGTGAAAAGATTATTAAAGCCCATAGTAGCCTTGAAATATTTGTACTCGAAAATGGGAGAAGTGGGAATATATTTTTTTCAAAACTGCATTTATTAGTGTATGCATAAAAGTAGTGTTGCATGCTGAAATATGTTATGGTAAGTCCCAGTCTTAACTGCCATGGGGAAAAGAACTAAGTGTAAATATGCTCACATCTTAAAATAAATTTATGTTTTCTGCTAACTTACCAAGAATAAGCTGACGGTTTGAATGACTTTTGCTGTATAAAACTGTAGTGCACGGCATCACATTGTCTAATATTTGTTTTGCATCATTTAACTACTTGAGAAAATTGTTTCTGAACTCTTTACCCCTTTATACTGTATTGATAAGGCAAAAAAAACAAAACATTTTAAACATTAAAAAAAGATCTTCACCCAAATAACTATTGGTAACTTAAGGAATTTGTCAGTTGCCTTATGTGAGGATGAAGAGATCCAACAAGCACGTCTATAATACAAAGTAAACTATGATTTTATTTGTGAAATTCTCATAGATGGAAAATTAAATTGAATTATTTATTCTGTCCATTTCATTTTACAATAATCTTACCGTTTATTTTTGTACCATATATTTCAATTGTCTGTTTAGTGAAAAATAAAGAAACCTATAATTTTTGGCTTGTTTTTAGCTTAAATTTTATCATTAAATTAAAGACCCCACAATAAAAGGTGTTGCCAACAGCCACATCCCAAGCCCCTATGTGAAGAATGTTTTGGCTGCTACTTCAGCCTAAGGAAATAATCTTTAACTTCTGTCACCTTAAAATGCCAGTGTTAGCAAAAGATTTTTGTTTCCCACAATAAAAACAAATTCTAGGATCTTGAAGGTCCTATTTAACAATCTTAACAATGCAAAATTTCACCGAAATAAATATATTTCTCTCATTTATATTCCCACCCAGCATTCATGTTTTCAGTTAATTTTTAGGGATATAATTTCTTAAATTATGGCAGTCAGATTTCCTGCTTTCTACTTCAATGCTTAAACTCCTCTCCAACATAAGTTATACAATTGTGGAGGATAAAATAGTTGACATCTGACTCAGCATGGAAGAAACATTAGCACATTAGTCTGATCATTTGCCTTAGGAAAGGTGTGCTGCTTTCCACCTCTACCACAGATGAATTAACGAAATATTGATCAGTGAAGCCATTTCAAATGGTTTTAGAGAAGGACCAGAGATAATGGGCTAGAGAACATACATTCTAAATTTGTTTTCCATAAAATTGGAGCTCCCTTAACCACTAAATTTGGTTATATCCCTACACAGCACAGAAGCCTCCCTAGGTCATTTATCAGGTATATTATCTAGAAAGCAAATATTGGATGCTGCTCTAAATAGGTAGGTCTACAATGCCCTGGTTGCAGACACAAATGGCTGTTTTGAGTATAATGCAAGGCTCTATTTCCCTTTAACCATAAGAATTAAACAATACTTATCACCATACAGTTTGATATTACTTCCAATAAGTACAATATTTATTAAACATATCTTCAGTTTTGTTACATATTGTGCAACAAATTACAATATTCTGCAGCCACAAATTATATGCAGAGTATGAAGAAACTATTAATCAGATAGTGTAATCTTTCCATTTATAACTCTACAAGGAAGAACTAGCAAATCAGATCTTACATATAACATATCACTAAACTTTATGCATGGAAAGTGACAGACACTGGTTGTGCTGTTTGATACAAAATGGCTGAACTTCATCTTCAGAAGACTAAACCTGACATCTAAACATGCCAATATAAACATCAAAACAAAATATATTCTAAACAACCATGGGAAACAGTCTGGTATCAGGAAAGCAACAAGGATAACACACATTATTTTATAAACCAGCACACAAAGGTTTAAAACAGTTCTGAAAATGAAGTTAGCTGTCTTGAGTCAAGGGAATAAAAAAAAAGTCAGTATTGACCATTTACAATCTCTGACCTTTGTGGAGACGGTAAGAATCTGTTGTAGTGCAGCTACATACAGTACAATTCAGGCAATTTTGTTTTTCACTTGGGTTCAGATTGCAAATTCATTGCTGTGAGAAACGGACGGAGGCAAATTTTAGCAGCAACCTCCACCTGACTGCTTGACCGGAGTGCTCTGAATTTTAACATTGGACTTCTCTGCACCACCAGCTGTTGCTCCAGGGCCCATTCGCTTTTTAATCTCAGCTGCCATTGTCATGAAAGACTGTTCTACATTCGTTGCGTTCTTAGCACTGGTTTCCAAAAATGGAATTCCAAGGGAATCAGCAAATTCCTAAGAGAATAAGGCACAATTAACATTGAAAAATCTTTTTTGCTTGGTGCATTTCTACCATCTGAAATGGAGAATATGAAAGGACTAAGTTCAGTGGATCCAAACAGAAACAAATTGTCATTGTCAGAGTGAGTGCACATATTTTTAAATAGGGTGATTTTGACTCCATACACATACATAATTAAAATTCAATACCTTCAAATTCAGTTTGATAAACTTTAAACATACCTTTGCTGTTGTGTAGTCTACTACTTTCTTTGTGGTCAGATCACATTTGTTCCCTACCAACAACTTGTTGACGTTTTCACTGGCATAACGATCTATCTCCTGCAGCCACTGTTTAACATTATTGAAGGACTCCTAAAAAGACAGATATTTTAAGTATGATAATATAGTTCTGGTCACAACTTCTCTAATGAAGCAAATGATAAACAGAAGCATCCTTCCTGCCCTAACAGACAAATAAAAAAGAACTAGTGAGACAACTCTAGCTATAAAATAGCTATGGTGCTAGGAAAGGAGCTGATATATTAAAATGATTATACATATCTAAAATGAATGACATAGTAGAATGAGAAGGCCTGAAGATCAAAATAACATATTTAAGAGGGAAATACAGCTTAATATTAAACTACATCTCAGGCAAACCCAACTGTTTTGGAATATGCAGTTTATATGTATTACAAAAACCTGGTTTTTGAAATTTGATAAAATTTTGGTTTATGAATAATATGGCCTACTAAGTGTTACTACTAGAGATGTTGAAAGATGCTGTTAAGTAGAGATTTGTTTTCTTTTCCAAAGTTGTATTTATGGAAGGAAAATTTTCATTTTAAAGTATTTCATGGTAATGACTATAGACTTTTTAAATAAGCATCATTTTTCCTCCAGTTATTACTACCCACCCAATGCTTCTAATGGCACTGAATCTATGTGTAATATGTAAGTTATCTCCTAATTAGCTATAATTTCATAGTTGAGGTGAGATTTAACATTTGCTACAAGAAAAATAAATTCCAATTTTCCAAGTTTATCTTTTATTCTTTTAAAAAAAATGTTTATGGAAATTGTAGCAGTACTTTTATTTATTTTTTTATTTCAGGGATCCAAATATTCTTTTCTTTAATAGAGGGAAAAAAAGGACCATGAAATCTGCTTAGTTTCTGATCCAAAAGAACAGTGTGGTCCTTGAATTACATTCTTCACATTATCCATATCTCTACACTCCCATACCTTAACGGTTAATCTTCAGATACTCATTCTCTTTCTAAAATCCTCTTATACCTCATCCTATTCAAATCCTTTATTTCTGAATCATATCCTCCATAGGCAGAGACCCCTAATCACACTTTTGGCAATACTGATGGGCAAATTTCTAATTACCAGAGAACACAGTATAAACCAAATAACCTGTGATTCCCTACAAACTCTTGCTTGTATGATCAGTTATTTAGTTGATAGTAAATACAACCACAGTCCCCTGAAAGCAAATGTAAAACTAATTACCAAATTTTCTATTTACCAAAGGAAAATAAGACAAATGTTTTTTATGTGATTCATATTTTTATTTGGAGGTGGACAGTTTTCTGCCATAAAAATAATACTGATGGCTTACATGTAAAGTAAAAGAATCTGACATTTATCAAATAGTAACTTCCTGCTTTATTACTGTAACACAATCTCCTCTTGGAACCTACCTGATCTGTCACATCATACACAACTATGATGCCATGGGCTCCTCTGTAATAACTGGAAGTGATTGTTCGAAATCTTTCTTGGCCTGCTGTGTCCCACTATTATAAAACAATCAAAGAAATCCAAACAATTATATTAAAATAGAGCTGGGAAAAAGTACAGGAGGAGGGAAAATAGTTTAGTTTCATAGCTGTGAATGTTATCAGGATCTGATATGGAAACATCACCCCTCAATGCTCATGCTACTAAATTGCATGGTAACTGCCAAATACCTGAAAGTCCATAAAGAAGGTAGTGCCTACAATTTAGCTTGAAGTAATGATACCAAAATTATAGATTCATTTAAAGCAAGAACTATGTCATACTTTACATATTCCCTACAGCCCTCAACACTGTGCTAGGCATTCAATATGAATGCAGAAATAGGTTGACTTGATTAGGAAAGCTGACATAAAGCCCCTTGAACACAGTACTCTCACACGTAAGACTAATTTGCTAGCACATTTTACCATCTCAGAAAGCACTGAAAGAGCCTGATTCAAGTAACTACCAGTCAAGACAGCAATCCTAGTTAAACAATACAAGAAAGATGATTCCAAATACTTTTATAAAACTCATTTTAAGAGGAATTTACCACACTTCAATGCTTTAGGCTCAAACATCAAAAGTTTTACTACATTAAAGTTCTGCGTTTAAAAAATTGTTAAAAGTACAAATTTTTATATTTAAAAATTTTTAGGTTAAAAGGGCCGGCCTCTGGCTCACTTGGGAGAGTGTGGTGCTGATAACACCAAGGCCGTGGGTTCAGATCCCTATATAGGGATGGCCAGTTAGCTCACTTGGGAAGAGCATGGTGCTGACAACACCAAGTCAAGGGTTAAGATCCCCTTACCGGTCATTTAAAAAAAAAAAAAAAATTAGTTTTAACAAGGGCAATGACAACTTTATTTAAATTGCTCCTAGACAGTGGCCTCTTAAAAAATTTGTAAAATTAAAATAGCTAGCTATCCCACTAAAATATACTGGTAAAAAGGCAACATCTTGATGAACAGCAACTGATGAGAAAATAAAGGAATGGTTACCATTTTAAAAAATGGACTTGAAGCCTAAGACAAGTGAAAATTAAGATGCAGTAGTTTTGGGGAGGAGGGAGTTGTAAAATTTTGAAGTATAACTAAACAAGATAAGCCTCACAGGTCTTAACACCAAACTTAAAAAAAAAAAGGTTCAGGAGCATTCGTTGAAATCACTTCCTTTTCCAGGTCTCACCACCATGGAGCTGTTAAAAACAAGTTGCAATTTTGGAGAAACTTAAAGATGAACTAGACATTAAAACATTAGTGTCAATTTTGTTAGATGTGATAACAATATACTAATATATAGTAAAACAGCTGCATGAAAATGCATTTTGGAGTATAATGTCTATAATTTTCTTTAACACACTCCATTCCTGGAAAACAAAAAAAATAATGAAGCAAATAATGTAAAATGTTAACAATCATTAATCTAAATACAAAAAATTTTTTAAAAAGTCACCACAGGATTCATTTTATTTTTTGCCCAAATTACTAAGCCTGGTAAGTTCAGAAGACTACTTAGATCTACTGTTCAGTAAGGTACTTCAAAGTCTTTCAGGATATCCTTGGAGAAGCATGAACTTTGGAGTCAAGCCAACCTGACTTCAAAACATCATATGCAGGTTCCTGATTATTTAATGCTAGGGAGAGTCACCAGTTTCTTCATCTGTAAAACCTACATACCACTCACCTTATACAACTGCTAAAGGGTGTTTAAAGAAACCAATATTTGTAAAATGCCTAGCACCACAGTGCCTGACTATAGAAGCTGCTCAATAAAATACTAGTTTCCTTCTCTTCCCTGCCCACCAACCCCTTTCACCAAGATAATATAAAAGGAAATTTTTTTTTGACTAAAAGTTAAGGAGGAATTGCAGGTGACTAAAGTAAAAAATAGCATCCAAAGAGTAAATTTCTGATGTCTCTTTGCCACTCTGAAAACTTTCTTGACTCTACATCCTAACTATACTATCTTCCTTTGTAACTGGATCAGCCTTTGTATATAATTCTCAATACCCCTCATAACCACAGAATAACAAATATTTCAATGCTCGTCTCGCCCACTGAAATGGGATCTCTTCCTAACGGGTTATGTTTTACTCGTCTCTGTAACCTCAAGTCTGTCTGAGTGCCTGGAATAATGTAGGCACTTCCATGAGTACTTCATGAATAAACAAAAAATCACAGAAAGAGGCTTTCCATGGTATGCAACTAGACTTTGCACCTGCCCTATCCTGCTGAATGTCTTGTAATCACTAACTTTGATAAAGACCCAGATGTCACACTTGAACAGAAAAAGCTGGAAGGAAAAGATAATTAAAATATAAATCAACAGAATCAAGATTTTAAAAGACCTAGAAAACTTGGAAGGATAACTGAAGCCAAGCAAAGTGAGATATAATAGGGTTAAAAATAAAATCTTGCATTTAGATTTTAAAATATCAGTCAAAGAAGTGTAAGATATGACCCCCCCCCTTTTTTAAATTAAAAACAAGCAAACCAAAAATCTTAAGATCCAAACAAGTAGGTGATATGGCTACTGAGACAGCAAATATAAACTCAGGCTTTCTTTTCATGTTCTTGAGTGGCTTAATGATGAGAAAGGGGCATGAGACCCTGAATTCCAAGAGGTAAAATTTTTAAAAAATTTAGAATCCAGATCAAGAGACAATTTACCTCATGTATAATAGCTTATATCTGAATTTGGGAACCACATTTTTAATAAAAGACACTTAATAAAATGCAACAGTAACCCGAATTACAAAAGGTACTGTAAACTTGCTTCCAGAAAGGAATGACAGACTTCAGAGATAAAAGAAAGGTTGTGATAAGATCAATCTAAAGTCCAGACTGCCAACAGAAGAAGAATTAAACTGATTCAGGCAGCTCTAAAAGGCAGAGGAATAACAGTAGTTAAAAGTGGCTTCAGCTCAATATAAAGAATTAACAACTAGAGGTTATGTATAAATGAAACTACCTGCTTTGAAAAATGGTGTTCTTGCCAAAAATGTTCAAAAAAAAGGCACCAGATATGGAAAGGAAATTCCTATTGAAGATGTAAGGTGGACTGAGAGTACCTATATAAGATCCCTTTTAGCCATAGCAAAGTAACAAAATATGAATGTTTCACAAATACACATCTAAATGTGACGAAGACCAATGACCACACATAATGTAATCACATCATATCAGTACTTAGACTACAGGCTTAGGTGTATCTTTTTGAAATATTCTTTATAGTGCCAAGTATAAAGTTGGCATTCTGTGTATAAAGGGGAAAATCAATGTGAAAGGTAATCTGTTCACTGGTTGAAAGTATTTCAAGCTATTTCTGATACCTATATCCTTGCAAGTCCTAATTTGGAGTATCAAGTGTGTTCACTTATATTAAAATCCACAGATCTTTTCTCTTGTACCTTCTTTTCCTCATCAGACTCATACAGGGAAAGGGAGCAACTAAAAAAAAAATCAATCAAAAATCCATTCATCTGGGCATCTCATATAATCAGGAGCATCTGTATACAGTTGTCCCTCAGTATCCTCAGGGGATTGGTTCTAGGAACACACTTGGATACCGAGCTCTGAGCATGTTCAAGCCCCTTATATAAAATGACACAGTATTTGCATATAACCTACAAAATCCTCCCATATACTTTAAATTATCTGTAAATTACCTAGAATACCTTATACAATGTAAATGCTGTGTAAACAGTTGTTATACTGTTTTTTTAATTGTATTATTTTCATTGTTGTATTCTTTTTATTTTTTTGAATATTTTTGATCTGTAATTGGTTGAATCCATGGATGCAGAACCCAAGGATATGGAGGGCTGAATGTACTGCCCAAAAGTTTTCAAACGGCTTTCACAATACACTGTTGTATACACATACACCTAGCTACTAGATTTGATTATCACAACTACCTTATGAATTAGTAAGTCGGGTATCATCACAATCATCGTAAAGAGGAAACTAAGTCTCAGGTAAAAGGCTGAAGTAGGTTAAAACCATGATTCTCTAACAAGTAAATACCCGAACAAGATAACAAATCTAAGTCTTCTGACTCCAAATCCAGGACTCCTTCCAGTTCAGTGTTATCAGTTTCATAAAAAGAGAAGCCACTGGTTTTGTATGTTACCTCATACTAATAATAGCCTATTCCATAAAATACTGACTTTTTTTTTTAAGACCACAGATATGTCCACACTGGCAGTACCCAGACCCATATTAAAGAGATGGAACTGAACTACTAATTGCCTATATTTAATTGAGGGTTTGAGACATAAGAATGGATAAGGGGGCTAGGATGGCAAAGAGACACAAAATATTGAAGACAATGAGATATGGGTCACTTGATTCTGCCAGTAATGGTAGGCAAGTCATTAAATCTCTCAGCATCTATTTTCTGAGCCGTAAAATGAATGTGTCAGAAAAGCTAAGTTCCTTTCCAAAGAATTCTATGTTCCTACAAAGATTGTGCACACTATTTAACAAAAATACTTATAAAAGCAGAACTAAAACACTTCTCTTCAACTATGCCACATATGAAGAACCTCTCCTAGGTTTCTTTTAATGTTCTACAGCACCTGGCACAGTAAAAAACATACAGAAAATGCTCAATAATACTTTCAATGTAAGACAAGGTAAACTTGAAACTCAGACGTCCACTGACAGAAGAAAAAGAGAGAAGGACCAAGTTTGACATGAATTTCTCTGCTTTATGAATAGAAAGTTCAATGAGGAAAGTAATCTTTGAGAAATTATTTTTAATCCAAACACTTCTTACTCTATCATTCTATCATAGATGCATGATTCTTAAGATACTTTACACTCAATTTTGTTAGCATGACAAATACATTCCAAATTTACCAAAATAATTTCCAAAACAATTTCTAGCCAAAAATCACTTACTATTTGAAGCTTGATTGTTTTCCCATCTAACTCTATAGTTCTTATTTTGAAATCCACACCAATTGTGCTGATGTAGCTTTCTGTATATGTATCATCCTGAAAGGAGAAAATGTTAACAATTGAAATTAACACTCATAGAGTAAACAAAAAATGTTTAGTTTTTCTATAGTCAAAGTTTATAAGCAAAGTCTTTAAAGAATAACATGCCAACAACAGCTACTCCGTCTGCTCCATTACTCAGTTCATGTCCTGATTATTAAGCACTGAATATTTTAACAGTAGTTTCTTCTTTCTGTAAGATCTTTTCAATACCCATTCTTTATTTTTTCCAAACATGTCTCAGCAAATTCTTTACATACATCATATAGAAAAAAGTTTTATATTTTCAATGATTATGAATGATTTTCTAATTTCTAATCAGCAAAACTCTTGCTCCCAACCCACCCAATTTATTCACAAAGCAATGATCATTTCACTATCCTCTTAGATATTTTTAAAAGTCAATTTTATTTCCTAGTTAGAATTTTGAGGTATAATGCACATAACACAAAATTCACCCTTTTAAAAGTGTACAATTCAGAGTTTTTTAGTATATTCACAAGGTTGTGCAATTATCACCACTACTTAATTCCAGAACGTTTCATCACCCTGTACTCATTATCAGCCACTCCCCATTTTCCTCTTACCTCCAGCCCCTGGCAACCACTAATCTTTCTATGAATTTGCCTATTCTGGACATTTCATATAAATGGAATCTTATAATATGTGGCCTTTTGTGTCTGGCTTCTTTCACTTAGTATAACGTTTTCAAGTTTCAACCATGTTGCAGCATATATTGGTACTTCATTCCTTTTTTGGATGAATAATATTACATTGCATGGACATACCAGTTTGTTTATCCATTCATCCGTTAATGGACATTTGATTTGGGTTGTTTCCACTTTTCGTCTACTATGAATGGTCCTGCTATGAACATTTGTGTATAAGTTTTCATGTTCCTTGTCAATTTTTATTTTAACCCAATGTTAAACTTTTAAAATTACACCCATTTCTTGCAAGTTTCTGTCATGACAGTTTACTCAGAATAGAAACATTACTCTTATTTTTCAAAAATGAAAATGTTTCTTTTGAAAAGATACATGAATGGAGAGACCAAGCTATCATTATCTGAACCACAAAACACCACCTAGGAAGTATTCTGCCAACAAGGATGGACCCGAATCTAATCAATCCTACATCTAATAAAGAGCAGCACTGTCAAACAGAACTTTCTGTGATAATGGAAAGGCTCTCTAAGCTATGCTAGCCAATATGGTATCCACTAGCCCCACGTGGCTTGTGAGACAAAGAACTGAATTTTTAACTCTTTCAATTTAATTAATTTAAATTTAAACAGCCACATAGAGCTAGTAGCAATCATACAGATAGCACAGCTCTAGGGCTTAATTCCAATTACAGAAAGATAAAGGAATAAGTTTAAGGATGGCACATGGAAGCAAAATGACAAATCCAGAATGTTAGACAATCTACAGGACAACTGCCCCAGTTTCTGCAAAAAGTCAATGACAGGAAAAATACATAAATTAAAAAAGGGCACAAAGTAAATGTGTGGACCATGTTTGGATCCTGATTCAAATCAATAGAAATAGATCACTTCTGAGACAATCAGGGAAATGTATTTATTTTGTAGGTTGACAATGACATTGTCATTCTATAATAAAATGTCCAGTTTTTCAGAAATGCATACTGAAGTATGTAGGAGGGAAAATGACATGTTTGGGAAATATATATTATAACATTCCGAAGAGAAAGGAAATCTGGTACAGGCAAGTCTTGATAATGCTAAATTTGATCCATGCATGAAATTAAAACAAGATCACTAAGAAAAACTGTAAAATGTTAAAACAAGATCACTAAGAAAAACTGTAAAATGTGATCAGAGAGAGTTTCAAGTGGCTAGTGGTTACTATATTGACTTATTCTCACAGATTAATTTTTATGTATATCTAGAATCACTGAGTAAAAGGATATACAATTTTAAGTCATTGAATTCAATTTGACAAAATTCTATTACAAGGTATTCATTTTTAAAAGTTATTTATATATAAAAGTTTATTTTGTTATTGAGTGTCTAAGAAGTATTAGATACTATAGAAAGTAGACAGAGAACAAAATTAATGCAATAAACATTCATTTAGCACTTCTACGTGCCAGGTGCTTGGTTAGAAATACAGTAATCTCCCCTTATCTGTGATTTTGCTTTCCATGGTTTTTGTTATTTACGGTCAACCACGATCTAAAAATATTAAATGGAAAATCTAGAAATAAACAATTCATAAGTTTTAAACTGCACCACATTCTGAGTAGCATAATGAAATCTCATGCTATCCTGCTCCATCCTGCTCAGGACGTGAATCTTTCCTTTCTTTGTTTAGATTATCCAAGCTATGTATATGCTACCTGCTCATCAGTCACCTAGCAGCCATCTGGGTTATCAGATCAACTGTCTGGTTATCACAGTGCTTGTGTTAAAGGAACCCTTATTTTACTTAATGATGGCCTCAAAGCGCAATAGTAGTAATGCTGGCATGCTGTTATAATGGTTCTATTTTATTATTAGTTGTTGTTATTAATCTCTTACTGTGACTAATTTATAAATCAAATTTTATTACAGATATGTATGTATAGGAAAAAACATATTACATATAGAGTTCAGTACTATCCATGGTCTCAGGCATCCACTGGGAGTACTGGAACATATCCTCTGCAGATTAAGGGGAGACTACTATACTGAATTCTTATCCCTTACTCCCCATGCCTCTGAGACATTCACATACTACTCCTTCTGTCCAAAATTCTCAGTATCCCTTTCTGCACACTCTTCCTCCCCAATTCCTGAGTCATGTGACAACTTTTTATTCATTCTTCAGTTTTGGGCTCAGGCAATACTCATTGTCCAAACAACTTCTCAGCCAATAGTTAAAAGATTCTTCCTTCTGTACTCCCATAAATTCTTTATAATAGTTCTTATCACAATTTTCTCTGTTTTGGAGGTATGGGAATTATTATTTTTTAAATACTTCCTGGGTTATTCTACTGTGTAGGCAATACTGAAAACCTCTTAGATGAGTGGGCATCCCAGGGAGGATTTTCTTTGAAGGACAACCACATCAGGTTACAGACAGGTTCATCAAGAAATACCAGAGCTTCCCACCCACCTAGAACTGCTGCTTTAATACTAGGAATTATTCTTAATATAAATATTTGCCAATTTAATAAAAATTAAGTGATATCTAATTTTAACTTAAAGTCTTTTAATTACCAATAAAAGTGAACTTTCCCCCCCATATTTATTGGCAATCTGTATTTCTTCTTTTGTGAACTATCTACTCACGTATTTGCCCATATTTCCATTAGGACAAACATTTTCTTACTGAAGTGTAAACGTGTTCTATATATTGAGAGTACCAACCCTGTCTCATATATATATTTTGCTAGCACCATTTGTTTTCTAACATTTCTATGTGCTTTACAAATTAATTTTAATGCAATCAAATTTAACAATATTTTCTTTCTTGCTTTTTCCTATTTTAGAAAATATTCTCACACACCAAGATTAAAGAGCTGCCTATATTTTTATTTTAGTACTTCCGTGGTTTTACTTTTAACTATTATATAAAATGAAATTAAGAACTATATAATATTTTAAATGACTTTCATTAATATCACCACCCATCTCATTAGAAAAGTCATATAAGTACTTGGGACGTTATCAAGCTCACAGTAGTAAACGGTAAGTTTTCTAAAATTCTGCTTTTGCCTTGAAAGCTTGAATTTTATTACAGGCAACAAATGCTTACAGCCATTTTCCTTGAAATGGCAGTCTCAGTTCATTTGAGAAAATGCTGAATATCCAACTCTGCATAACTATAGTTTGCCTGTTAGCTGTTCTTTCAAGTTAAAAAAAAAAAAGAAAGAAAGAAATGGTGTTCCATGAAAAAAAACAGCTAGTTCAACTTGCAACTCAAACAACTATACAAGTGCTTTTCTACAACCAACACATTCTAGTATGTAGTAAAAGTGCTTTATGTATACTTCCCATTTCTTCACACAGAATATTTTAAAAAGAATATTCAAGGATCAAAATTTTTTAAAATTAATAATCTTTACTGTTTCATCAAGGACATTCTTAAGTGAAAATAGTTTGTGTGTGTGTGTGTCCCTGTGAGTGCACAGAGGCAAAGAATACCATGACTATGAGTACAGCTTGGGGCTCAGCACTGCCTTGTACTGTACTACCTAAGGCAACAGCAGTTTTACCCACCACTGCTTTTGTAATTTCCGAGCAAATGTCAACACAATGAAAAAGGCAAATATCTTTTGTCTTAGTATTTTTACTTTACTCAGTAAATACTTAGTAAATACTAATGTCTTGGTATTATTAGAATAATAGTTTTGGCCTCATGGACCCCAAGAGGGTCTTGGTAACCCCAGGATTCTTTGGTCCATACTCTGAAAGCCAATGATCTAGACAGTGAGAAGGAAAACATGCTAAACTTGAAGGCAGCTGATAATAGAATCCAGTCTCCTTCATAATCTTTGAGTTAAAAGTCATGTATCTGTTTGTCAGTTTCAGCATATAGAACACTATGACACTGTCCCACAAAGTTTGTGCTTTTTCTTTTTATTCTCCTAAAGTTTAACTTGAAGATTTATTGTCATCAAGTCACTTTCAACCCAGGCCAACTATTTTCCCCTAACCTTACTCCTATATTGGAATGAACCAGTGTGACCTCTACCAAGAGTATTACACTCTGACTTTAAAACCACACTTCACTGAATTTCTTTAAGAGTAACAACATTTCTTCTACTTAACAGTCCAAGACACCACTGGGGATGTATATTTGGAGGCTTTAGATATATAAATTCTGGAAGAATTAATTTATTCCGAATAAAATTGTTTTGTTTTTTGTCTATCTAGAAAACATACACAGAATTGTATCATTTAATCATACCATTTAATTTTAAAAGCATTTCAATTTCAACTTACTGCAAACCTAAGAAGGAGGCAAGACTTTCCAACTCCAGAGTCACCAATCAGAAGTAACTTAAATAAATAATCACTGCAAAAAAAAAAAAAGAAAGAAAGAAAGAAAATCACATTAATAAAAGGCATTTTAAGTCTAAAACAAAAACACAGTCAAGAATAGCAGCTCATTGTGAAGACTACAGCTCCTGAAAAACCCAGGCATGGCTTAAGAAAGCCAAAACTGCAACCAACAACAACTCTTTTGATGGATCACTGAACATGACAGAATTATATAAGACAGGCAATGCCACCCATAATCTCTGCGATTAGTGAGCTTCTACTTAAATGGAAAGAATGAAAGGAAACATTAAGTGATACACATTCTTGAAGAGTCCAAGAGACCTATACTAAATAAAACCCACTCCTCTACATTATTATAATATAGGAGGTTAACTTTCCATTGTTTTTGCCAATCAAACAGTAGTTTCTCCTTCAAATTTCAAGATCAAATCATTATTGCATAGCAATCCTTCAATGAAGGGGCTTTTATGATCCTTTCTCAGCATCCAGCTGGAATTCTCCCCTCTAAAAAAAAAAAAAAGGATCATTTAACTTCTGAAAGACTATATTATAAATATTTTATTTTATTTTATTTATTTATTTTTTTTGACTGGTAAGGGGATCGCAACCCCTGGCCCGGTGTGGTCCGCGCCGCACTCTCCCGAGTGAGCCACGGGGCCGGCCCAATATTTTAAACTAGAAATGTGGTAAAATCAAAGGCTATTTATGCAAGTGCAGAACTTTACCTACCATTACTAGGCCTAACTCAAAAACCATCCCCAGGGATTCCTTCATGGACCTGAAGACAACAGAGTGTCTGCTCATGGTTTTCAAAAGAAACCCCTCATAGATCCTTCCCAACTCTAACCAGTTCTACATGTTCATTTAAACAATTTTAAAAGGACAAAAAATCTAGAATTTACACAGTATTTTTTAGAAGACATATATAATTTTCAATTTTGTTCTTTGTGACTTAAGTTTCAAAAAAATGCTACCTACTTAAGATGAAACCCAAATACCACTCAAAATTTAATTTAGATTACAAAGATCATTATTTACATGTAAATAAGATGTAAAGCTTTTACAAGTGATTATCTTTGTGAATATTCATCAAGTGTTACCTAGGTTTATATTGTGCTATGTATTATTTACAACCTTTTTTGGTTTTACCAAACTACCATAGCATACTTACTGTCCTTAATTATCTCTGAGGAAAAGAATTTAAAAAAAAAAAATCCAAAGTGCTAATCAACACCTCGGCATTGGTGGTTCAGTGGTAGAATTCTCACCTGCCAAAGTGCTAATCAACAGCAAAATAGAGGTCACAGAAGGAAATAAAGCTCTTAAACAAGTAAATCAGGAGAGGGAATTGAGGCACAGGATGAACTAAATAACATTCTTTCCAGTTTGAGATTCTTAAAAAAAAAAAAAAAAATTGTTATTCTAGAATATTACCCTAAATAAATGATTGATATCTAATACTAAACAATATCTATTAGGCAGTACAGTCGACTGACTGACTTTAGAACTTATTGATAGGCAGGTTTCCTCCTTAATTAAACCAAATAAATTAAGTATACTGAACACTGAAACATTAAAATGAGTACATTCTATTTACATTTCAATTAGCAAGAATAATCACCACATTACTACTAATATAGTCAGTTCTTTGTATTTTTTATTTGTTTTTGTTTTTTGATGGCTGGCCAGTAAAAATAAGGCACTACTTTTTCTTTTGGTAGCTGGCCAGGTCAGTCGGTTTTCAAACAGAAGTTTCAACACAACAAATGGCCTCAATTTACCAATATCACTGAGCCAGGCATCCCCTCAAACAGCTGTACTAGACCCTCTTACAATAAAGGACTGCACTGGCCACAGATGTTGCCTGAGGTATCATTACATTAAAGATCAACTTCTCTATTTTATTTTACAGCAACCAAAAGGCTGAAAAAATCTTAGTGCTTCCTAATTATGTAAGAAGTTACATTATGGTTTCAAAAAATTAAGAGTCAATTTTCAAAAATCACCTTTTTCAACTACCACATTCTTTTTACGTTTTACAAACACAGTAATGTTATTTTAGAACATTATTTATGTGTTTCTGGTAACTGAAGGTTCAAAGCCATTATAAATAATATGAAGAGCTGAGTACTCTGTTACAAGACAATCTTTACAAAAGAATACTACTTGTTCTCTCCCAAACCATCAGCTTTACTAACATGACAACAGTGACATGAGGAGAAAGGCAAACAAAATAAAGCTCACAAACTTCCCTACCTCCCTTTATCCAATACACATACCTGGATAGTATGATCAATAGCATGTTACTTGCACTGGAACATTTAAAATTACCTACCACTGTAGTAACATTTCTAAACTGTTAATATACTGAATGTTCAAAAGAATTCAGAGATTTGAGCTTGTTTAAAGATTTTTCTGTAACTATAATTTACAAAACAGAACACAGTAAAAATGTCTATGCAAATCTAAAATTAGAGAGCATGAGGGCAGAATTTTGATACAAAGAGCCAAGACTAATTTAGCAAATGGTAAGACTTTAAATGTATTTATTCTTTATTCCTCAAGACTTTGGATCATTAAGTTTTCATCCCACAATTTAATTTTGACTTAAGTGAAAAAACTGGATTATACTAGTTAAGAAATCTATAAAGATTTACAATTGTAATCACCATCCTTCTAAATTAGTAAATCCTATGTACTGTTTCCTATTGAGAACTTCCTCTAGCTTTTAAAAATTCTAATTTACTATGACATTTCATACTTTCCACCCCTGGGAACTCTGAATTCTATTTTTCCCCACTTATAATTGACAAAGCTATCTGTAGGTATGGAAGGTAAACTGACTTATTCATCTGTGTATCCAAGGATCTACCACTGTGCCTTTTACAAAGCATGTGCTAGGAAATCAGAGAACATTTCAGTTTTGCATTTTTACTTATTTATTATTATTATTATTATTATTATTTTTTTTGCAGCTCACTGGCGTACAAGGGATCAGAACCCTTGACCTTGGTGTTACCAGCACCATGCTCTAACCAATGGTTTTGCATTTTTAACCAGCCTTCTTTCATTGCAAGATACAACTAAACAAAATCTATAGCAATCCTTAATTAACATTTTGGACAAAATACTAAGGAAAAAAATGGATGGCGGCATGGCATGGGATCCAACCTGAAAAGTTCTCTGTGTCCCAGCCAGAACAATTTGAGCCACAAAGTAAAATAACCATGTATTGAACTATAACTCAAAAAATAAATATTCATGAGCGATACTGGTACAAATGATTAAATAAACAAATAAAAGAGAGAAAAGACAAATCTTCCTTACAGGAGGATTCCAATAATACATGTAGAAGGAATAAGAGAAATAAAAAATCACCAACAGATCATCACATTAATAACTGCTGCAGGTAAGATCTACATACTGATGAATGCTAAAATTTGTGGGTGAAACTTTAAGGAGAAACAGGATATTTGTGTCGCCTCAAAGTTATGTCCCCCCAAATTCTTTGAATACTCCTCTCCCTGGCAGATGGAGCTTAATTTCCTTCCTTTTGAGTGTGGGCTGTACTTAGTGACTGGTTTCTAACAGAGTGTGGAAAGGGGAAAATAGTAACTTTACAGTGGAGAAATGTGATAGACACTACCTTAAGTGAGTGTTCAAGATGAACACCTTAAGTGAGTGTTCAAGATGAACACCACCAGTTACGTTCCAGTAATACATCCATCACCAGTATAGTTAGTAGTAAGTCATATTGATATCATGTACCCTCTAATATGTGATGCAACACTGACTTCTGTTGTATTTTCCCAATAGTCTATAACCCCAGTCTAAACATGAGAAAACATAAGACAAATGCAGATTGAGGGACATACTTCAAAATACCTATCAGCAATCTTCAAAAGTGTCAAGATCATGAAATAGAAAGACTGAGAAACTGTCAGTTATGAATGAACTGTACACTGTCACAGATTAAAGGTGGCTAACATGATATAATTAAATACAACATGGCATCCTAGATTAGATCCTAAAACAGAAAAAGGACATTAGTAAAAAAAAAAAAAAAAAAAAAAAACTGGAAAAATCAGAATAAAGTTTATACTTAGTTAACAGTATACCAATGTTAATTTAAAAAGTTTTGATAAATGTACCATGTACGTAAGATGTTAATATTAGAGGAACGTGGGTGAAGGGCATACAGGAACTCTCTATAATTTTTATAACTCTTTGGTAAATTTAAATCTAGTTCAAAATAAAGGTTTAAAAAAAACTATGAGGAAATTAGCAAAGTGGGCACAAACAATCCCTTTAAAAAGCTAGCTCTTGATTTTTTTTTTTCCTAAAGGCTTCAGCACTCAGTATTCCCAGGAAGTCTCCCATCCAAGTACTAACCAGGCCCAACCTGCTTACCTTCCAAGATCAGACGAAATGGGATGCATTCAGAGTGGTATGGCTGTAGACTACTGACATTTTTAAAAACATAACTAGAAGAGACAATTTGTGTTTTCTCATGTTAAAATTAATCATAAATCACGCTGGAATTTGTAAAATAACTTAAAAGTTGCTTTTGAGGATCAAGTATTTTTATTATCAGTGAAAATCCTTTCTAACTGCTTGAATTTATAATTCCACAAGCAGGCATTATATTTTAATTTAAAGAGATCATTCAGTGAGAAAGTTAAAACAGTTAAGGTAAGAATGGCATAGATTAAGGCTGGATGGAAAGGAGACTGAAGGAAATTTAACAGTGGGCTTTAACAACTGGATGGTGGAGCATCAAAGACAGTAACAAGTGAAAAAATTACTTTTGCTACCAGTTTCTCCTGTAAGCCTACTTTAGCAATGATGGAGTTTCCAACAATAAAACAAAAGCAATGGAGTGGTAAGTAAGGATGAGTTTCATTCTACCCAGTTTTCAGGAAGTTGAATGATCAATCCTAGGAGATGTGGTTTTTGCTAACATGTTAGAATGGTCTTTTGCTTAACAGGTGAGGAAAAAATGAACTATACACTCTATTACAAATCAGAGAAATGGCCCATCCCAGAACCTTTGTTGTAACTTTTAGCTTAGAGCTCTATTTCTGTTATATATTCTCTGAACATGATCTTGATGTTCATTAACGTACTCATATGTACCTATACCATTTTTGCATGCAAGCATTAATATTTTCCATATATTTTTTTAAAAGTCACTATTGTGAGGGCATGGAACAATATTCTTTTTAAAGTTACTAAAACAGGGCTGGCCAGTTAGCTCAATTGGAAGAGTGTGGTGCTGAAAACACCAACGTCAAGAGTTCGGATGCCTGGATGGGCCAGCACCAAAAAAAAAAAAAAAAAAAAAAAAAAATCACTGAAACAGACTGTAGGTTTAAAATTTTATCTATTTTATCTAAGTAAAATGCTTTCTTTTCATGATGAAGTTGCTAAATTGCCTAAAGTATGAAGTATGGGATGATCAGTTTGTTTCTGAATTTAAAATGCTACTGGGAATTCTAAAAACACAAAAAAGACTGTTACGTGAAACACTGTTATGTAAAAAGATTATAAAACATTTTTAGTATAATCCCACTTAAAAAAAAACTTTTGCACAGACACACACACAAATTTGGAAAAAATTAAATTGCAGGGCTCTTTTGCTTCTGCCATTATTGCCATGTGATCCCCTGCAA